>NC_091779.1:67060611-67361278 GCF_029378745.1 Bos indicus | reverse complement strand
AGGAAACAACAAAGACGTCCAGCAAACCCTCAGAAGCCAGAGAAGAGGTCTGGAGCAGATCCTTCCACACGGCCTCAGAAGACAGGAACCAGCGCCCCTGACACCTGGATCGTGGACGTCCAGCCTCCAGGCTGTGAGAGAACACACTTCTGCTGTTGGAGCTGCCCAGCCTGCGGCTCTCTGTGTGACAGTCCTAGCTGACTAGGGCAGGCACACTATGCATCTTAGACACACATCTGTCTTTGGACGTGTTTGCTGCTGTTCAGTCGCTCAGTCCTGTCCGACCCTTTGCGACCCCATGGACTGCGGCACACCAGGCTTCCCTGTCCTTCACCGTCTCCCAGAGTTTGCTCAAATTCATGTCTATCGAGTCAGTGATGCCATCCAACCATCTCATTCTCTGTCATCCCCTTCTCCTCCTGCCTTCAATCTTTCCCAGCATCAGGGTCTTTTCCAATGAGTTGGCTTTTTGCATCACAGGGTCAAAGTATTGGAGCTTCAGCTTCAACATCAGTCCTTTGAATGAATATTCAGGGTTGAGTTCCTCTAGGATTGACTGGTTTGGTCTCCTTGCAGTCTAAAGGACTCTCAAGAGTCTTCTCCAGCACCACAGTTCAAAAGCATCAATTCTTCAGTTCTCAGCCTTCTTTATGGACCAGCTCTCACATCCATATGTGACTACTGGGAAAACCATAGCTTTGGCTATAGGAACCTTTGTCAGCAAAGTGATGTTTCTAGGTTTGTTATAGCTTTTCTTCCCAGGAGCAAGCGTCTTTTGATTTACATGTGTACATATTTATACGTATTCAAATATGTCATGCACGAGAGCCGCACACATATGCAGACGTGTTGAGGGAGTCTTCCAACACAGAAAAGTCCCACGGTGCCCCCCACACCCCAAGTCCTGGCGGTCCTCCTGCTATCCCTCCCCGAGGCAGAGCAGCAACCTTGGATTCCTAGGCAGCCCCAGCCTTCGCACAACCCCGCCCTCCTCCAGTGTCTGCCTCGCATGCAGCGTCCCAACAGACTCGAGTGTGATGAGAGTCCTGCAGGGCTGACCATGCCCCCAGCAAGGGCCTCCTTGAGGGCATTGCTGTGGTCCTATCCTCTCCCTGGAGGAAATCCTCTGACTCCAGCTCTGCCAGGAGAGGGCTGGGTGTTCACTGAAGCCGTTCATGATAGCCAGGACATATAACCTCACTGTCCATCGACAGATGGATGGATAAAGAACCCATGGTACATATAATGAGGGAATATTATTCAGCCATAAAAAGAATGAAAGTATGCGATTTGCAGCAACATGGACCTAGATATTATCACACTGAGTGAAATAAGTCAAACACAGAAAGACAAATATTATATCACTTATATGTGGAGCCTGAAAGAATGACACAAAGGAACTTACATACAAAACAGAAATAGATCCGCAGACATGGATACAAACTTATGGTTAGAAAGGGGAAGAGGGAGAGGGACAAATTAGGAGTTTGGGATTAAGATACACACATTATTATATATAAAATAGGTAGTCAAGAAGCACATACTGTGTAGCATAAGAGACCCTACTCAATACTTTACAATAACCTTTATGGGAAAAAAAATCTGCAAATATATACATATGAACCATTTCACTGTACACCTGAAGCTAACACAACAGAGTAAAACGGCTGTGTGTGCTGAGTCACTGCAGCCGTGTCCAGCTCTTCGCAACCCCGTGGACTGTAGCCGCCAGGCTCCTCTGTGCATGGCCTTCTGCAGGCAAGAATACTGAAGTGAAATTCTCCTCCAGGGGAATCTTCCTGACCCAGGGCCTGAAACTGTGTGTCCTCTGTTTCCTGCACTGGCGGGCGGGTTCTTTGCCACTAGTGCTGCCTGGAACGTGACTCTGTAAAACAACCATACCCCAATATAAAGTAACAACTCAGTGTAAAACGCCAAACAGATGAGGCTTCTAAGGGGGAGGCAGCACACTTGGGGAGAAGTGCCCTGCGGCCGTGTGGGTGTGGACAGACAGCGGAGGGCGCGTGCAGGACGACTGCTCACCCTCAAGCACAGAGACCCAGGCACTCAATACATCGAAGGCCCACAGCTTTGCTTAAGTGCCCATGTGACCACCGAACGACCCCGAGGGGCAGATGGCCCTCCGTATCCCCTCCGTATCCCCTCCACGTGTCTCCAGACAAGTATGGGGTCCACACCTTGGGAGCCTAGAGATCAATTCATAGTTTTCAGAACTTTATCAATTAGTCAGTTTATTTTTGTTTTCAATTTTATTGAAGCCTTATGCTGTTGTTTGAACACTGAAAACAAAACCCATTTCAGCACCTAAAATAATCCTAAGATGGAAATCGTTTTTTTTCTTCATGGTTGGAAAGCTTCAGGTTGGCCATGGTGATTTTTAAACCCTGATACAAATCAAGGGAGGAAACACCCAAGTCTGCTGTTAAAAACAAGACAACAGGCCCCAAAGGGAGTTGCGTAAGCTGAGCCCTAAACAGAGACAATTTAATTACAGTTTTGTCTCTCCCAGAAATGGAAGCTTAAAGCAGGCCTCTCCTGATCAGCGCTGGTTAGGGAATCCGCCTGGTGGAGCCTGACATCCCCTAAAGGAAAGTAACCTGGCAACAATCCACTTGCTTTCTCTTTCTTTTTCCCCCAGAATAACATCTTTGTTTCCATTTCTTCCACCTATGAAAGTGTTTCATTCTGTACAGCTGCTCAGAGCTCCTGCCTTCCTGCTCAGTTGGAGGCTTCCTGATTCAAATCAATTTTTCTCAAACTTTCAACAATTTTAAGATGCTCCAGTTCATCTTTTAACACTGCCAAATGCCAAGAACATGTCCGCATGCAACTGAGGGACAGAAATGAGCAGGAGCAACACTGTCCAAAGTCTGACCGTGTGGGAGAACCTGTCCTCCTTTGCAAAGAGCACCTTGGGCTGGACACTTCCAGCCCTGCAGTGTCTCTGACCCTGTGAATTTGATTGTGGGATTGACAAGTAGCTGGAACATTCTGGAAGGCTGAAGTCGGCACTTGTAAGTGGCATCAGAAAAGAAAGGAGATTCTGGAGTGTGTGGGTGAAGGTGAAGGTCACGGTCAATCACAGGAGGGTGGGGGCTGAGCTCATGTGGAACAAATGAAGCAATGGTAGGAGCTGCACCACCCCTCATGGGAAACTCCTAGCCCACTTCAGCCTTCTTTTGTTTAGAATCTCCTCCTTTTAGAATGGTCGTGCTTTTCTCCTTCTTGTCCTCAGTCTGCACGCCCTCAGGGGTCCCCAGCGTGATTTCAGCCTGTGTAGGAAGCACACTGCAATTTAGGTAACTGGTCTCTCATCCCAGATCTCGTTCTCTTTGCCAAGTGTTGTGCAGACTTCACAGATGACATCTCGTGACCCTCTGTCTTCTCCCCAGGACCATCTAGAGACAAGGTTTGACTCCAGGGTTGGGGACACATAGATGCTAGTGGTGGAGCTCGGCTTTGGGAGGAAGATCTCAGTGCCCTGATGGACAGGAAGCCTGTGCCAAAGGCTGGTGTTGACCATAATTGCATTCAACTCTCTCTGAGTCACAGAGAAATGAAACTGCATGGAACAATTAAATATGGGGATGGCAGAACAATGCGCCTGGCTAATGAGCAGGGGATGACTTATGTTCTGTGTCGTGTATTCATTTATCCTGTCCCAGAGTCGTGCAGCCCAGCGCCCACGGGAACGCACTATTTAATTTACCATCCACAGACACCTGGCGGGGTGATAATTTTTGCTGTTTGCTTGGCTTTATTTTTTTGTAAGTCATTAGATTTTGAATGTCTTTTCATACTTAACTTCCTTTCGACTCAAAATAATACATTTCATCAGATTTCCCAAGTGAAAGTCCTTCAAAATATTTTTTGAATTTGTGATAAAGTTGATATAATATGAAATTCACTTTTAACAAACTTGAAGGTAAGCATTATAGCACATTCAAAGTGCTGTGCCGTCAGCACCCTACCTAGTGCCGCGTTTTCATCACCTCAAACGGCAATCGCTGAGATATTTCCACTGCAATTCATTTGCTTATTCTAGACATCTCACATAAGCAAAATTATATGTAACATGTGCCCTTCTGTGTATGGTTTCTTTCATTTAGCATAATATTTTCAAACTCTGCCATGTTGGAGTGTATGTTAGTACTTCATTCCTTTTCATGGCCAAAATTATATGGGTTTACTGAGTTTGTTTATCCATCCATCAGTTAGTTGATGAATTCTTGAGTTTGTTTCCACTTTTTGGCTTTGTGGTAAGCAAAAGCAAGTTTTTTTTTTTTTTAAGACTTTTTTCTTTGTTGTTTTTGCTACAGATTTTAAAAAAAATACATCACTCATTCTTATTCTAGGTTCATACTGGACTCCACTTTCTCTATAGCCTGGTGTCTGGAGTTAAAGAGTGGCCTTCATTTTCCTTTCCGACAGTCAGGACTAGATAAGACTTCCAGAAGGTCACAGGCTTCTGTGATGTCCTGCAAGACTTTAGGCCTCTGGAAAGTAGGATGTAGGTAAGAATGTCAGCCTTTGGGATTCCCGCTGAAAAATGGACACTCGCGACTCTGCTGCAGGTTACTCTCCGCAGTGCGACCCCTCCTCCCACCCCCTACCATTCACACATTCTGGAGCCCGCCCTGCTTCACATCCCTGTGTAATTACAGCCTTGAACACTGAAGACAGTGCCTCAGCAGTAGATGAAGACAGCAACCGGGCATCACCCACACACATCCCTGTTTGCACACTCCAGTATTTGCGGGAAAGAAGGCAGACCCCAGGATCTGACTGTGAACCAGCTCCTGTCTCAGAGGTGGCAGAGGATGGCTCTGATTTTTTACGTATCTTTCAGTTAGTCATGGCTTCTCAGCCTCTGCTCTGCCAGCTTTGTGGCCCAGATTGTTGTCCGAGGGTCCATGCACTGAAGGATGATCAGCTGCGTCCCGGCCTCTGCCCATTAGATGCAAAGAGCACCGGGCTGCCTCTGCCATCGTGATCATCGGAAGCGTCTCCAGACGTTGCTAAATGTTCCCGGGGAGGCAAGATCATTCTGCTTGAGAACCACTGGGTCAGAGCAAATAAACAGACTCATTATTCCCAAGACCTCCAGGCCTTTTTCTTGGAGGGAAGGAAGGGACAGAGAGGGGTGCAGGAAATTACAGGCAAAGGGAAGGGTTATCTGGAGAGAGGAAGCCAAGCCAGGGCAGATTGTTTGGATTCCAAGGGCCGTCTTATCAGGGGACACTTTTTAACGGAGCGCCTGATCACAGACTCGGGGATCATTGCTCCCAAATCGCCCCTCTGTCACTGCTCATTACAACAGCTCCCATTTGAAATCTGTTTCTGTTTTCTGCCCTCTCTGAAGAGACTAGTGAATGAGGTCACAAAGATTAATGGCTACTAAAAGCTACTCTGTTCTGATATTTCTCCAAGGAAAATGAATCGCCATGTTTTGTGAATGCAATCCCCTAAAATACAGATACTAGAAGTGGTTGGTTGTGGCCAATCTGTTGGTTCTTTAAGGAAGTCCTCAGAGTTGGACATGACTGAGAGACTTTCACTTTCACTTTGGATTAACTTTCATGTCCTTGACTCAAAATGTCTTTGGAGGATAAATAAGGGATACCAGCAAACTCTTTTAACCCATAGGATTAGAAAGTGCCATCAAAGTCCTGGATGTGTGAGTCACCTCTGCCTCGTTTTCTGTGTTGAGTCAGCATGGTTCTCCTCTGTAAAGCTGCGTTTTTCACGTGTCCCTCGGAAGTTTCCTCATCACTGGTTGAGTTTGTCATGTTCCTTCTGAGTCTGGGCTTCTGTGGCTTAAACCAGCTCACTCTAAACTCTTCCCATCCCCCAGCTGCCATTTTCCTGACATCCGCAGGATAGCTGTGTCATTCACTTACAGAATGAAGACCTGCTCCTGTTCCGACCTTCTCTTTTTCCCTCTTTGCCCAGAGATTCTTTCCACATTGCTTCTTTCCATGTTTAAACATTGCCTCTACCCCAAGCCGTTCTACCTACTCCCTTCTGCTCTGCTTCCAATTTGGGTGCTTCCTTGTACTTTTGTCTTTTTAGCTCATGAGCCGACGGAAGTCAGAGACCTGCCACTACTGAGCTCTGAGCTCTGTGACTTTTGCTCAGACCACACTGATTCAGCTGACATGGAGGACGGACGCTACCTGACCCCAAGGCATCACGGGAGAATGTGAGATGACTGTTAAAGTGTTTTGTGAAGTGAAAGTACAAAACAGAGTCGATCTATATTTCTATGTACTTACCTTGCTCCCTGAGCTCATCACAGACCACTTCTCCTGTTACTCTGTCTAGGAAATCAGTCCTGAATATTCATTGGAAGGACTGATGCTGAAGCTGAAACTCCAATACTTTGGCCACCTGATGAGAAGAGCTGACTCATTTGAAAAGACCCTGATGCTGGGAAAGATTGAGGGCAGGAGGAGAAGGGGATGACAGAGGATGAGATGGTTGGATGACATCATCGACTCGATGGACATGAGTTTGAGTGAACTCTGGTAGTTGGCTATGGACAGGGAGGCCTGGCTTGCTGCGGTTCATGGGGTCAAAAAGAGTTGGACACAACTGAGAGACTGAACTGAACTGAACTGAGCACCTTTTCATTATCTTTCTTGCTTCTGGTGTCTTTTACATTTCTGCTTATTTCCAATTTCTCTTCTGTGTGACATTCTTTAAGGTGCATGGAAGTAAATGCAAACTCCAGAAACTCTGCACCCTGGAATGTCCCTGCTACTGACTGATGCCCCTGGTATTTATGGCTTGAACACAAAAGTGCCCATGTGACTGAAATGGATGGTCCTTCTTTGGCATGGAAAGCTTCCCTTCAGATACAGCTCACCTGGACACCTGGCAGGATGATCACACCAAGAAAATATAGTAAGCTGTCTGCCTCTGCCCTTATCTTTTTTGCTCTCATTTTCCTATACTCCTTTTCTAGGGGGATGGATGGGCTTCCCAGGTGGCTCAGTGGTAAAGAATCGGCCTGCCAATGCAGAAGACATGGGTTCCATCCCTGGTCCAGGAACATCTTTTGGAGAAGAAAACAGCAGCCCATTCTAGTATTCTTGCCTGGGAAATCCCATGGAGAGAGGAGCCTGGTGGGCTCCAGTCCACGGGGTTCTGCAAAGTTGGACACAACTTAGCAAGTGAACAGACAACAGGGAATGGATATGAGCAGAGAGAGACAGAGACAGGAAGGAAAGGAGAGACCCAATCCTGTGTGACCTGGAGTGGGCAGTGTCTGGCCTTGACATGGCCAAGTGGACTCCTGTGCCCACTCAGAATGGTGGCTCTGGCTTCCTGGAGCACCATGGAGAAACACTGGTTCGCTCAGGAGGCGTTTGCTTACTAATCAGTGATGTCTGAGCACGTGTTGAGCTGGGGGGTGGGGGCATGCGCGCTAGAATTCTAGTCTCCACACTCAAGCCAACCTTAGTTAATTTCCTCTTTGGAGTTGTTCATGATTCAATTACATAAGAAGCTTCCTGGGACATTTATTCTTTTGTCCCTTAATGCTTAAAAAGAATACTTTAAAGTGTTTCCAGTCAGTGAAAAGACCTCAGTTAGGAAACACTGTTGGCACCCTCTGAGTTGCAGCATGCATCTCAGAATCAGATATGTAAAGCTACGACATTTGCTGCCTTTCACATGCTGCCCAGCAGCGGTCCTGGTCGCTTTTCTTTTTCTCCCCGTGCTTGTCAGCAACCACAAATCGGAGTTCTTTGGCAAAGAAAGCTGTTTCCATCTCAGTAAAACTTCACAGCCTATGTGACTCTGATGCTGTGAAGCCACAGAGCGGGAATTTCCAGAATTGCTTTTCCTCGGAGTGTACAGAGGCAGGGCAGGCTCCTGTGTGCAATGAGGCTTTCTTCTCTGTCCTGCCGTCCCTGCCCTGTGGGCTTGCACGGTCTTGTTTACCAGCACAGTTCAGCTGAGGTGAGTCATTGTATCTATGCTGAATAGTTTTGACCATTCATTACCAATCTATTATCTCTCTTCTCAGGCTGTTACTGAGCGATGAGATCACTCAGTTGAGATAAAGGATGCCAACCATCATCTCAGCTGTATTGAGTGGAGTCGATAGGCAAGAGGCAATCAGGTCATTTCTTGCTGGATCATCACACGAGGAATGGGTTTTTCAGGCTTTTTCAAGGGAGCTCGTCTTTTCAATCTCTGGACCAAAGAAGGAAAAAGGGAGTGTTACACTTTCAAATTTGAAATTAGTTTAAAAACTGAGATGAAGGAAAGTTGATATTCAACAAAGTTGGAGAGGGAAGATGAGATCCCTGTCCTTGGGGTCTCTGGGGCCAAAAGAGAGTGGAATACAGAAACTGAGCTGGAATGGAATTTGGTAATCTCTACTCAAAGTTTGGGAATTTTGCATATCTTTGTACCCAGTGATTCCACTACTAGTATGTTCTGAGAAATAACAGGTTTTTTAGTAGGTTTAATAGTGAGTTTAGATGGTTTAATAGTAGGTTGTTTCATTCGTTGGGCTTCCCTGATGGCTCAGTGGTAAAGAATCCACCTGCTAATACAGGAGACCTGGGTTCAATCCCTGGGTTGGGAAGATCCCCTGGAGGAGGGCATGGCAACACACTCCAGTATTCTTACCTGGAGAATCCCCATGGACAAGGGGAGCCTGGCAAGCTACAGTCGATGGGGTCACCCAGAGTCAGACATGGCTGAGTGACTAGGGCAACTGAGACCATTTGATGTGGGAAAAAGTAGTCTCTTCAACAAGTTTTGCTGGGAGCCCTCAGCCCTGCAAAGTTGGGGCACTGGGGTGATCTTAAGTGAGGGAAAGGGTGTCAGAGCTGGTGTGATATAAGGAAGTGAACCGTAAAACAGGGCTTGTGCCAATCCTCCCTGCCACACACGAGAGTTAGTGCAGATGTGCAGTTACTGCTGAATCTTAAAAAATAATGGCTGTAGAGTAACGACTTTCCAGTGGGGTTTCCTTGCCTGGAAGGCTCCACCACAACCCTCAGGTTCATGCTGGGGTATTTTAATAATTCATTTCTTTTTTAAAAAATTATTATTTGGCTGCTCCGGGTCTTAGTTGCGGCGTTCGGGATCTTGAATCTTGGTGTGGCATGTGGAGTCTTTTTAGTTGAGCCTGAGAACGCTTAGTTGAAGCATGTGGGATCTAGTTCCCTGACCAGGGATCAAACCCGGGCCTGCAGCATCGGGAGCTCGAAGTCTCAGTCACTGGACCGCAAGTGAAGTGCCCTTGCTGGCATTTCGAAGCCTCCTTAGTTAGGACCCCTGGAGCACTGACCCTCTCAGCTTTCATTAGGGTCTTAGTTATATATTGTTGTAGTTCAGTCGCTCAGTCGTGTCCGACTCTTGTGACCCCCATGGGCTGCAGCACGTCAAGCTTCCCTGTCCTTCACTATCTCCTGGAGTTTGCTCAAATGGATACTGAGTTTTGCTCAATGAATCCTCCTCTGTTGAAATAGAAGCTCCATGAGCTCAAGCTCAACAGACAAGTTGTTCACAGTTTCCCCCCAGTTTCTGGCTCAGCACAGAGGAGCAGTGGATGGGCATATTTGAATGAAGGAGGATGAGATGGAGCTAGCTGGGTAACCATTGCTAGGCAATAGGCTTCTGAGTCACTGATGCTCTTAGACCATTCCTCACAAAGAAGACCTGAGAATTTCAGCGGGTGGTGGGTCAGCGTGGTGCCGTGGGTGGGCGGGCATTTCAGCGGGTGGTGGGTCAGCGTGGTGCTGTGGGTGGGCAGGCAGGGCACCCGCAGCCCTTTCAGGGGCCACAGGCCCCTTTTCTGATGCTTCTAAGCTTTTGCCCGCCTCTCCTTTCCACTCTGGCCGTTTGTGCGTCCCTGCTTCCTCAGACCTGCTTTCTCAGTCCCTGCTTTCCCGGTGGACATCCCCCACACCAGCTGGGGTGCCTGTGCATGGCCAGGCAGGGTCCTTCACACACACAGAATGACAGGAAGGGATGCGATTCTGCCTTTTCCTTTGTTGCTTTGTATTGAGAAGTGGAGTATTTCCTGGCATCTCAGTAAACAAAGATGTTACAGTCATCATTGATTCCAGCCCTCCAGGGCAACCATGGAGGAGAATGATACCTATGATCTCAGAGCCATCAGGCTGCAGCCACCCGCCACACTGAGCCCCGAGGAACTCAGGATGTATAAAAGCTCAGGATACTGGCCGAGGATTGCTGAGATGCACACGGAAGGAATGATTTCACTGAGCCCAGACCCTTGCATCGTCCCCGACCCAGAAAAACGCTAAATTCCATAACTTAATAAGATATCTGGTTTTCCTTAATCAACAGTAATCTTTTGATGTTCAGACTACCTGCCCCTTGTTACAAAACTTCTAGATAACCTGATTCCTCCCCACCGTCGCTTTGGAGCAGTTCTCCTAGGGTCACCTAAGATGTGACATCCCAGGCATGAGGTCTTAAAAGATCCCACTGAATAAAACATAACTCTCAACTTTCAGGTTATGACTATTTTTTAAGTTGACAGTATATAGTCGATATCAGGCAGAATATGGAAAATAACCCAAAGCGAAATCTTCAGTCTGAGCACTGTCCTTCCAAACACGAGGGCCGTGACTTAAATTTCCAGCCTCATGTGACCACATGGCTTCGCATGATGACTGAAGACTGAATCAGCATCTTTCATGAGACAGCCTGGGATTCTGAATTTGTGAACTTTCCCAGGAGATTTTCACGATGAGACCAGTCTAGGAAAAGTTTCCTTAAATGGACAGTGTAAGTAGCAAGCTGTTTTAGAACCTTAGAAGCTGCTGCTTCTGGAGGACTTCTGTGGTGGGTGAGGAACCTACTGAAGCACCCTCTTCTGTCTCAGCTTTCTCCAGATCCTTCCTTCCCGGGACCCCTTGGACTAAAGATTTTGTTTCCAGCCATGCCTCTTGCAGACTCTGCTGCACGCCCAAAGAAGCGGAGAAGCTGGAAGAACTCAGAACATCGCTTTCTTTGATTTTTTCTTTGGTGAACAAGTGGCATCAGGAAGGGGCGTCTGCAGGGTGTCGTTTCCGACACAGACATGGGCAAGCGTGCCGACCTGAGACCACCACCCTGGGAAGCCTGCTGACTGTCCAGCTCACTCTGCCCGATGGAAGCCTACCTACCCACAAGTCCCCTTTTCCAGGCAGAGAGAAACAGAGGTCTGGGGAGTCAGGCTGGGGCACTGTTCGTGCCTCCACATGTAGGATGCTTGGATGACGTGGAACCTTCAGAAAGGAAGGCTTCTGCTCAGTTGTGGATTAAGCATCTTATAGCCATTCATTCAAGGGTCCCTGGAATTTGTAGAGTTGAACTCAGTATCAGTCAAGTTAAAAAGCTGGAGACAGGATGGAAGTGGAGGTGAGGAGGGCACTTATTGTCATTTCCTAATGCCATCGCAGTGGACCGTGGCAGGATGCAGGATGAAATGAAGCTCCGGTCCAGCAGGAGATGGGGTTTCTTTGCACAATGGGGATGCTGCCGAGACGTACCTGCTTTGACTCTCTTGGGGGTCAGAAAGGCTCCCCAGTGCTGAACATCACTTTTTGGTCATCTGTGTTTTTATCGGAAGGTACTTGTTGGGTTGGTCATAGCTCAGTGAAACTGGGGTTGTTCCGTGCGTCAATCAGACACCCGGAGACACCTGGCCCAAGGAGGTAATCCAGAGACCTTGGGTTGAGGGAAGGAATGAGTTACTGTAATAAACAGGTCCCACGCAAAACAGCCATGGGGCCTCAGCCCACCCACCAGACATGGCCACTGCTGCCTCGGTTGTGGAATGGAGACCTCCCCAAAGACAAAGGCGTGGAGGGCGCCACACCTGATCTCTCCCTGCCCATCCTCTGTCTTTGGAGGTGCAGCCCGCACTCAGGAAGGCACTTTGGGGTGGCAGGCCTGAGACCCACTCCTGGAGGAGGAGTATTTGCAGGTGGAATTTTGGAAACCCATGTCGGCTTTGTTGATTTTCTCTGTGATCCACAAATCTGTTTTAAAAGAAATACTTTGGGTGGTCACGAATTCTTTCTACTCAGAAAGAGGAAAAATCATCAGTTAAGGACATTCTTTTAAAATCTTCCTGAACTCTGAGACATTTGATACAATGCACCAGTTCCTCTTTTCAGAAACTCCCCTGTGACCTTGACCCTGGAAGACCTGTTAGGCACAGATCTGTGAACTTAACCTCTGTGTCCCCGTCTCCAAAGTGTAGCCCCTGAGCTGATGTGATTTATTTCCTAAGCTGCCGAGATGTGCCCTTACCTTCATCCTGATCAGTCCATTTCAGATAAATGCTGCTCTTCTGTCATGAAGCCCACATGCTTACTATCCAGGTCACGACCTTCTCCCCAAATAAATGCCCACCCTGAACTTCCCGAGCTTTATACACTGAGTGATTATTCCATTTTAAGACATTTTTCTTTTCTTTCTTTGCCACTTCAATTAATCAACCACCAAGTTGTATGTACATGTGTGTGTGTTTTTAATTTCTAAGACCTCCCTATGAAGTAATGGACACACACGGGCTTTGGAGTCAGACCCAAGCACACGTCCTGGTGTGTTACCTGTGCATTTTCTGGCAAATTCCTTGACTTTGATAACTGTCTGCGTCCTCATCTCCGTGTGGGACTCGAGCACCTGTTACGGAGTTACTGTGGGGAGGAGGAGGTGAATACCACACCTGAAGGGCGTGCCTGCCATGGACTCCTGGCCCCCTGCACACTGGGCATCCCTCCTGGCCCCCTGCACACTGGGCATCCCTCCTGGCCCCCTGCACACTGGGCATCCCTCCTGGCCCCCTGCACACTGGGCATCCCTCCTTGGCCCCCTGCACACTGGGCATCCCTCCTGGCCCCCTGCACACTGGGCATCCCTCCTGGCCCCCTGCACACTGGGCATCCCTCCTGGCCCCTTGCACACTGGGCATCCCTCCTGGCCCCTGCACACTGGGCATCCCTCCTGGCCCCCTGCACACTGGGCATCCCTCCTTGGCTTCTCCCACTTCAGCACCTCAGCCCCTAGTGCTCACCAGCCATCCCTGTAAAGACGGCGGTGGGGGCAAGGGTGTCGTACATAGAAAACGCCATCGCTCTATGCCTTGCTCCACAGCCTCAGGGTTTCCAGGACCCTCTGGATCTGCACGCATCAGTGCTTCCAGTCTACCCCACATTTATCCATGACAGCGTGGGTCAGAGTTCCAAGTCTTCAGTCACTTTCTGCCTGCTCCATCCTCTCATACTTTACTACCCAGAGCTGCCTCTGTGAGGTCTTCTTACTTTCCACTCACATGGCCATGCTCCACACTTCCAAAACCCATCCCAACTCTTTACTCTGCTGGAGACTTCCCGGCACTCCTGCCAACCAGAGCTGCTGCTGCTCCTGCCATCCCACCACCTCTCCATGAGCCTCCAGGGCCCCTGCAGGGAAGGAAGAATGAATGAAGGATTGTAATTGTAAACAAAGATGGGCTGCTTTCTGTCAGGATTCTGGCTCTGTGGGAGCATCAGATGCTACTCTAAAAGTCAAACTGCACCTTTCTCTTTACTAATCCTTGAAGCAGGGTTCTGAGAGAAAAATATCAACCCCTTGCACCATACAGAATACTGGGGCCCCTGCAGGCTGGGCTGCGTGCTGGCTCCCAGGGTCTCTGACACCAAGTCAGGGGCTGGAGCTGCCTCAAGCCATCAGCGATGCAGCTGAGCATCCCTCGGGGCGGGTGTGTCCTCCTGTTGCCCCAAGCACACCCGGGAGGCCGTGGTGGAATTGCAGCCGGTGCTGAGAGACCCACTTTCTCGTCCTGAGTTCAGGTTGTGATTGCTGAGCTGCATCTGGGCCTTGTCTGTCTAGGTCTCATGATTTAAAAGCACACAATCTCGCTTATGTGACAAGGGGAGGAGGGGGTTAAGAGCACCGAGTCACGTGCAGGCACGTGAGTGCTCAGTCGTGTCCAGCTCTTTGCGACTCCGTGGACTGCAGCCCACCGGGCTCCTCTGTCCATGGTCTTTCTCAGGCAAGAAAACTGGAGTGGTTTGCCATTTCCTCCTCCAGGGGATCTTCCCCACCCAGGGATCAAACTCTAATCTCCTCTGTCTCTTGCATTGGCAGGTGAAGTCAGGATCTAGTGCCAAATGGCCGGTATCCAGGAGCCCTGGGGAAGTTCCTGGGAAACCCTCAGAGCCCCTCCAAACTCAGACGCTCAGAACACCTCCTGTGGCATTGGGTGGCCTTGCAAACTCTGTATTGATGCTCAGAAAGCTTAAGATCTGGGACTGAGATGAGGGAAAGGTTTTGTTACTGAGGGGTCACAGGTGGGGTCCCTGGGGGACAAAGCCCTCTAGGAGCCAAGGCTCCTTGTCTGACCCCAGAGAATATTCATGGTTTCTGCCTCTCAGGTTAGAGGAGGATTCAAGTGCACCCTCATGGGACACACAGGGCTATTCTTCTTGCTTTTAATCAGCTTCTAGGAAAAAAAGTCAACTCACAGAGTCTGTCCAGGACACAGAAATACACACTCGACACCTGGGCAGGAGTGGACACTGTGTCAAGTCCTCTGTGTCTCTGCTGAGACCCATTCTGCCAGCGCCCATCAGTAGCCCAGTTTTCATTAGGTGAATGAAAGGGCTGCATGGACTACTTTTTGTGGCAGAGTTCTGAGATCAGGGACGATTTGATTTCATGATTCTTCTCATTGCTCTGTCCACCCCTCTCTCACCCACCTCCATTTTCATCCTTTCTCTAAAGTCACCTCCACCTGGATTTCCCCTGGAGCATCTGCTGTGGGAAACACTGGAAAGCCTGGTGCTGAAGCTGAAGCTCCATCCTTTGGCCACCTGATGTGAAGAACTGACTCATTGGAAAAGACCCCGATGCTGGGAAAGATTGAAGGGAGGGGGAGAAAGGGACAACAGAGGATGAGATGGTTGGATGGCATCACCTACTCAATCGGCATGAGTTTGGGCAAACTCCAGGAGATGGTGAAGGACAGGGAAGCTGGCATGCTACAGTCCATGGGGTTGCAAAGAGTCGGACACCACCAAGTGACTGAACAACAGTCTGCCTTGGGAGGCCCGGGCATTAGTGTCCCTGGAGCCACATATCCTGTTTCTCTCCTGGTGGACCTTAGCCATGTAGCATCACCCCACCCGTGGTTTGTCTGGGATGGAACAGGGGGCTCAGGAACAGGCCATGTTGCCAATTTACATCTGCAGTCCCACCTTCTTACTCCTTGATATTAACTAACTGCAGAATAATATAGGGAAAAGCCTGGATCAAAGAGGTGACCTCCAAGAAAAGAAATGGCTCTGCATAACATTAGGGGGCGTTTGGATTCCTGAAACTGACTTGCATGTAGAGCTTTGAGAGCCTTTTTCTGTGACAGTTTTGGAATGCTGGTCAGAGACCCAGAGCGCACACAAAATTCTGGGATTCACGCACAGGCACTGACTGTGTCCGACAGTGACTGTTCTGGAAATGGATTCGTTCTGAGCCTCCTCATTTCTTGCCCAAATGTACTTTGGTTCACTTTAGCTAAATAGGAAAAAAATGGCTTCCTCGGCTGGAATTCTGAATGGTGATTCATTTGGTGGAAGTGCTTTTAATTAAAAACAAACAAACAAAAAAACCCTGAGATGTCAGGACATATGAATCCCGGACAGTCGCCGAGCCCAGGGGGCCCTGCTGTCATGACAGCAGGCTTGAGAGCAAATTAAATTTACAGATCACCGGTGCCCCTTTCCAGGGGCGAGCTCTTAAAATCGGTTGGTTTATGCAAGTGATGAAAAAGTGTGGAATGCCATCCTTGGAAATGGTCATGCATATTTAAGAGTCATTAAGATGTCAGAAATGCATGGGGTGAACACCAGGAGGAAATGGTGCTCGCTTCGGGCAAGTCTTCTGCAGACAGCCTGACTGCCAGGATGCAGAAGGAACCAGGATGCAGAGAGGATAGCTGATGGGCAGACCGTTCCCTGTCAAGGTTAACTCGGTGTGGGGACGTCAGAGTAGCGTTGCGGTGACACTGACGCCGATGAGGATGAAGGGAGCTCATTTGTTTCCATGCTTGCAGCCCACCTGTCCTCCAGCAGAGGTGGGGACACATCAAAGGGGGTGTCTGACACCAGATGGCAGGGCGGGGTGACACCAGGGCCCTGGAGAAGGGCTGAGAGGCCTCCATCCGTTCCTCCAAGCTCAGGCATGACAGCTCCGTGGCCCCGTGGGGGCTCCTCCCAGATCCTGTAGTCGCCTACACAATCACTCCAAGGCTGCCAAAGTGGACTCTGACCACTTCCTGTGTGTTCAGATATAACGCCCCTTTGAGATACCTTCATTGGCTGAGCGCCATGGGAGGTGGGGCCAGAGATGTTCCTACCCTGGTGCGTTCCTGGGTGGAGAGATTTCCCGAGAGGATGTCCGAGCAGGGAGATTTCGGGCCAGGAACGTGAAGGCCAAAGGCAGAAGCACTCCTGGCCCCTGGCCCTGAGCCCTGGTGGGCTAGGCGACAGGAGGCTGGCTGCACAGGGCCATCAGGGGACAGCTTCCGGCTGGGACAGCAGACGTCAGCTCCTCCTCTCCTTCACGCTCTCACTCTCCATCTCACGGAGCTTCCACCCGACTCTCAACATGGGTTTACAGAGAACATGATCCTGAGGTTCTCTTGTTGCCAGGGAGGTGGTTCTGGAGTAAAGACAAGACTGCTTTTGGGCTGGGTGGTGGACCGTGGAGAAAGGGGAGACTGGGCCAGATGCAGCCGTGGCTCTGCTGGCTGGCCTGATGGGGCTGGGAGGGGTCACTGCTGCTCTCCTCGATGGCAGACCCTCCTAGCATCTATGGGGTTCCACGGTGGGCCCAGGTGGCCATGCTCAACTCTGGCTTTTTTGGTAGTGATGCCCCACCGCATACTCGGGAGGTGCTGGGTGGCAGGTGCACTGGGACCCCAGCTGCTGCCTGTCCTGGACACTTGAACTGCCCAAAGGGCTGGGAGCCGCCAGGTCTCCACTAGGCAGAGCTGAGCTTGAGCACTGCCAGAAGGGTGTCCCAGGGGCTCATGGGCATTGGAGTCATAGGCACAGTGGGGTGGACCGAGCTGGAAGGGTGGGCCTTAGTACAGGTGATGCCAGTGACCCCGGGGCCCACCCCACCAGCAGCTCTGTGCCTGTACCAACCAGCACACGGCCCACCCTGCTCCCTCAGCCTGGGTTTCGATCCCCAGTCTCTGTGGACTGGGATGGGGGAGCACGTTGGGCAGTTCTCACCCCTGGATTCCCACCATCTTCCTGCTCTGAGCCCTTTCTGGCTAACCCTGCAGGGCAGCTTCAAGACAGGGTCACACGTCAGCCCTAGTGACCCAGTGAACTCACAGAAGGATTGCATCCTACCATCTTGGAGAACCCCACCTGGATGCAGGACAGAGAGGAGAAGCCAGGCTTAGGGGCTTAGGAATCTCTGGAAGGGCTGGAGCTGCTGGGTCAAAGCATCCAAGAGAAAGGCAGCTTAGACAACACAACTGCATAGTCTCACCGTCCAGAGGCTGGAAGTGCACAACCAAGGTGTTGGCAGGGCTGGATCCTCCTGAGGCCATGAAGAGAGTCTACTCCAGGCTTCTCCCGAGACGCTGGGGGCTTACTGACAGTCTTTGATGTTTCTTGGCTTGTAGAAGCATCGTCCTGCTCTCTGCCTTCGTGTTCACACTGTGTTCTCCCTGAATGGAAGTCTCCATGTCCCAAAGCCCTCTTTTTATAAGGACCTCAGTCATACTGGATTAAGGCCCTACCCTACTCTACTGCGACCCCTTCTGAATTTAACTCACCATGTCTACGAGGACTCTATTCCCCGTGAGGTCACATTCTGACCATGTCTACAAGGACTCTATTCCCCATGAGGTCACATTCTGACCACATCTACAAGGACTCTAAATTTGAGTAGCGCTTCATAGCTTTCAGACTGCTTTCAAATGCATTTGCAGCTTCCTTCCATGCCTCCAGTAACCCTGAAAATACACAGGTAATCACTGCCGTGGCCACATCTTTATAAGTTTTTGCAATCTTAAATCAAGATCCAAGGGTGCAGGGATACGGAAACTTCATCTATCACGTCTATGAGGCCACACTCTGACTACATCTACAAGGACTCTATTCCCCGAGAGGTCACACTCTGACCGTGTCTACAAGGACTCTTTCCCCAGAGAGTTCACACTCTGACCACATCTATGAGGACTCTATTCCCCGAGAGGTCACACTCCGACCACGTCTGTGAGGACACACTCTGACCATGTCTACAAGGACTCTATTCCCTGTGAGGTCACACTCTGACCACATCTACAAGGACTCTATTCCCCGTGAGGTCACACTCTGACCATGTCTACAAGGACTCTTTCCCCAGAGAGTTCACACTCTGACCACATCTATGAGGACTCTATTCCCCATGAGGTCACACTCTGACCATGTCTACAAGGACTCTATTCCCCATGAGGGCACACTTTGACCACGTCTGTAAGAACTCTATTTCCTGTGGGGTCACACTCTGAGACTCTGGTGTGATGACATCAGTGAATTTGTAGGGACACGACTCAACCCATGGGGCTTCCTTGGTGGCTCATTGATGAAGAATCCACCTGCAGTGCATGAGACCCAGGAGATATAGGTTCAGTCCCTGGGTGGGAAAGATCCCCTGGAGGAGGAAATGGCAACCCACTCCAGGATTCTTGCCTGGAGATTTCCACGGACAGTGGAGCCTGGCGGGCTACAGTCCATGGGGCTGCAAAGAGTTGGACACGGCTGAGAGACTGGGCAGTGCACACGACTCAACCCATAACACGCCAAGGCTAGCTGGTAGGTCTGGTGTTTCTACTCTCAAGTGTACTGGTTGGACTGGCCTTGGCAGAGAGAGAAATGACATCAGGTTTAATTCCCATTAAGAGTAAAAGTGTGGTCCCAGGCTTCCTGGAGCTTCCTGAAAGTGAAATAGCTTCAGGTTTTAAGGAGCTGGTGGAGAACTCTGGGACTTCAAACTATTCTCCAAATAGAGTAGCAAGTTACTCTGAAAGGAGCTAAGTATGTCAGCAACTTCCTCAGTCAGGTCAAAGGGATGGCCAGTGCTGAGAACTGGAGTCCCCTGGTGGAATTCCTTGAAAAATCACTTTTAACTGATTTTTCTGTGTCTTTTAACTGTTCAGCCTGGGCATAGCCCAGCCTCACATGACAGATGCCCTGGGTGTGGGGAGGTGTCAGACAGAGTAGGAAGGAACAAGGGCTCATAACACTTCTATCAAAAGGAAAGGTTGAGAACTGACTGGGGAAATGAGATTTTCAGTAACTGTAGGGAATATTTTAAGTGGTAGCAATTTGATAAGTGTTTTCCTCATAGAACGTGGGAAATGCCAAAATCCTGGACTGGCAGACTTCACTTTAAATGAGCTTTAGTTGTATTTTCAACAAGGCATACAGATGCTAGGACAGAAAGTCAGAGAGCTGAGGGGCCCTGCGGAGGGCAGGGGGTCATTACCTAAAGAAGTTTGCTGGCATTGAGATGGAGCTCAAGACCCTCCCTGAAGCATCCTGCACCTTTGCTGTCCAGCAGGCCTTGGTTCCTTGTCTGCTTTCTCTCCTCTGTCCTACACCAGGTGGTCAGAGAGCCTCCAGTCATCTTAGTTAGCATTGCACACATCTGTAGCATACCTGGTTTTCGTTCCTTAAATCTCTACAGAAGATATCATATATGTGCTTCTAAATCAGATTCTCTACACATGCGTGAGCTCCCGCAGTGCAGTAGGCGACTTCCTGGAATGTGAGGATGTGGGCATGAATGTGACGGACTTAGATTTATTGGGACAAGTATAGCAGCATGATTTGTAGGCAGGTCAGTAGGACACAGGAGAGAGGAGAATGATGCCCATGGGTGAGCAGGGAGCTTGGCGGAATCAGGAAGAGTGGATGGGACTTCCCTGGTGATCCAGTGACTGAGACTCTGTGCTCCTGATGCAGAGGGCCCAGGCTCCATCCCTGATCAGGGAGCCAGATCCCACCTGCTGCAACTAAAGGTCCCTCCTTCCACAACAAGGATCAAAGATCCCAGACCTGGTGCAGCCAAATGAATACATGAATATTAGAACAAAAGAATGGTGAATGATGCTTAATTTGGGGTTTGATGGGGAGTAAAGGGAGGCAGAAAAAACATCTATTTCTGCTTTATTGACTATACCAAAGCCTTTGACTGTGTGGTTCAAAATAAACTGTGGAAAATTCTGAAAGAGATGGGAATACCAGACCACCTGACCTGCCTCTTGAGAAACCTATATGCAGGTCAGGAAGCAACAGTTAGAACTGGACATGGAACAACAGACTGATTCCAAATAGGAAAAGGAGTATGTCAAGGCTGTATATTGTCACCCTGCTTATTTAACTTTATGCAGAGTACATCATGAGAAATGCTGGGCTGGAAGAAGCACAAGCTGGAATCAAGATTGCCTGGAGAAATATCAATAACCTCAGATATGCAGATGACACCACCCTTATGGCAGAAAGTGAAGAGAAACTAAAGAGCCTCTTGATGAAAGTGGAAGAGGAGAGTGAAAAAGTTGGCTTAAAGCTCAACATTCAGAAAATGAAGATCATGGCATCTGGCCCATCACTTCATGGGAAATTGATGGAGAAACAGTGGAAACAGTGTCAGACTTTATTTTTGGGGGCTCCAAAATCACTGTGGATGGTGATTGCGGCCATGAAATTAAAAGATGCTGACTCCTTAGAAGGAAAGTTATGACCAACCTAGGTAGCATATTAAAAAGCAGAGATATTACTTTGCCAAAAAATGTCTGTCTAGACAAGGCTATGGTTTTTCCAGTGGTCATGTATGGATGTGAGAGTTGGACTGTGAAGAAAGCTGAGGGCCAAAGAATTGATGCTTTTGAACTGTGGTGTTGGAGAAGACTCTTGCGAGTCTCTGGGACTGCAAGGAGATCAAACCAGTCCATCCTAAAGAAGATCAGTCCTGGGTGTTCATTGGAAGGACTGAGGCTGAAGCTGAAACTCCAATACTTTGGCCACCTCATGTGAAGAGTTGACTCATTGGAAAAGACCCTGATGCTGGGAGGGATTGGGGGCAAGAGGAAAAGGGGACGACAGAGGATGAGATGGCTGGATGGCATCACCAACACAATGGACATGGATTTGGGTGGACTCCGGGAGTTGGTGATGGACAGGGAGGCCTGGCGTGCTGCAGACCATGGGGTCGCAAAGAGTCGGACACAACTGAGTGACTGAACTGAACTGAACTGAAAGGGAGGCAGAGCATCCTATGGGCTCACTAGGGTTGCCTGGACGAGAGACGAGGGCATGAGTGCTTTGGACATTTATCCAGTGCATGCAGGTTAACTCAACCCCCAACAATGTTCCTAACTCAGCAAGATGAATACACCCATTCCGGTTCCAATGTACCCATCTGGGGCCAGAAATATAAGGAGTTACCCTTTGAGTTCTAATCATCCTCAAGCCCATCCTTGATGGGCTTCCCTGGTGGCTCAGTGGTAAAGAATCTGCCTACCATGCTGGAGGCCCAGGTTCGATCCCTGGGTCAGGAAGAGGCCCTGGAAAAGGGAATGGCAGTGCACTCCAGCATTCCTGCCTGGAGAATCCCATGGACAGAGGAGCCTGGTGGGCTACAGTCCATGGGGTCGCACAGAGTCAGATATGACTAAGCGACTAACACTTCCACACTCTTTCATCCTTGATAAAGGGGCATGTCAATGAATCCCTTCTTCAAAATGTTGCTCCATCTGATTGGCCTTGAATATTGTTATTAATTTCCATTCAAGTCACATGTGGAACCTTTCATCTAGGCATCATGAGACCCTAGGCAGCCACACAGTGTCCCAGCCTCTGAGATGGGGTTGGTCCTTCCTGTGGCTCCAGCCTTCTTCTAAAAGCTCCCTTGGCTGGGCGGCTTGGGGAAGATGTGAACATACTCCCTTTGGGCACCCGGCTGGGTTTTTGTGGCATTTACTTGATGGGAGCTTGAGTTCATCTTTTAGCAAGACAGTCGGTGGGGGAGCGGCACCCAGGGCTTTGAGCGGCTGCCTCTCCCCTGCATCAACGCCCCCCTGATGAGGATGACTTTTTAGGCATCTTGAAGAGAAGATTAACAGCCAAGGTAATAAAAGCAACTGCATTCAATCATTTTCCTAATTAATGCATTCATCACAGCTCCCTGCTGCCTTTCGGACTGAATGTAATGGGCAAGAAGGAAGTGAGTGGGCATCTTCACCTAAAGGTTAATTAACCTGGATATTGTCTGGGGCTGACACTGGCCGGCGCTGGCGGGGGCATCCTGAGGATGGTGCCGAGCCCTCGTGGAGAGCAAGGTCATGTGAAGCGAGAACAGCGATGGTGGGCTGCTGCCTCTGAAAGCATGTTAAAGTGGGCATTGATTTAACTCAGTGCTGAGCACATTATCCTGCGAAGCTTCTAGTAAATGAGAAATGAGAGAAAAGAGTTGCTGAGCAGAACTATAAATTGAAAAAGCACTTCAGTGCTAGAACCTGAATAAAATTAGACTTAGTGTCAGTTTATGTATCGATCCAGACTTCTTTCTGAAATCTGCAGCTGCTCTGGGGCAAAGGGCTCTTCCAGCAAAGCTGTTGACAGATCTCGATGGTGTGGAGCCTCCCAGGGTGGTGCTGCTGACGGTCCAGGCTCAGATTTCAGGGGGCGCAGCACCCCAGCCCCACAGAAGCACCCTACGCTGCACTGCATAGGGTGTCCGCAGCAGTGCTGAGGTTCTCCTGGTTCACCTGAGAAGCCCAAGTAGAGAAGGAGCCTCGTGTCTCTGGGAGGAGCCTCACACTGGATGAAAACTGAGTTTATTTTGGTGCATGATAGGATTAGAGCAGAAATAGAAACATCTCCCCCACCAGCCAACAAAATTAAAAAACAGGATGGGGCGCACACACAGCCAAAGTCTTTAAAATAAGCATGTGCTTAAGTGCAGCAATCACCCTTATAAAAAAACATTATCCTAGAGACATAATCACAGATATGCATGAATATTTGGCCATAAAGATACTCATTATATGAGTTTTAGTAAAAAATTGGAGACAGCTATAATTTTAGGATTTTTACAGCAAAAACTGCCAAATGCATAGGTTTTCCACCCCAAGCAATTCTCCAGTTCTCTGTGGACAGCGACCTACAATTTACTGTGATTCTGGCGCTAAGCAGGCAGAGCTTGCAGACCTCGCAAGCGGAGGGCTCAGACCTGCATGGCTCCCCACTGCACACACCAGTCGCAGGTCCTGATTTGCCACCTGTGTTCTGGCTGTAAATCGGGGTTCTCCAACCCCCTTTTCAGGTTTGGTAACTTGCTATAAAGGCTCACAGAACTCAGAGAAAGTCTTTACTCACATTTATCAGTTTACTATAAAGGGCAGAACCGAAGATACAAATGAACAGCCAGATGAGGGGGTACACGAGGCGAGTCCCTGAGGATAGGAGCTTCGGTCTCTGCAGAGTTGGGGTGCACCTCCATGCATGTGAATTCACCAACCCAGAAGCTCTCTGAACCTCATCAGGTAGTGATTTTTGGGGGAGGTTTCATCACAAAGGCAGACTGATTATCAACTCAATCTCCAGCCCCTTTCTCCTTCCTAGAGGATGAGGGGAGGGGCAGTCAGGCTTCCAACCAAAGTTGCATCTTTCTGGTGACGAGCCTGCATCCTGAAGCTATCTGGGGTTCACTCAGGGTCATCACATTGGAACAAAAGATGCTCCTACCACTCATGAAGTGGCAAGGAGCTCTGTGACAGGAGCTGAAGGGAAAGTCCAAATACATATACCCCGATATGTCACAATATCAGTAGTCGAAGAATTGATACTTTGAAATTCTGATGCTGGAGAAGACTCTTGAGAGTGACTTGGACAGTAGGAGATCAAACCAGTCAGTCCTAAAGGAAATCCACCCTGAATATTCAATGGAAGGACTGATGCTGAAGCTCCAATCCTTAGGCCACCTGATGCTAAGAGCTGACTCATTGGAAAAGGCCTTGATGCTGGGGAAGATTGAAGGCAGGAGGAGAAGAGGGCGACAGAGGATGAGATGGCTGGATGGCATCACTGACTCGATGGACATGAGTTTGAGTAAGCTCTGGGAGATGGTGAAAAACAGGGAAGCCTGGCATGCTTCAGTCCATGGGGTCGCAAAGAGTTGGACATGACTGAGTGATTGAACAACAAGTGCTTATTACCTGTATAATCCTGGGCCAGTGGCCAATCTGTGCTTCATTTTACCCACTTGTGACTTGATAGTGTTGCTTTGAGCTTTAAATGAAATGATGCATGTGAAGTGCTGAGACCAATGCTTGCCCTGCATCATCATTGCTGTTGATATGACTGGTTAGACAGAGCATAACAGAGTGACTGAAGACTGGGTTATTAAGGTGATGCTGACTCTTTGCTGAATTAAAAAAATACAGTTTAAGTGAAAAGAATAATTTGATAAGCAAAACATGATACTGTTTTCAGACAAAGCTGTGCTATATATATTACACATATAAAGAGAACAACTGCTAACATTTTATTGTTTCATCTTCATATTTATTTAATAGTTTTATATATATATATAAATATATATATATATATGTTTATATGGGGTTTCCCTGGTGGCTCAGATTGTAAAGAATCCACCTGTAATGCAGGAGATGCAGGTTTGATCCCTGGGTTGGGAAGATCCCCTGGAGAAGGAAATGACAACCCACTCCAGTATTCTTGCTGGAGAATTTCATGGACAAAGGAGCCTCAGTTCATAGGGTTGCAAAGAATGGACACAACTGAAGTGACTTAGTACCAGGGAATATATATATATTCATATATATATATTATGAAGACTAAATTGCTAGCCATGGTTCATATAGGAAATGGAAGTGATTTTAAATTTAGTCTGTGTGTTTACTATGAAAGAAAGTGAAAGTCTCTCAGTCGTGTCCAGCTCTTTGTGACTGCAGGCCAGAATACTGGAGTGGGTAGCCTTTCCCTTATCCAGGGGATCTTCCCAACCCGGGGATCGAACCCAGGTCTCCCACATTGCAGGCAAGTTCTTTACCAGCTGAGCCATTGGTTTCCAAATTTTCTATGGTAAAGCACATATTAATTTTCAATGAGACAATGTTGTTAAAAATAATATCTATTTAATTTAACTCAACATCAGATTCTGAAATTAAGAGTTCAGGATTGAGACTAAAATCCAATTACAGTGAGAGAATACCACTCACGTATTTATTTATAAACACAGAGCCCAAGTTTTTTGCTGTTCGTGTCTAATGATGGAATCAGGTTGAAAGCAGGAGAGTAAGTGTGTGGGACAATGCAGGGACCAACCACTCAGAGAGCTAGGGCGGGAGTTGGTCTGTACGCCCCTAATCTGCTCAGTACTGAACGCGTGTGTCCACGTTGCATGGTGGGTACCACTGGCTCCTAGGACTGAGTGATGGTCTGACAGTCCCAGGGGCCAGTGTGGCATTTCTGGGGGTTAGAGGTATGGCACAGTCTGCATGAGGAGTATGATGCCCCCTGATCCATGTAATGGGTAGTTTTTGTCCTTCGATGGTAATTTCTTAGTGGTTGAGAGAAGTCAAACAATATAGAAAGACATGAATAAAAGAAATAGACACTTAGCATCACTGTTGAAGCTCTAAAGCACTAATTCATAAAGCACAAAGGGAGTGACATATTAACTTTTTTTCTTAAAACAAAGTTCAGTTTGCAGTGTTTAAGGTGCTCAAAGATATTTCTTATTTAAAAACAAAGCAATGTCTGAACGGGATCTAAAGTTTAGAAACACTAGCGTTTTTCCTCTAAGCTGACCGCAGAGGACAGCCTTAATTTAGTGGGGTGGGTTACCCCTTTCTCTGCCATCTCACCCTTATGCTTAATCCATGCTCTGGTCAAATTACACAGCGTATTACTTTGCACATGTCCTGTGGGCTCCCATCTCTGAGATCTGACTCATTTTTCTTTTATGCCCTTCCATCTGCATGACTAAACACTTCTTGTTAATCAAGGTACCAAAAGAGACATTTTGGAAACGACATCTGACTTTTGCAAGTGAGTCTCACATCATCTTGCATGCCAAGTCCTCGGAAGCATCAAGACCTCTCTCATACCACTTGATTGCAACCAAGACAAGGAGATCCTCTTGTATACTCAGATCTAAGGTACTCAAGAGTAGAATCTGCCCCTAATTTACGTTTGCATTATTGGAGAGAGGGCTCTCCTCACCCAAGGATTTCCCCAATGAGCAGCGCTGAGAAATGATTAGGTTAACACTGAGGTCAGCAGGCTTGCTGGTTAAGTTAAGTCTCCCATGATCAGATACTGAATTACACAGAAACATAAAAGTACAACAAACAGTTTAAACATACATATTTGGGGAAGGTACTTTTGTTATGATGTAGGATGTATGTTTGGGCTGTGAGCAAAGAAGTTCCACTGATATCTTTTAATCATGCCTCTCTATGTTTAAAGGCTTCCCTGGCAGCTCAGACAGTAAATAATTTGCCTGCAATGCAGGAGACCTGGGTTCTATCCTTGGGACAGGAAGATCCCTTGGAGAAGGAAATGGTTACCCACTCCAGTATTCTTGGGCTCCCCAGGTGGCTCAGTGGTAAAGAATCCACCTGCCAAGCAGAAGATGCAAGAGACATGGGTTCAATCCCTGGATTGGGAAGATATCTGGCAAAGGGAATGGCTACCTACTCCAGTATTCTTGCCTAGAGAATCCCACGGACAGAGGAGCCTGGGGGTCTATAGTCCAGAGGGTCACATAGAGTCAGACACGATGGAGGATCTGACACTTTCACTTTTTACTTTGTCTGTGCTTGAAATAAGAGAACAATTGCAAAATGATTGGTAGCAGTGTTTTCTCTCTGAGAACAAGCTCCTTGTCATTCGGGTTAGGATTCCGAGGCTGGTCTCCACCTCTAACCCTGATGCTGACAGTACTCCCTGCTGATTGTGGCCAAGACCTGGGATTATCCCTTGGCTAGTACCTGATTTAACAAAGACAATATGAAAGTGCTGTTCTCGCTGTTGTCTGTTACCTGATAGTCCCTTTAATGGTAAGAAGTGGGGGACTTGATGGCACTTAATTAGCATTTAAAAGAAGAAAATCTTGACACTGCGATTTAATGAACTTAGTGAAGCTATTGCTCTGAGCATTGTTACAAAAATGACATGAAGTGGAGTAGAAGTTTGCAGGGAATCTGAATATATTAAATCCATTAAACCCTTATTTAGCCGTGTCCATAGAGTCATAAGGACAAAACTGCTGATGACACAGATGACGAGGTCAAGCCCACAGCTGTGGGGCTGATGCTCGAGATGCCGCAGCTTCTTTATTTTGCTGTGTCTCATTTCTCTCATCTGCAAAAAGGAATATTAGCATCAACCTTAGCAGGTTGTTGTGATAATTCAGTGAAACAATAAATGGCCAGTACACAGCCCTGTGCCTGGCACATAGTATATACTGAAGGAATAAAGTGAAGGAATAATAAAAAGAAAATAATATAATGGTTGGGAGAGTCATTGGTGTTATCGTGTGAAGCTAAGGGGTTACACGTTATCTGACAAGCAATGAATAGTCATTGTGGTTGCCAGCAAGGGGTGACTTGTTCAAAGCATGGTTTAATGATGATGAATTTTGTACTAATAGAAAAAGCTGAACTGGAGGGGGAAGAGGATAGAGACTGGATATCATTGCAAAAGTCCGTGTGTGAGGAGTGGCTATGGCAGTGCAAAATCCAAACAAAATGCAGGTAGGAGAGAAAAATAAGAGATGCGAAAGTTGTCTGGTGGAAAAATGAGAGGGAGTTATTAAGGTAACTCTTCTAATTAGATTCAAAAAGAGCAGAAGATAGAAATATCTGGAGGTAGAAGTAGTTGGGGAAGTGCTAAGTTCAACTTTCAGATCCTATTGAGTTACGCAGCATTGCTGCAGGTGAAAGTTTGGGGTGAGGACTAATGATTAGGAATGATTCCAAGGGAAGGTATTCAGATTTAAGTTTTGACTCAGTGGTTGAAGCCACATGAATGAATGAATGAACTCTTGGAGGAAAGAGGAAAGAGCAGAGGCTAAGAATTTCATGACAACAGGGAAGCAGAGAGGAACCCAGAGAGAACTGCCAGACAAGAGGCAGTACCCAGGAATGTCCTGGTTATGAAGAGAAGGTCAGAAGTGAAGACTAAGGACAGGCCACTGGGTAGGTCAGAAGAAGGACTGGGAGATGCAGTGACATTCTCAGTGCAGTTCTGGTTCTGGGGACACGAAGATGCAAATTCAGATGGTGCCATGCTGAGCAGAGAGACCGGGGAGGCCAGGAGCTGTCCAGGTGCTGATCTGGTCTCCGTCTGCCGAGGTTCATGGGCACTGGTACGCCTGTTGTGGTGTGGTGATTAGTTCTTTCCTGTGGTTGAGCTCTGTGACTTTGAAGGGGATCCCAAGTGATCTTTTTAAAAAAATCATCTGTGGAATGATCCCTGGTGCTCTGCTAATATTCTGAAGTAGGAAAATAGGTTAGACTCCATTACCCTTTTGGAAAACTGAGCTTGGAACTAGCTTCCCCACCTGTGTGTGATACACTCGCATGAAATTTTGTCTTTGTTTAGAAAAGAAGACATTATGAATGTAAGGGTTTTTGTTTGTTTTAGAACAATAAGCCCACAGGAGCAAATGATACCTTCCTAGAATTTAGCTTCAGTCAAGAGATTGGTGACTGTGCTATATTGGGACCTGGTTTCTCTTTTTCCCCTGAATGGTGACTATTCTCTGTTCCCAGAGACAGAGCTCTCCCCTCCCAGACCCAGGAAACTCCCCCAGGCCTTCGCAGCAGTTGGGGTTCTGATGTTTTCTCCTGGCTTCTCATAATCTGTAGTTATTCTGAGGTGAAGTGCTTCTTTCTCTGAAAACTGGCTAATACTCTGGATTCGTAAGTGCATTTGCATGGGGGATGGGCTATAATTTATTCTCTCGACACTTTATAGTAATACTCTCATATTACTCTTATGTATGAAAAAGCTAAAGTGACATACATACTAGAATGAGTAGCAATACTTGTGATTATCTTCCCCCCAACAGAATTGGGATTGAGTACCATTCAGTAGTTGAGGGCTGTGATGCACTTGCACTCCCCAGGTCTAGTGGATTTGGGCGTGATTAGGAGGTACTGAGCCCAGGGCGTACAAGCGTGGGGTGGTTCAAAACAGTGCGGTCTTATTTAGAGTGCTTAATGTATGCAGCACAGTCACCAGCCTCCCACCTGATCTGGGTTGCTGAGATCAGTGGAGGAGGTTGCTGAAAAAAATGAAACTGAAAACAAATATCTCATATGGTATGGTAGGGTCTTATTCACACAGTAGGTGATCAGAAAAAACTTTCTACTTGAAAAAAAATCCAGATAAAAGGGAGAAGGATGAACTGGAGATAGCATCCGTGTCAGGCTAGAATGGTCATATAACAGAAACCATTCATGCAAAGACAGAGAAGGAGACCAAGGAATGAACAAGTGGAATAGGACATATACACTATGTCATGTTCTGGGCTCTGTTGACTTTTTCACTTCAATCTCCTTCTGGTTTCCCAGAAGCATCCTGGGTTTCAAACACCCTAAAATTTGGGGTTTCCTTCCCAGATGAATCAGTGGGTAAAGAATCTGCCTGCAATGCAGGAGACACAGGAGATGCCAATATGATCTCTGGATCAAGCAGATACACTGGAGGAGGAAATGAAAACTCACTCCAGTATTCTTGCTTGAAAAATCAGAAGGACAAAGAAGCCTGCTGGGCTGCAATCCAAGGGGTCTCAAAGATTCAGACACATTCAGACTGAACACACACTGAGCAGCCACACACACACACACACACACATACACCCCATGGGTAGCATTTGCTCCTACTAGTCAGATGGAAATTTCCTATCTACTTTACTGCATTGCCTTCACCAGGGAAAAACAGGTCACCAAGCTGTGCCTGCGTTTATTACATTGTGTACTTTCTGCATCTTTCTAATGCGATTATTGTGCAAAGACCCAGACAAATTACTATGTCCTCCAAAATTCCTTGTGTTGTACTTGCAAACCATATGCTGAGACGCGACACCTTCTATCACACGTGACATTAAGTGTCACATTTTGCCTTGTCTCTGAAGATGTGATGGTTGAGTAGCTGCTTCATAGTGGGAGAGACAGGAGCCAGGCCACCACGTTTTGTTCCCAGGCTCACGGCAGGGTGCCTGTGGATGCATGAAGAGCCTTGCAGATGGCTGGGATCTCAGAACCAGCCAGGGGATGCCCAGGTGGTATGTCATGTCCATTGGCTGCATCTCAGACTTTCGGTACTAAGAACAGAGTGATGCTGAGAGCAGGCAGGCAGAGCCATCTGTGTGAATGCCGCTTCCAGCTGCCGGCAAGACAGGGGCAGCTGAGTATAATCGGGAGGGTCTTACTCCGTGGAGGTCTCTTCTTGCCAAAAGAGGATGATGGATATTTTGGTGGTGTGTTGTTGTGCTCAGTTCAGTTCAGTCTCTCAGTCGTGTCCGACTCTTTGCGACCCCATGATCTGCAGCACTCCAGGCCTCCCTGTCCATCACCAACTCCCGGAGTTCACTCAAACTCATGTCCATCGAGTCGGTGATGCCATCCAGCCATCTCATCCTCTGTCGTCCCCTTTTCCTCCTGCCCCCAATCCCTCCCAGCATCAGAGTCTTTTCCAATGAGTCAACTCTTTGCATGAAGTGGCCAAAGTATTGGAGTTTCAGCTTTAGCATCAGTCCTTCCAATGAACACCTAGGACTGATCTCCTTCAGAATGGACTGGTTGGATCTCCTTGCAGTCCAAGGGACACTCAAGAGTCTTCTCCAACACCATAGTTCAAAAGCATCAATTCTTTGTTGCTCAGCTTTCTTCACAGTCCAACTCTCACATCCATACATGACTACTGGAAAAACCATAGCCTTGACTAGACGAACCTTTGTTGGCAAAGTAATGTCTCTGCTTTTGAATATGCTATCTAGGTTGGTCATAACTTTCCTTCCAAGGAGTAAGTGTCTTTTAATTTCATGGCCACAATCACCATCTGCAGTGATTTTGGAGCCCAAAAAGATAAAGTCTGACACTGTTTCCACTGTTTCCCCATCTATTTCCCATGAAGTGGTGGGACCAGATGCCATGATCTTCGTTTTCTGAATGTTGAGCTTTAAGCCAACTTTTTCACTCCTCTTTCACTTACATCAAGAGGCTTTTGAGTTCCTCTTCACTTTCTGCCATAAGGGTGGTGTCATCTGCATATCTGAGGTTATTGATATTTCTCCCGGTAATCTTGATTCCAGCTTGTGCTTCTTCCACCCCAGCGTTTCTCATGATGTACTCTGCATATAAGTTAAATAAGCAGGGTGACAATATACAGCCTTGACATACTACTTTTCCTATTTGGAACCAGTCTGTTGTTCCATGTCCAGTTCTAACTCTTGCTTCCTGACCCACATATAGGTTTCTCAAGAGGCAGGTCAGGTGGTCTGGTATTCCCATCTCTTTCAGAATTTTCCACAGTTTATTTTGAACCACACAGTCAAAGGCTTTGGCATAGTCAATAAAGCAGAAATAGATGTTTTTCTGGAACTCTCTTGCTTTTTCTATGATCCAGTGGATGTTGGCAATTTGATCTCTGGTTCCTCTGCCTTTTCTAAAACCAGCTTGAACATCAGGAAGTTCACAGTTCACATATTGCTGAAGCCTGGCTTGGAGAATTTTGAGCATTACTTTACTAGCATGTGAGATGAGTGCAATTGTGCGGTAGTTTGAGCATTCTTTGGCATTGCCTTTCTTTGGGATTGGAATGAAAACTGACCTTTTCCATTCCTGTTGTTGTGCTAAGTCCTTTCAATCGTGTCCGACTCTTTGCGATCCTATGGACTGTAGCCTGCCAGGTTCTTCTGTCCATGAGATTATCCAGGCAAGAATACTGGAGTGGATTGCCATGCCCTTCTCCAGGGGATCTTCCCAACCCAGGCATCAAATCTGTGTCTCCTGCATTGGCAGGTGGGTTTTTTACCACTCGAACCACCTGGAAAGCAGGTGGTAGGACTGTAAACAGCCGATATCTTCTTGGTGGGAGACGAGTTTGTCTTGTGAACTTAGGTGACTTCCCTCCCGGTGGCCCCTTCCCTTGCCTCATGGGCTCCACACTCATATGCTTCTTTCTGGTCACGACTGGGGAGCAAGTGGAACTGAGTGATGCCAGCTGGGCAGCTTTTTGGGCACACGCATTTATACCCAGCTCTCTCCCCACCCCAGGCAGATGGGGAAGCATGGTTGTCAAAAGCCTGGATTTTGGAAGGGTGAGTCTCGATTCTGTCCCTCAGCCTCTCAAGGTTTGTTTCCTCACCTGCCATTTGAGAATAATTCTAACGCTATCTTGGTAGTGGTTTAGAGATAAATAAGATGATCTATTTAGAGATGCTTATCTACCATTTATCATTAACATAACGTTGTGTCCTTTAACTCGCCTCCGTCTGCCACTCACTGTTCCCCTGTCATTTTCAATGGATTATTTTTTAACCTATATAAATAAAGCTCTGCTACCTGGCTATTTAACCTCACTAAACTCATCATCCTTGACAGTAGCTACCTCAAGATGCAAGACGTGCCCTCCCTCAAATAATTAATTCCAAAATGTCAATTCAGTGTTATGATTGCAATACAAATACTACTTCTACCAGTTTGCAATTTTAATTTCCTCAGTGATTTTTTTCTCTTTAATTAGAGAAGCTCAAAAAGAATACATTTTCACTACAAAAAAAAAAAAAAGAAATGGTAATTATGTGACACGATGGAAGTGTTAGCTAACACTGTGATGGTAATTATTTTGTAATATGTAAGTGTATCAAATCAGCACATTGTACATTTAAAATTTAGGCAATGTTATATGCTGCTTATATCTCAATGAAGCTGGAAAAGATACATTTTCTGACTGTTTCTTGCAAGCTTTCTTTGAACTAAAAAAATGATTCCCAACAGACTGGAGAAAGAATTTGGAAAATAGTGGAGTCTTAGAACAGAAAGAAATCCAGGAGGTCACCTGGCTCTCTGTCCAGGACAAGAAGAAATCCACAAGGCCATGAGTCTTAGTCTTGTCTGGATTTTAGAATCACCTGGGAACCTCTTAAGAATCTCAGTGCCCAGGCTGTATTCCAGACTCATTAAATCAGAGCAATAGGATTTAAAAGATTCAGATGGTCCCAGTGGGCAGCTGTCAATTCAGAGAGCGAGTGATTTAGAGATGTCTCTGTGGATGGGCACTCTATCTGTGATGCAGGATCTCAGTGGTGAGGAACTCAATCATCTTACGAGCTGGTTGGTTACTTGGTTAGTGTCTTACAAAAGCCAGGGCTGCTGTAACGCAACATAATAAACTGGATGCTTCGTACACAATAGACGTTCATTTATCACATTTCTGAAGCCAGAGAGTCAGAAATCAGGTGCCAGCATTCCCAGGTTCTGGTAAGAACCCTCTTCTGGGTTGCAGACATCTTGCTTTCCACTGTGTCCTCGAATGGAGGAAAACAAAACAAAACTCACCTGCTCTTTGGCTTCCTCTTATAAGGGCACTAATCCCTTTCATGAGGGCTCCACCCTCACAACATAATCACATCCAAGGGCTGTCTCCAGAGACCTTCACACTGAGGATTAGAATTCAGTGCATGAATTTTGGGAGGACACACTCAGCCCATAACTGTGGGATGCACGGAGTGGCTACCCCCGGCTCTGGTCAGTTGGTGCCATGTGGAAAAGCAGACTGAGCACTGCCAGGTATTTTGTTTATGAAAAAAAAGCTGGAAATGAACACGCTCTTGGTTTTAAATATGAGCAATTAATTTAAAGAGTCAAAGCACAGGGGGGGAAAACGCACTGTACTTTCAGGTCATTGAGTTTGTAATGTCAGCTGTGTGGGGCTGGTCATCCCTCTGAGGAACCCCAGGACAGGGAGGGCCTTGGCACTGGTTGGAGAGAGGACAGTTGGAGAGAGTGGTGCCTACAGGGGTGATGGAGTGAAGCAGATGGAAGTGGAGCCAGGAGGCAGAAAGAACTGCTGCTCAGTGAGAGTGGAGGCAAAGGGCTGATGACACATAGACTCTGCCCTCCTGGTGTGTGTACACCTTCCCTTCTTACCAACAATGCCTGATTGGAAAGAGTAAAACACTCATTACCCAGAATCCTCCTGTGACCTCCCCGTCTTGGTGTAATCCCCCAGAGCCACCATGCACAAAGGAGACTGGAATTTTCCATGATCAGAGGAAAGGCAGATGCTTTCCATTTAGGCTGACCTTGGGAAGGCCCTGCAGGTTGTGACTTGGGGTAGGAATGGGAGGCGGGAGAGGACCCTAAGACAGGACTTGACCAGCTTATGTTAGAAGTTCTTCAAACAGGGCTCGCTTCCTTTGGCTCGTCCAAGGGGTCGGTGGCCTTGTTTCTGAGAATGCCAATAGTTCAGAACATTAATGCTTCCCGTGAGAAAAAAAAAAAAAAGGAGCAAGGTCAGGGCTGCGCTGAGTGTTGGCTTCATCACAGGTGTGCAGATGGCAGGGCTGGGGGAAGGCCACAGCGCTAAGGAGAGGGAGGCTCGGGGCGAGCGTGTGAATCCTGAGGCCACTGTCCAGGGACCAGGGTGGGCTGAACACCCCGTGGGGTCAACCGCACTAGAGCAGGGAGGAGGTGGTCCACGGCGGGTCACTGGGGAGAGGCCACACTTGGGGAAGTGTGGTAATGGCCCTTCCTGGGACACCTTAAACAGTCAACACTTGAAGTCAAGGGTTAATCCTCATTGTCTTTTTCTCAAAAAAGAATTTGATTCTTTTATTCAAACGAGATTAAGTCGGAAACGGCAACAGGAATAATTTAAAATAAAGTGGATGAAGGGAAAGGACATGAAAAGTGACATTGGCTGGGGAGACCGAAGGTCAGGAGACACACTCCCTTCTGTACTGCATTCCAATCCTAATCCGAATAGAATAAAGACTTCTGAAATACACATACACATATGACAGATGTTTTTCCACTTAAAAAAAAAAAGCAACAAATTCTTTGCTTGGACAGTTTGGTTGCCAGCCCTTGCTTGGTAAGGTTGAAAAGTTACTTTACTCAGATTGCCCGTTCTGACCCCAGAGTCTTCATCCCATACTTGGGCCGAGTAGCCTCTGAAAGTCTGAGAAGCACTGGCTGCTGTGCACCGTAGACATGCCCTGGGGACAGCGGGCTTGCAGGGACTCTGGGCCAGCCCCAAAGGAGCCCTGGAGCCTCAGGACAGATGTTCAGGTGTGAAGAGGGTTTAGGGCAGCTGGAACGGTTGGCCCACGTGGCTTCCCCAAGCATCAGCTCCCATGGGGAGGTGCTCTGTCTGTTGCGGCAATCTGGCTCCAGAGCTGCTCACCAATCCTGCGGAGCAAGGCCCACATGGGTCCTTGCAGGTATACTTGAGATGAGGGGAGGCTTTCTGGTCTGTGGCTAGCATTGAAATAGACTTTGCACAGAAGAGTCAGTAAATGTGCCTGGTGTCTGTCTTGCTTTAATCAGTTCAGTGCAGTTCAGTTGCTCAGTCGTGACCCCATGGACTGCAGCACGCCAGGCCTCCCTGTCCATTGCCAACTCCCGAAGTTTACTCAAACTCATGTCCATTGAGTTGGTGATGCCATGCAACCATCTCGTCCTCTGTCGTCCCTGTCTCCTCCTGCCTTCAGTCTTTCCCAGCATCAGGGTCTTTTCAAATGAGTCAGCTCTTTGCATCTTTAATAGTGAATAGCAAAAGTACTAGGCTTCCCTGATGGCTCAGTGGTGAAGAACCCACATGCCAGTGCAGGAGATGCGGGTTCCATCCCTGGGTGGGGAAGATCCCCTGGAGGAGGGAATGGCAACCCACTCTAGGATTCTTGCTTGGGAAATCCCATAGACAGAGGAGCCTGGCGGGCTACAGTCCATGGGGTGGCAAAAGAGTCAGACATGACTTAGCGACTAAACAATAACGTCAAAGCAAAATAATGACCACATGGAACTCAGACTCCCAGTGATAGCCCCCTCATCTGATCTTTTTTTTTTTTTGGCTCCTTTTATTTGGTCTGGAGAACAGTGTGGTTGCTGCCTCCGGAGCCACTGCTGAGAGCTCAGGGTAGCAGAACGCGTAGCAGACCGCGCGGCAGTCTGAGGGGCACCACTGAAGACACATTTACAACCAGCAGAGACCGAGAGTGACGTGTGGGCGGTGATTAATCGTGAGCCAGCAGAGAGAGGTGGAGGGGCACCTGCTTGATAGAACAAGCCCTTCATTATCTGACTGGTCTCCTTGGAAACCCTTAAAGAAGAGAAATGAAAACACATGTTCCCAACACTCTGGTGATCATCCCATAAAAAATATTGGCTAATGCTTTGTTTTAGTTCCTGCCTCCCTACAAATGATGTGCAAACAATGAATAGCGTATTGATTTACCTGCAATGGATCCCATTAGCTGTCTTGAGATTTGTACACATTAGATAGAGTCTGACACATTCACAGTAAAGAAAGGGGCTTCCAAGGCATGTGGGATTAACAGCTGGTCCCGGATGCGAGGTACCTAGAGGGCACGCCAAGGTGTCCTCGTATGTAGGGCAGATCCGTTCCCCAGTTCTGGTGGCTTTTGAGAGACTGACACAGTGGTAGGGACAGCAGCCAGAGAAGGCGATGGCGCCCCACTCCAGTACTCTTGCCTGGAAAATCCCATGGACGGAGGAGCCTGGTAGGCTGCAGTCCATGGGGTCGCGAAGAGTTGGACATGACTGAGCAACTTCACTTTCACTTTTCACTTTCATGCATTGGAGAAGGAAATGGCAACCCACTCCAGTGTCCTTGCTTGGAGAATCCCAGGGACGGGGGAGACTGGTGGGCTGCCATCTACGGGGTCGCACAGAGTCGGACACGACTGAAGTGACCTAGCAGCAGTAGCAGCAGGGCAGCAGCAGTTGGTGTCAGGAAGGGGCGGCATTGTTCCCTTTGTGGTCGCCTCTCCTTGGCTCCTGTGGGCGCATTGCACTGACCTAACATCTCCTTCACTGCCCTTCATCTCCTATTAGGCAGACAAGTCCATGTGAGATAAAGTGGCCAACGACGAGGGGATGTGACAACTCATTAACTCTTTCATCAGGGTGAGCTAGAGCTGGGCAGCCACATGGTCAGGAACTGGGCTCAAGTGACTCAGACCCCCCTACCCCCCCCAGGCACAGTACTAGGAGTCTCTGGCTCAGATGTCTGGCCTCACCACCTCTTTGTTCTTCCATCTGTGAAGCGGCAAATGTGATAACTGTTCTGAGTTATTGAGGGACAAAGTGGAACACTAAACTGTCTGCAAAATACCAGGTGTGTGGCTATTTCCCAATAAATGGAAGAGGCTGCTTCTGTGGTCTGCAGGCTACAGGAGAGGGTGGTTTCATGTGATGGAGCCCAGGGCAGGGAAGGTGGCCATCCATGGACATTTTGAACATCCAGGATGTGCCACATGCTGTGCTAAACTCTGGGGAGATGTCTAAGAAGAAGGCAAGGGTGTTGATGTGAGGGAGCCATGTGTAACCAGGCAGCAAGCAGGACAGAGGACCACACGTGGAGTGGCAGGAAACAAGGACGTTTATGCGCACACAGTTCTGGGAGGCAGAAGGCCCAAGATCAAGGTGTTGGTGAGGGGTTCTTTCTGAGGGCCGTGTGGGAGACTGTCCCTGGATTCTGATGAGGGCTCGGCATGCCGTGGCTTGTGGATGCATCGCCCCTTCTCTGCTTGCCATGACTTCAGGGCGCCTCACCCAGGCTTTGTCTTTGTGGTCACATGGCCCTCCCTTCTGTGTTTTCCTTTTCTGTCTCCTAGAAGGACACTTGTCATAGCGTCCCCTTTAATCCAGGATGTGGTGTGCCTGCTCAGTCTCTGTCATGTCCAACTCTCTGAGACCCAGTGGACTATGGCCCGCCAGGCTCCTCTGTCCATGGAATTTTCCAAGCAAGAATACTGGAGTGGGATGCCATGTCCTCTGCCAGGGGATCTTCCCCACCCAGGGATTGAACCAGGGTCTCCTGCACTGCAGGCAGATTCTTTACCATCTGATTCACCAGGGAAGCTCAATCCAGGAGGATCTCATGCCAATGTCTTCATCTAGGTTATGTCCACAAAGGTCCTTATGAGGGTTACGTCTGGGATTGCCTGTGGGCATACCTTCTGGGGTGTACCTTCACTCACTGCATGTGGGTGCTCTGAGAACACCAGGAGGTGCTGGCTTCCCAGGAAGGTGGCCTCTTGGCTGAGCTGGAAGCCTCTGGGAGGCTGGTGGAGGTGGGAGAGGCGGTGAGCAGATGTTGTGAGCAAGCCACACAGAGAATGCAGAGGCCATGAGGAGAGAAAGGTGTGGAGATGAAGGCTTTCCCCTCCAAATGGCTTCTCTCTTCAGCTCAGAGCTTAGGCTGAGCAATGTCAGGCATCCTGGGAGATCTTATCTTCTATGTCTCCGTATTAGATTTGGCTCACACTCTTCTGAATTTGGGGTATCAGCCTGGGCTGGTGGCTTTTGGAGGTAGGGAAGCAAGTTTGTATCTAGGTTATTTCTGGGATAAATCCACTGATCTTTCTGAATTGCAATATGGGTTTCCCAGGTGGCGCTAGAGATGAGGAACTCACCTGCCAGTGCAGGAGAGGTAAGAGGTGCAGGAGAGGTAAGAGGTGCAGCTTCGATCCCCAGGTCTGGAAGATCCCCTGGAGGAGGAAATGGCAACCCACTCCAGTATTCTCGACTGGAGAATCCCCATGGGCAGAGGAAGCTGGTGTGCTGCAGTCCACGTGATCACTGAGTCAGATATGACTGAAGTGACTTAGCACAGCACACCTGCAAAAACAGGGATCCTTGTGCAGACATGCAGTCTTGTTGGAGGATTACATGACATAATGAAGGAAAGGTTGCTGCCTGTAACAGTAGCTCATTTTAAGGTTATTTCCTTCCCTCCTCTTGCCTACTCTCATAGGTCAACTCTTAGGCAGCTTCTTATAGTAAATATAATTTAAATGGAAGAAATTAAAATGTCAATATTTCCTGGAGAATGTTTGCTCGTGGATGCAACCTGCTCTGTGCAACCAAGTTCTTAATTTGCCGTGGGCTCTAGGAAGGAGGCAGGCTGCTGCACCCACAGGGACTAACAGAGACAGGTCTGTACCTCCGGGCTAAGAATATCCTCACAATTCATCATAAACCCAGGCTTCCTTTCCTTCTGTGGAGGGGATGGTTCTGCTTCTCATCTATTTTCAGGTCTCATTTTCTTCTCTGATGATATGATCAACCATGTCTCTTGTATTTGTTTTGAGGAAGAGTCCAGGAATGCTCCTTGTCACCCACAAGGCATCTGATTTGTGCTGAAAATGGGAAAAGGTGACCCCAAAGCTCCTGGGAGGACAGGGGCCTTCTTTGCGGGAGTCCTTATAGTCAGGTGGCCTTAAACGACCAAGCCTGCAGAGTTCTCACCTCGGGCAGGACGGTGGTCCTGCTGCATCTGCTTTGCCATCCCAGGGGCAGCAGCTGAGTCTGTAGTCACACAGCAGGGCACTGTGACCCAGAACCGACCTGATGAGGGTCTTGGAGACGCTGCAGCCTGGTTCACACACACTGCCTGGTTACGTGGTCCAGGCGGTGCTTCACTTACTAACTGGTGAGTATTAAACACTGGACAGAGTCTAAAATATTTGAACTTGAAGACAAATGTTAATCTTTCTGGAGCTGCATTACAATGAAATATTTTATTCCAGAATTTCTCAGCTGGCCTTAGAATTGTTTAAAAGAAAAACATTGAGGATAATACTTTAAAATTGCCTCAAGATGGCATCATCCTGGTGCTCCTGATGATGACTCATGTCACCAAATTTTGTCCTGTTGTGGGTTCCGAGCATCATCCAATATGACTTGATCTATCTAAGTTCCACTGACCCTTAAAAATTCTGATGTTGCTTGGCATTCTTCAAGGCCTTTGAAGACTAATACTGTGATTATCAATAATCCTGCCATTTTCTGCATATAAAAACACTTTTTACATTATAGAAAACACATTATATGACTCTCTGACTAACAGAAAAATTCAAGATCAATACCCTGATAAAATAACTATGCGGTAGAAATATCTATTAAAATCAGCATTGTGTGTCTTATTGATCAGGAAAGGAAATGAAACTTAAGAAATCTGAAACCAACCTACAAAGGAAATGTATATACTGAAACGTTTAAGATACAGTTTAAGAAATTCCTATAGGGAACTTCATTGTCTCAAATCTATATCTCACAAAAGAAAAAAGGTGAAAAATTAATGAGTCAAGTGTTGAACTTTTATTAGAGAAATTAATTAGTGGAATAAATTGATGGAAAGAAATAATAAAACAAAAGAAAAAATTAACTAAATGTACAATAAATAATCTTAGAGAAGGTCAACAACAATCATAAAAATCTGAAGCCTTACAAAGAATGTAAAATCAATTAAGACAAAGACATAAAACTTAAGAGTAAGATAGGGACATAATACAGAGCAGAGTTTAAAAATTATAAGCCAAATCAACAGAAAAATTTATGGCATTGATCAAAAAACCCCTTCAAAAACAAAAATCTAAAAACTAAAATTGATACAAGAAGATAAAACCTAAATAAGCCCTGAATTAATTCTCAGGACTCCTCACAAAAAAACGTATCAGGAACAGTTGACTAGACTGGCAATTTTACTAAGCCTTCATGAGCTAGATAAATCTTATCATGTACAAACTGTCCCTGAACACGGAAAGATCAGGAAAATGTATGAATAGCTTTTATAAATCTAGGATAACCTTGCTTTTGTTTCTAAATGAAACCTGGAGAACATAGACAAGGAAAAGCGTCACCAAGGATCGTAGATGTAAACATTGAGACAAAACATTAGGGAACCAAACTCAGTAATGAAGAAATATAAAATGATAAATAAAGTAAACATACATAAAGCAAATTTTAAAAATGCATGCATTCACGTGTATACATAGACACACACACATAGTCCTTTAAAGTGCATCACAGAAGAAGCATGGTAAACACTAGAGAATTATGGCTATGCTCACAAATGATCGCGTCTTTTAAACACCCTGAGTTTCTATCCGTTAGGCATTATTCGACAGAGGATGAGATGGCTGGATGGCATCACTGACTCAATGGACGTGAGTTTGGGGGAACTCCGGGAGTTGGTGATGGACAGGGAGGCCTGGCGTGCTGCGATTCATGGGGTCGCAAAGAGTCGGACACGACTGAGTGACTGAACTGAACTGAACTGAACTGAAACATACTGATACTCTCATGTGATAGAGTCTATATGGAGCAGTTAATCCAGATGGGCTGAGCCTTCTCTCAGTGTTCCACAACACCCTTTATAAAAGTCTAAGATTAAAAAAAAATACCTATGCCCTCATTAGTAGATAATTAGCTAATCATGTCTTTTTAAATAAAATAAACATTGTTACAACAAAAAAGAGATGAGAAAATTGTATACACACAATATAAACATGGGTTTCTCTAAAACAAAGTTTAGTGTTAAAACATGTTTTGGGAAAACAATATGAAGTTTCCTCAAAAAATTAAAAGTAGAACCAAGACATGATCCAGCAATTCCACTTCTGCCTATTTATTCAAAGGAAATCACTAACCTCAAGAGTTATCTATACCCCCTTATTCTTTGTAGTATTATTTATAGTAACCAAGTTAGAGAATAAACTGAGTGTCCGTCAGTGGATGCATGGGTAAAGGAGAAGTGAAACACACACACACACACACACACACACACACGCACACAGGCACACACACACACACGCACACAGGCACACACACAGGCACACACACACACTGGAATATTATTTAGCCATAAAAAGGAGAAAATCTTGCCATTTGTGATAACAGGGATGAACATGAAGGGCTTTATGCTAAATGAAATGTCAGAGAAAGCAAATACTATATAATCTCACTTATATATGGAATATTAAAAAATACTCTAAAAAATCCTCAAAAAACAAATTCATACAAAGAACAGATTTTTGGTTGCCAGAAGTGGGAAGCAAGGGTTGGCCAAATTTTTAATTAAAGAAAAAGAAGAAATTTGTTTTTCTGTTCTATTGGAATGAAGAAACACATCACAGAAGAACACATTCAGAACAATTTGTTATTCAAGTAAATTTCATGACACAGAACACCACTCTATTATCTATGTACATGAAAATATAAAATAAAAAATTTAAATGTCACGAATGATAAATATAGTTTCAGAATAGTAGCGACTTTTACAAATTGATCAGAATGCAGTTATAGGAACTGGTATAAAACACATTGATTCTTCAAAAAAAATCTTCAATAATGGGGGTAACTAGTTAATATTTCTTGGCAGAATAATGTTAAATGGGTGCTTGCTATCTTTTTTCCTACTTTTTGTATATTTGAAATGTTCTAATATTTTTAAAAAAGTGTCCATATATTTGGGTTAACTCTTCATTTCCCTTTTGTTATAGGACAGTAGGTAGGCTGCTCGGAAATTCTTGGTCATGTTGGCGGTTGTCCTTGGCATCTAGAAATGGCTGCACACAGCTCGGCAGGGATTCCCTGTGGGAGGAGAATTCCTCCCAGCGGTGGGTGGAGGACATGAACCTCCCCTCCCTGGCGGACCGACTTACTGACACTGCCACCCCTTACATGGAGAGATGGATCCAGGTTGGATGTAGAGTGTATCTGTGTGTGTATCTGTGCGTGTATCTGTGCGTGTATCTGTGCGTGTGACATGCCCTCAGCCTGCATCCCCCACCTGAAATGTCAACTTCAGGAAAAGTCTAGACTCAGGTCAGAGGCTTCAGCTCTGCTCCACGATCATTACTCCGGCTCCTGGCACTGAGGCATTGTCCCCGAAACAGAGCCTTGTGCCCCGTGGGTGGGAATGCAAATCGGTGCAGCCACTCTGGAGAAGGGTATGAGGTCCCTCAGAAAGCTGAAAACAGAGCTACTGTATGATCCGCAGCCTATGTCTGGGTACTCATCCGAAAGAACTGGAATCGGGATCTCAAAGAGACAGTGGCACTCCCACAGCACTATTCATAGAAGCCGAGGTGTGGAAACATCCCCAAAGTCCACCCACAGATAAACGGAGAAAGAAAATGTGGTCCGTACACGCCGTGGAAGGCGACAACATGGATGAATCTCGAGGACAAGATGCTAGATGACATTAACCAGTTACAGAAAGACACATGCCGCACAACTGCACTTAAATGAGGCGTCTAAAATAGTGAAATTCATCGACTCAAAGGGCAGAATGAAGGAATTCCTAACCAAGGGGCATATAGTTCAGTCAAAGAAGGGTGAGTCAGTTCTAGAGACCCATGCACAACACTGTACCCGTAGTCAACAATGCAGTGCTGCATGCTTATTTAAGGGGGTGGGTCTCTTGTCAAGTATTCTTACCACAATAGTGTAAATTAAAAAAAAAAAAAAGAGGCTTGAGGGAAATGTGAAGGAGTTGGCGTGGGTCTTGGAGGTTCAGGCTGCAGAGTTTTTCTGAGAGCCTCTCTCTTATATTAAATCTCTCTGTTGTCATTTTTTTCCTGTTTAATGGCCTGGGGACCTTAATGCATCCCTCTGGTCTTTGATCTGTGTAATTTTAAAACTGATGTACAAATATGCAAACACACCCACATTCGGGCTGTTTGAGAGACTTTCTGCAAAGATTTCCATGTTTCTAAACCATGAGCAAAACTATGTAATTGACAGGTTGTCACACTTATGGTTGACAAGAGAGAAACTATTTTTAAAATATCATTAAAAATATGTCTTTAAGTTTTGATGATGAGTTTCGGGGGCCGTGAGGGAAATAATCTTGGCGGTTGGAATGAGTCACTTATTTTTTTGCAAAGATGGACCAACAACCTCATATAGAATGGAATCTTAGCGACAACAGGAACAGATGAAACCAATCCATTTGGATAGAATGGAATCTTAGCAAGCGACAACAGGAACAAATGAAACCAATCCATTTGGACTCTTGGGTAATTAGAAAGTCTTTTATTGATGACTCAGTGCTATGTGTGGGAAGACACTGATTTTTTGATGAAGCAATTAAGTCAGGCTGTGAAAGTCACTCAGTTGTGTGTGACTCTTTGCTATCCCATGGACTATACAGTCCATGGAATTCTCCAGGCCAGAATACTGGAGGGGGTAGCCTTTCCATTCTCCAGGGATCTTCCCAACTGAGGGATTGAACCCAGGTCTCCAGCATTGCAGGCGGATTCTTTATCAGCTGAGCCACCAGGGAAGCTCAAGAATACCAGGGTGCATAGACTATCCCTTCTCCTGTGGCTCTTCCTGACCCAGGAATCGAATCAGGGTCTCCTGCGTTGCAGGCGGATTCTTTACCACCTGAGCTACTTCTGTGTCAGGCTGGTGATTTTAAAATTCTGCCATCTTGGTTGTTTAGAACATCATTCTGTCTTGTACTCTAGTGAGTCTTAGCCTGCTGAACATTAGACTCAGTAAAACTTTAAGATGAGTTGTTAAAAACCAACTGCAAAATCAGAAGTTGTGTTTTTCTTCTTATGGGAATGATGATAACTAAATGTGGATTAACTTCACACCCAGTGGCTTAGGTTGGGGTCCTTAAAGGCAGAGCTCAAGACAAGGATTTGGGTGCTCACGATTTATTGAGGGGAAATCTGGATGAAGAGAGAGAAGCAGGGTCAGAAGGAGTGAGAGCCCAGCAAGGGTGAGGTCACAAAGTCCGGCTTTGGTCTAGCCTCAGTGAGGGGGCATTCTGGAGCATAAACCAACTGCTGAGATGTACACCCTGAGTCAAGGGGGCCAGATTCTGCTCCCTCAAATCAAACATGCATCAGCAAAGGGGGCGGCAGCAGGGAGGGAGGCTTGTGCTCCTCCCCAGATGGAGCAGCTCCGGTCAGCAGGGGGTGGTCAGCTCCAGGGAATGGGGGCGGGGGTGACTCACAGTAGCTGGGGGATGGGGGTGACAGCCTGGTGGAGGGGATCCTGTGGTGCCACTTTGCCTATGACATTCCACCCCATGCAGTGCCCAAATCATGGTCTCCATGAGCTTCACTCTACCTACGGTTCTGTGGTTACAAGGGAAACGTACGAAAGTCACGCTGTGGTGGAGAAAAGGCACCCACCTCGACACAGATGGCTGCAGCGGAAAACGTCCCCCTCTTCTACCGCCAGCTCTGAATTCTCCCACTCAGCTAGAATTTCAGCTGATTTGGGGACGGTCTGGTGTGTTGACCCAGTCCCCATCCTTGATGGTTCTGAGACCCTGGCGATTAAACTCTTATCAGGCTGTGTCTTCTCTATTTCAGTTCAGTTCAGTTGCTCAGTCATGTCTGACTCTTTGTGACCCCATGGACCGCAGCATGCCAGGCCTCCCTGTCCATCACCAGCTCCCAGAGTTTACTCAAACTCATGCCCATTGAGTCGGTGATGCCATCCAACCATCTCATCCTCTGTCGTTCCCTTCTCCTCCCGCCTTCAATCTTTCTCAGCATCAGGGTCTTTTCAAATGACTCAGCCCTTTGCATCAAGTGGCCAACGTACTGGAGTTTCAGCTTCAGCATCAGTCCTTCCAAGGAACACCCAGGACTGATCTCCTTTAAGACGGACTGGTTGGATCTCCTTGCCGTCCAAGGGACTCTCAAGAGTCTTCTCCAACACCACAGTTCAAAAGCATCAATTTACCTATTCCTAACTGCATATGAGACACCTAGAAACACCTCGTGGGTTAGCTAAGTGCACTAGTGCTGAAGACCTCACGGTGGTCAGGGGAAGTTACCCTGGGGTCAAAGCAGCTGTTTTCTACGCCTGCCGAGTCCACAGCGTGAGCAGCCCAGTGGACAGCCTCAGCCTTGTTTTCTATGCCTGCTGAGTCCACAGCGTGAGCAGCCCAGTGGACAGCCTCAGCCTCGTCCACACTGACAAAGGACCCTGCCTGGGTTCCGTTGGTGGCATCACCTCTCCTGGTGAAGACGCGGAGCTGAGACTGGCCTCGGAGCCAAACACTGTTGAGATGGGAAGCACAAACCCACCCTGTGTGGGTCACGGGGGCTGATGGTGGTGGGGACACACCTTCTCCCCGCTGTTTTCCAGGCACAGAAGTTGCACATTTGAAGACAAGAAACCAGCTGTCTTGGGTCAGGTTCCCAAGAAGCAGAGTCAGAGACAGAGATTCGGGTGCCCATGGCCACAGAGGCGGTGATCCTTAGGGAGGGAGAAAAACTGTGGGAGAGTGAGAGACTCAGAGCAGGGAAGGAGGATCTGAGAAGAGTGTGGTTTCAGGGGAAGATGCAGATTCGGGGGTGGAGGTCGACTCTGGACCTAAGTCACATAATCATGTTGCTCACCCATTGAGACAGAGGAGTGTCGTGCACCCTGTGTCGGTAACCCATTGTTGCTAACCCACTGTGGGCCATGAGGCTGGAGGTATCCCACCAGCCACAAACGTAGGGCAGCTGGTAGGCTGGCACCAGCCTGCTGGGGAGACCTCGGCGAGACACCACTGCTCCCACTATACCAGAGGTGTGCGCTTTCACACTGCAGCCCCACCACTGCTGATCTGGTGGCCTTAGGCAAACGAGCTAACAGCTGTGCCAAATTTAGGAAATGTCACATAACAAAGTCTCAATAACGTTGGCTTTTATTGTTGCCATTTGTCTTTGCTGGCAGTGTTTGCTATTCCCTGTTCATTTAATGGAGTTTTCCAAAATGCTGAGTATGAACCCAACTTTTGGTTCATGAGAGATTAAAATATTAAAAATCTGAGATTAAGAACTGGATGAATTTTCACCATGTATTGCTGAATATTTAAAGGCACAATAAATAGCTATAAATTCTAAAATTGTCCATGTTCATTTGTTCTTATAAGATGATACACTTAATACTCAGGCTGAGTAAAATAATTAATAGCCTGTTGAATGGAATTTCTCATTATCCAAACACAGAAGGTAGATGGCTCAGTGGTAAAGAATCTGCTTGCCAATGCAGGAGACATGGGTTCGATCCCTGATCAGGAAGATCCCCTGGAGGAGGAAATGGCAACCCACTCCAGGATTCTTGCCTGGAGAATCCCATTGACAGAGGAGCCTGACAGCCTCTTGATTTCCCAAGCAAGAGTCCTGGAGTGGGTTGCCATTTCCTCCTCCAGGGGATCTTCCCAACCCAGGGATTGAATTCACATCTCCTGCACAGGCAGGAAGGTTCTTTATTGCTGAGCCACTTGACAAGCCCATATTTGCCATGAAAATGAAAGTGAAGTCATTCAGTCATGTCTGACTCTTTGCGACCCCGTGGACTGTATCTCACCAGGCTCCTCTGTCCATGGGATTCTCCAGGCAAGAATACTGGAGTGGGTTGCCATTTCTTTTTCCAGGCGATCTTCCTGATCCAGGGATGGAACCCAGGTCTCCCGCATTCCAGGCAGACCCTTTAATCTCTGAGCCACCAGGGAAGCCCCATATTTGCTATAGTGCTTTACAAATAAAATCCAGAGGCTCAGCCTCTGTGTCTCTTAGATCAAATCTGATTGGCAGATAATATGATTGGCAGCTGAGCTGGTCAATTCTGCTTCAACAGGAGGAGGGTCCATGTGGTGAAGCCTGCTGCCCTGCTCAGGGCTATAAATGGGATGTAAGGTGGTATGGGAAATTGAGCAGAGTTCTGCTTTGAGAGCATGCCATGTGCTAGTCCCTGTGCCATCTGCTTTCTTCTTGGTAATCTTCCTGGGTAGATTGTTGTTCAGTCACTCAGTCATGTCTATTTGCGATCCCATGGACTACAGTACATCAGGTTTCCCTGTCCTTCACTATCTCCTTGAGTTTGCTCAAGCTCATGTCCATTGGGTCAGTGATGTCATTCAATCATCTCATCCTCTGTCATCCCCTTCTTCTCCTGCCTTCAATCTTTCCCGGGATCGGGGTCTTTTCCAATGAGTCGGCTCTTCTTATCAGGTGGCCAAAGTATTGGAGTTTCAGCTTCAGCATCAGTCATTTCAATGAACATTCAAGGTTGATTTCCTTTAGGATTAACTGGTTTGATCTCCTTGCAGTCCAAGGGCCTCTCAAGAGTATTCTTCAGCACCGCAGTTTGAAGGCATCAATTCTTCGGCACTCAGCCTTATGATCTAATTCTCACATCTGTACATGACTACTGGAAAAACCATAGCTTTGACTAGATGGACCTTTGCTGGCTGGGTAGGCAGATGAGCTCATTTATGATTCTGCATACTGAGAGGGATTAGGTTAACTTCCTAGCTCTTCAGGTGGAAAGGCAGAGTTGGGAAGTTTGACCTGATTCCCTTCAGGTTCCATGGATGAGAGCCCCTGTCTGACACACCCCTTCTAGGATTTACCAATGCTGGTGTCACTGTGATAGGAGACTGTCATTCCACCAGCCTGGATGAGCAGGCTTTTCTCCCAGGTGAGGGGAGGCTTGCCTTTCAGTGGTTATCAGGGGCTTCTGTCGCTGCCAGAAAACACTGAGGCACTGTCCCATGTCTGGTCTGCGCCCAGGTTTCATTCTTGAGATTCTCAAAGCAAAACTCCCTCCATGTAGGAAATGGTTCTTCCAGAGTTAGCTGGGGCAAACTAGGGTCCAGTAATTCAACAGCTAGAAGTGACACAGCTGTTCTATAAGTCTTGAATTAGTTACTCCATGAGCGGCCCCAAGGTCACCCACTTTCCCTATCTTGATGCGTATATTTATTCTTATTTTGGTATTCTGTCTTTATTCAGTCAGACTTCCCTGGTGGCTCAGTGGTAAAGAATCTACCTGCAATGCAGGTCTGAGACTCCGGTTTGGTCCCTGGGTCAGGAAAATCCCCTGAAGAAGGAAATGGCTGCCCACTCTAGTATTATTACCTGGAGAATTCCATGGACAGAGGAGCCTGGTGGGCTACAGTCCACGGGGTCTCAAAGAGTTGGGCACCACTGAGTTGACTAACAACACTTTCTTTAATTCGGTAGAATAAAGACAGAGGTAGATTTGTGTGCTTAGCCATCTTCAAGTGGACGCCTGAGCTTCAGTTTACATTATTGATAAAAGCCAGAGAAGAACCTTAGCTCTTCAACACATTCTGAGTCTTCTGCTTATGTGGAATAATAATAATTTTAATCACAATTTTTCATTTGTCAGTTTTGGCTTTAGGTATTGGTGGTTTCTATCTTTTTCATGGTATTTTTTTTTCCAACAGTAGAACATCATAGACACAGCCTCTGGAAAAAAATGCGACATGAATTTTTGATAGTCGTTCTTCCCATCTTTTTTTTTAAATCAATACATTTCTGACTAATAAAGGTTTCAAGAAAAAAGCAGATTCTGTCATAGAAAAAACAAGAAAACACTCTCTTTACTTTGCAAGACACCTGTACACATCAAATACCATATTCCCTCGAGTGGCTCCCTTGCATGTAAGAATGTAGTCAACTCCTTAGACGGTGGGAGGTAAGTATTTGAGACAAAGCCTCTGGACTTTGGTCAACAGCATATTTTATGAGTCATTAGTGTGATACAACTGCTAAAAAATAAAGTGTGATCTTAAACAGCAATAGACAAAGTACAATATCCCTAGAACATTCTCTCAGTTTGGGGTACTGCAATTAAGTCTTTTAAGAATCATCTTAATAAATTATTAAAGGCAAACAGTCAGCCAGTGCTACCAGGTCAATACAGCTTGCCAAGCTCCCCTGGAGCTCCCCATCCCAGTCACAGGCTCGCCTTCCTTTCAGAGGTTAATTATATCCTTGACTTTTATGGTAACCAGGTCCTTGCAGGTATTACTTATCACCTGTGTCCATGTCTAGACACGGAAGATTCTTAAAAACATTTTATATTTACTTTCATCTCAGTTTTCCCCACAATCCTGTTCATTTTCTTACCAGTTGTCTCCTTGAAAACAGAAATTCAGAGTCTGGAATTTGAGAACTGCATTCTCACCTTGCTGGTCATCAACAGTCTTCTCTGTCCATTTTCCCTGCTAACTGGCAACTGAACCTGGAGATTGACTGAGACGCAGATTCTATCCTTGTAGCAGGAGGAGTACTGCCCTCCCCCAAGCCCCAACCCCTGGCATGATGTCCAAGCCCAAATCCTTGGCGTCTGTGAATATCTTACCTTACATGTCAGGAGAGACTTTGCACATTTGCTCCATCCCAGGATTTTGAGACAGAGTACCCTGAATTACTCAGGCAAACCCAGGGTAATCACAAGAGTGCTTACAAGAGGGAAGCAGGAAGGTCGTCAGAGAAGACGTGATGATGAAGGCAGAGGTCGGAATTAGGCGGCCACAAGCCAAGGTACATGGGAGGCCTCTATAAACTGGAAAACAGAAATAGACAGATTTTCTTCCAGAGGCTCCAGAAAGGAACGCTGCTCTGCTGTCACTTGGGTTTCAGCCCCACGAGACTTCTGACCTCAAGAGCTGTAAGGAGCCTGTCTGTGTTGGTTAAGTCACTAAGTCTGTAGCAGTGTTTTGTACAACCATAGAAGACCAACGGGATCCACCTGGCAAGAGTGAAGGTGGTGGGTGATGTGTTCTGTCAACAGCAGACAGGTAAGGTCTGGGCCCTGTCTTTCTGTGATGTCAGTTGAGACGATGCTCAACGCTTCAGTCCGTAATCCGCTGGGGTTGCAAAATGGTGTTATTCTATTTCTATGACTTTTTGTCCATGTATTAGCTGGCATACTTCTTTAAATAGATGTTTCTATATGATATTGCTCACATAAGAAAGGTATTGCTCTTTTACTTACCACTTTTTAATATAATGGGCTTCCCTTGTGGCTCAGCTGGTAAAGAATCCACCTGCAACGTGGTAGACCTGGGTTCGAACCCTGGGTTGGGAAGATCCCCTGGAGAAGGGAAAGGCTACCCACTCCAGTATTCTGGAGAATTCTATGGACTGTATAGTATAGTCTGTGGGGTCACAAAGAGTTGGACACCACTGAGTGACTTTCACTTTGTAATATAATGAATCAATTTCCTTCAAGTCTCTGAAAGTCATCAAGTCGGGTTTTTAATATAAAGGATTCATAAAGAGTTCAGTCCATTATAGACACATCCCTCGATGAAGATCAGATTGTTCTGATTCTGGCCAATGGAAGACTCTCAAGGTGGCTTCTGAGTCCCTTTGATGTCGCCCTGTCAGTCTTTGATTCTAGAAGGTTTTTAATTTGTAAAATAACAAGGTATTCCAGGCTCATCTTGTGCATTTTCTGCCCCAGATCTGGAATATCTAATTTCTCCAACAAATCTTGCTTTCTTCTAGTGGGAAATGAAATGTCAAGTCCACAATCAAGGGTCCAAGTGGTAATAAAGCTATTTTACCTAGGACTCTAGTGTATTTTACAGATGATTTGACTGACTATATTTGTAAAATGACTTTTCTTTCTTTTAAAAATAGTTTTTAGCAATTCCTTTAAGAGAAATAAAATAAAATAAACTTTTCATTTACCTAAAGAATAATATTTAATTAATTAATATTTCTGAGCTAATATAGTCAAAATTTTAATAGTATGACTTTAATATTTAATATACACCACTGGATATTCTTGGGCTTCCCTTGTGGCTCAGCTGGTAATGAATCTGCCTGCAATACGGGAGACCTGAGTTGGATCCCTGGGTTGGGAAAATTCCCTGGAGAAGGGAACAGTTACCCACTCCAGTATTCTGGCCTGGAGAATCCCATGGACTGAATAATCCATGTGGTCTCAAAGAGTCGGACATGACAGAGTGTCTTTCACTTTCGCTGGATATTCTAAAGCTAGGAAAATACTTCTTGAACCTAGCTTTACAAGTCTTACAACTAACATTTCTATATCATTAATATACTCTGCTTACTGACAGACTTCCCTGATGGCTCAGATAGCAGAGAATCTGCCTGTAATATAGAACACCTGGATTTGATCCCTGGGTCGGGAAGATCTCGTGGAGGAGGGCGTGGCAACCCACTCCAGTATTGTTGCCTGGATAATTCCATGGACAGGAGGAGCCAGATGGGTTACAGTCTGTGGGGTCACAAAGAATTGGACACAATTGAGCAACTTTCACTCACTGATGACTATTTGTTTCTATAAATCCTGCTCAGCCCTCCCAGCTTCCTGTTCTCCACACCAGTTAAATGCCACCCTTCGGCTGGCATTCAGATACCCTGGGTCCCCTTTGATTTTCTTTTAAACCAGTTTATTTCCTACCCTGAATCTGAAACACCTTCAGAATGCCTCAGAATCCTCTTCCAGCTGTCCCCTGACTTTGGCTTTGGTGCCTGACAGATGGGAGATTAAAACCACATCTGGGTAAACAAGGACGGTTTACCACCCCTATGAGCCCCACTTTCCACTGAGGACCGCATCCCTCCTGCTGCAGGGAGGGCCGGCAGAGGGTCGGGTGAAGAAGCCTGCGTCGGGCACAGCGATGGGCGTGGATGCGGATGCAGACGGAGCCCGGAGTCCTGCTGGTCTCATGATCCGGGCTATTTTCACCCGCTTAGCAGCTTCCTCACATTTCCTGCGTGAATCCAAGGTTTACCCACATCTCCAGTTCCGCCACACTCCGCTGCTTCCCAAAGGGTGCTGCTAACTTCAGTCCAGAAAGCTGTGTCCTGTTGCTCAGCGGGGAATGTTCTAGTCCCGCCCCCCAGGACACAGCTGCCTTCAGATGGCAATGATGAAGCTGTCTGCAGGGCAGCCATGGAGACGCAGACGTAGGGAATAGATGTGTGGACAGTGTGGGAGGGAGAGGGCGGGGCGAAACGAGAGAGCAGCGTGGAGACATGTTCATGACCATGTGCAGAAATAGAGAGCCGGTGGGAATCTGCTGCGTGACACAGGGAGCTCAGCCCTGAGCTCCGTGACAACAAAGAGGGGTGAGGGAGGAGCGAGATTCAAGAGCGAGGGGACATGCGTATACCTGTGGCTGATTGACGTTGACGAACGGCAGAAACCAGCGCGGTATTGGAAAACAATACTCTTCCAGTATTGATGCTTTTGAACTGCGGTGTTGAAGAACTCTTGAGAGTCCCTTGGACTGCAAGGAGATCCAACCAGTCTATCCTAAAGGAAATCCTGAATATTCATTGGAAGGACTGATGTTGAAGCTGAAACTACAATACTTTGGCCACCTGAGGCGAAGAGCTGACTCATTGGAAAAGGCGCGGATGCTGGGAAAGATTGAAGGCAGGAGGAGAAGCGGGCAACAGAGGGTGAGATGGTTGGATGGCATCACAGACTCGATGGACATGAGTTTGAGCAAGCTTCAGGAGATGGTGATGGACAGGGAAGCCTGGTGCCGCAGTCCGTGGGATCTCAAAGAGCCCAACACAACTGAGCGACTGAACTGAACTGAAAAAAATTTTAAAAACTGCTTGCATTAGTGACCTCTTCTCTAGAGTCTCCTTCCCTGCTGCTCTAACTCTCTCTGAAGACAAGGAAGGATTTGCACTAGCCGAGTGAGTGCCCACTGTGGGGCTGGCATTGTGCCAGGGCTGTGCTCACCCGTGTGTGCAGGCCGGTGCGGCGGGAGCGTGGTTCTGACACACACGGCCTGGTTCCCAGTGCTCTGGACTGGTGGAGAGTCTACAGTGAAGCACAGACAGTGACCTGGGAGTGCTGATTTTGCTCATCAGGGAGGCCCCTCAGAGCTGCCCCCGGCACTCTGTATCTGAAGAGGATGCAGACACAGGCTGCACAGGCAGGCGGAGCCTGCCAAGCAGAGGAACAGCGAGTGCAAAGGCCCTGCGGCAGGGAGGAGTTGAAGTTCATTGGATGGGGCAGGGGACAGTGAAGCTGGATGTGGGGATGAGCAGAACAGACAGGCTCTATTTCCTGAGGGGTCTGGAGACCCAGGGGAGGCCTGTGGTTGAGAATTTGGTTCTAAAATGAGGTGGGAGGTCAGTGGAGGGCAGGACACACAGCCCGACGCTTGCCCTAGAAGATCCCTGGGCTGCTCTGTGATGCAGGGCTGAGGGAGCAAGGGTGCCCCCAGGTGGGGGCTGGTGGTAGCTCGGGTGGTGGCTGCAGGGTCTGGGATGGGTGGCTCTGGTGGAGACAATAGGTGAGGAGATTCGGGTTACACAGGGGTACGGGTGTGAGAGAGTGCCGGCCACCCAGGATGCACCGTGGGGCTCCGGCCGCAGCAGGTGAGGAATGATGCTGGTTCCCAGGAAACCGCTCTCTCCCCTGTGTGCTAGTTACGCTTTATAGGAGCCGTCCCTAAGCGGAGCGAGGCAGGCGGGTGATGCGGTGTGCTTCACCTGGTAGCAGTGCCGCCTTGGGGAGGGAGCAGGCTAAGGGCATCGTGTCCCTAGAGCACAGGTCCCTGGGGGGTGCTATACAGGACTGGGGCTGGAGGCGGGCAGGCTAAGGGCATCGTGTCCCCACAGCGCAGGTCCCTGGAGGGGATGCTATACAGGACTGGGGCTGGAGGGGGGCAGGCGAAGGGCATCGTGTCCCCACAGCACAGGTCCCTGGGGGGTGCTATACAGGACTGGGGCTGTAGCCAGGTGGTTCAGCTCCACCCCAGAGAAGGGACAAGGACGTGGCCTGTAGCGTTAACCCTGTCCCCTCCGGCCCTCTGCCTGCAGGTTGGATGGGCGCGTGTAGTCGTTTACGCATAATCATGTGATTATTGTTGTTGTTGTTGAGTCAGCAAGTTGTGTCCGACTCTGCGACCCCATGCACTGCAGCGCGCCAGGCTTCCCTGCCCTCCACCGTCTCTGGGAGTCTGCCCAAGCCGTGTGATTAGCGCGTCCTTTGGCCTCTAGCTCCCCCGCTACCCTTGTCTAGCTCACGTCTTCTGGCCTGATTGTTCCTTTCTCCCTGCTGTGGACCTGCACACCGTGGCCCTGTATTACCCAGACTAGTTCAACATAAGGCCTCATAAGTAAGCCGAGGAGTTTGCAGAGCTGAGGTGGAGACCCGTGCAGGGTCGCTAGTCTCAGCGCTGCGGGCAGGCACCGCTCCATCACTGGGAAGGCAGGTCCAGTGTTCTCTCTGTCTCAGCTGGTGTTTGCAGGTGGGTTTTATAATCAGCTCCTGAAAGGTTGTTGCTGAACCACTAAGGATGCCGGAATTCTTGGCCTCCAGAGAAGAGGAATTTAATTCGGGGCCAGTGATGAGGCTTGATCACTCAGAGCTTTTGTGTAGTAAAGTTTTATTAAAGTATAAAAGAGATAGAGAAAGCTTCTGACATAGACATCAGAAGGGAGCAGAAAGAGTGCCCCCTGCTAGTCTTTAGCTGGAGGTTATATAGCTACTAGCGGTCTGCTAATTAGAGAAAGGAAATGTCTCAAAACTCAGAGAATGGCACCAGGGCCCTCACCCACACATGCATTTTGAGATAACATTGGCACTGGGTGAGTCATCCTGGGCCATAAAAGGATTGACGTGAATCTTGAAGAAAGGCAGATTTCCAAGCAAATACACAGTTTCATTAGCATGGATCAGGAGGGCAACGTCTGAGTACGACGCACTGGTTTGTCAAGTCGGTTCTGAATCTCGGGCAGAACCGACCTGAAGACAGAGTCTAGGGTAAACACATAAACTCTTTAACATAGCTTAAGACAAACATTTCCATAAGAAAAACGCATTGGTTAGCTCCAGGTTTGAGAAAAGTTAAGTTCAGGTGGAGCCAGGTGTCGTCATGGCAGCCCAGAATTTTAAGAGAAGCCTCTGTATAAATCTGTGTAGAGAAGGGAAAAAACCTAACACTTGTTTGTTTCTTCCTGCTGCTTAAGAGAGAGACAAAAAACTGCCTGACACTTGCAGCCTATTTCCTCTGTTTGCAGACCCCTGGGCTTCCTACCTGTTGCCCTTTCATTCTGTTACAGACAGAAGGGAGATTTGAAACTCAAAGAATAATGAAAAACTCAAAAAGCCTTGGAGCCTGGGAACAAATAATTCTGTTTTCCCACTGCACACAGACCCGCCTGCCTGTCAGGACAGGGAGGAATGTGAGCCGTTTGTGACCCAAAACACAGCCACTCCAGACTGTTTCACTTCTGGCTTCGTGGGGTTGAGTGTGGAAGTCTGAGGCCCCACTGGGCCACCAGACCTTCTAACTGTGAGCGATTCACTTAAAGCGTGTTTGCACAGACTTTGAGGGTTTTAACTATTTATATAATTTACATCTTATTTCAGGACTGTTACAGCCAATTAAACTGTCCTCAGTACCAGATTCTCAGAGAAAGACATTAACAGTGACATTTCCACTTGTGTTCCAGGAGCCGCTGTGAGAATAATTACGGTGCTGAAGTGTTTGCTAATAATACGTTAGGTGGGAAAGCAACTACTCTTTCAAGGAATCCCTGCACTCGAAAGCTATTCGTTCACTTTAAAGACTACATCGTCTCTCATTGCTTTAAGTTTTTAGTTCTAGGAAGAATAATCTAGCTGGAACACAGCAATTTGGTTGATTTAAGAGATTCCAACTATAGCAAGCTTCTCTAGTCCAGGAGTTACAATAGAAGGATCTTTTCTCGAAGGTCCCAGCTTGTTCAGGGAGTGAGAGGCAGTAACTCTCATTCCCCCAGAACAGAAAACACAATCCGTAGATGCACGCCAGTTTTCAGCTTTCCAGCCTTTTGGAATTGAAAGGTGCATTTGAGAATGCACTTGACCAAATCAATGCTCATAGCATCACCCTAGAAGAGTTTTTCTAAATGGCACCAAGTCACATTGGAGAAAGGTGCAGGCTTCTGGTCTTGGTGGAGCACAGTATCTCCTGTTTATGCTCTGCTTATTGCCGGACTCACCACCAGAACAAATCAGACCAGCTGATGAATTCCTTCAACGCCCTCACTGGGTGCTTGACAATGATCTGCTGATGAGTGAACAGAGGATGCTGTTTTTCTGGCATGTTTATTGCTTGTGGGATACTGAGTTATCCCCCACCTCATCACACACATTGTGCGTGAAATGAGCTGGATAAAGCCAAGTCATTAAAATTATTCATCATTTAAATAGAACTTTCTATTCATTTGTTGATTCACTGACATTTGCAAGATTTTATTAGCAGATTGCCACTAGAGGGAAGTCATTCTGCTCTGTGCTGTGGGTCAGTGGGGCAAAGACTAAGTGAGAATCCTTAGTTGCGTAGACTGCAAACTTGCATCTTCAAGAAACTTACACTCGAATAGGTCTAATGCTTCAGAAAACCTTTTTGACTTAGCTTTTTAAACATAATATAGTTACTTTGTTTTATTTTATTTTAGATAAACTCCTGTGTGTGTGTATGTGTCCGTCGTGTCTGACTCTTTGCAACCCCATGAACTGTAGCCCACCAGGCTCCTCTGTCCATGGAATTTCCCAGGCAAGAATACCGGAGTGGGTTGCCAGGGATCAAACCTATGTCTCTTGAGTCTCCTGCATTGGCAGGCAGGTTCTTTACCACTAGTGCCTCTTGGGAAGCTCTAGATAAACAACAAGGAGTGGAATTATCAGATCACAAGGTAAGTGTGTTTAGTTTTATGAAAAACACCAACAGATTTTCATCCAAGGTGTTTGTTACATTCTACATTCCCATGAACAATGTGCAAGAGTCCCCGTTAGAACAATCCCTTCAAACTTTTGTATGGTCAGTCTTAATTTTAGTGATTCTAGGGGGTGTTAAGTAGTATATCCTTGTGGTTTTCATTTGCATTTCACTGAGAACTAATGATAATGAATGCATTTTTAATGTGCCTGTTAATTATCGTGTATTTTTCTTTTGTGAAATGATCTGTTAAAATTTTTGCCCTTTTGATTGGACTGTTATTCTTTTTTTATTATTGAATGTTATCTCTTGAACATAAAATAGGGACATGTGTACTGGGGTTTCTGCAAAGTAGCAAATGTTCTCCATTCCAGACTCCTGGTCTGAGCACTGAGCTCTTACTAGTCAAATATTTTTCAGTGCTCAGATTAATACATCCACAATGCTGCTCATTGCTCCAGAAACTACTTTTTTCCTTTTTTTTTTTTTTTAATTTGACCACACCATATAACATGCTCGGTCTTAGTTCTCTGACCAGGGATCAAACCCATGCCCCTTGTACTGGAAGTGCAGAGTCTTAACCACTGGACTACCAGGGAAGTCTCTTTGTAGCTTTCTGCAGGCTGATTTTGAATATAGTTTAATTTGATATTGATAGTTTCAGTTAGATTTTTTTAAACTAGACTACTTAATGATATGAGAAACGTGTTTGTTTCATCTTAAGTAATAAAACTTACCAAGCAGAAGGAAAAATAGAAATTAATGTTTGAAAATTTTTTTAAAAAGAGGAGGAAAACAACTGGAACAAAGATTAGAAGATAAATGTTATCTCCGTTGTTGTTGTTGCTTGGTTGCCCAGTTCGGTCTGACTCTGTGGCCCCATGGACTGCAGCCCGCCAGGCTCCTCTGTCCAGGGGATTTGCCGTTTTCTCTTGCAGGGAATCTTTCCAATCCAAGAATCAAACCGTCTCCTGCATTGACAGGCCGCTTTTTTTTTTTAACCACTGAGCCATCAGAGAAGCCCCATTTATCACAGTACCCACCTCTAAGTTATATGCGTATATAGTTTCTGTCTCTTCCATTTCATTGCTTGCTGGTGCAAAAACTTTCCACTAATGCACGTGTACTATTGTGCAATAAGAACTGAGTTTATTTCTAAGATCAGAAAGAAAAAAATATATTCATGGCCAATTTCATTTCTGAAAAGGAGCTTCCTGCTACTAACGATTGGTTTGCTCTTCCATTTTTTAAAATTAAAATTCTGATCCTTCAAATATAGTCACATATACATGCAACGATGTTAATCATTTACTAACTCGAAGATAGTGGTTTTGTTTTTTGATCACTCACCGTGAAATAACATCAAAGTATGAACAGCAAGTGCTTTGAACAAGGAAGGAGCTGGGAGTTTAAGAAATGAAGCGTGTCTTCCTCGGCCTTTGCTGCAAGTAAGCAAGTCTTGTGGGTATCAGTGACGGAAAGGTTGGGCATCACCATAAGAACCTGTTAATCCAGGCAACCTCAACTCTGTCAGCACTGTAGTGAGTTTCCTTACAGATCTCTTCATGATGTGGCCAAACATCTTCCTCGCATCTCACCAGGCCCATCGGCAGTCACAGGACTCCTTTTATATGACCGCCATCAGCATCTCTGCTCTAGCCCCAGGTGGGTAATGGGCTCAAGCGACCCAGGAGCCCGCATGACTCACAGCAGCAGCTTCCAATGGCTGTGTGTTCGGTGGTCTGTGAAATGTGCATTTTTCTTAAGGTGCATTTTTCCCTAAAGAAAGATACGCCGTTAGCTCATCTGAAGACCTTCTGAAAAGGAAGCATGTAGGCTCGGACGCCTCTAGGAAGCTTTATGGCTGTGATCTCTAAGACAATTTCCCATCGCTGGCTGACCCTGAACTAAATGAGAAGCGAGAGCACTTTTCATTCATCTGTCGCCGTGGTTCCCTGGCCTCATTACGCTGGTCTATTGACTCCTCAGAGGCCATTGCTAACACCACCATTTCTATTTACTCAGTGTCTTAAAAACTCACTTTACAGTACAGGCTTTCTTTGCATAAATTCCAGCACCTTGAATGCTAGATGGTGATAACCTCCATACTTAAAGGAGACAGTGTTTATGCATGATACTGAATGCGCACTGTTTCCGTGGGCATGATGTGACATTATTGTTTATGCTTTGAGAAACCTCCTCCCTCCAGGGATCATACACATACTATCCTGGAAGTGTCTAGGCAACAGAGGAAATCCTTTTCTTCTCACTACTTTCACCTATCTTGCTGAGTACTATGCCTGCAGGAATATTTGATTTTGCATCCTGTGTAGTGGATGAGGCCAGGGCTTTCTTGAAGTTTATAGCCATAGGGTCTGCCTGCTGTTGTGGACACAGCAAAAAAAAAAAAAAAATTAAAAGAAAAATTTAAAAAGCGAGACTAGGCATTTTGTGAGTGTGATGCCTCTGAGGGCTCAGATTCCATCTGTCTCCACTTCATCCCATCACCTGCTCCTGACACGGGGTGTTCCATTGACTGAGACCTTCTGCTAAGGCTGTCCTTTGTTGCAGGTTTCTATGAAGGCATGGCGGAGACCGACCATCCTTTCCTACACACACCAGCCCCAGAGGTGTGGAGAGGCCCCCAGGCATGAACTGATGGCATCTTGGGGCTATGGAGTGACGGTGGTCTAGCCTCGCCCGTGTGTCTCTGCATCCAGGTGTGAAGGGGTGGCACACGGCAGCCGCTTGAGACAAATAGGACAGACGTTTGTTTCCCCTCAGCCGGGAGGATGAAGACAAGGCACTCCACCTGAGGCCGTCCTTTGAAACAAACCAGAGCTCATTTCTGGGTCCGTGGCCTCGTGGGGGGCCCTTGCCCCCTTGGAATGCCACCAGGATCAGGTCTTGCCTGCCCCAGGGCTCCTCTCTGTGAATCCGCACACTGACCTGAGGTTCTGGGTAAGAGTGAGTCACAGTTCATACACCGCTCGTATTCCATTCTCACTGCAAAGAAGAGCTTCTGTATCTTCACTCTGAGGGAAGGTAACCAGCTGGGTGGCAGCTTGGGGCCCCTGTGAGCACGGTCATCTCTGGTTCACTTAGTGGAAGGAAGTTTAAAAGACACATGTATTATAGCACATTCCTGCTGCTGCTGCTGCTAAATCGCTTCAGTCATGTCCGACTCTGTGTGACCCCAGAGATGGCAGCCCACCAGGCTCCCCCATCCCTGGGATTCTCCAGGCAAGAACACTGGAGTGGGTTGCCATTTCCTTCTCCAATGCAGGAAAGTGAAAAGTGAAAGTGAAGTTGCTCAGTCGTGTCCGACTCTTAGCGACCCCATGGACTGCAGCCTACCAGGCTCCTCTGTCTGTGGGATTTTCCAGGCAAGAGTACTGGAGTAGGGTGCCATTGCCTTCTCCAGCACATTCCTGAGGGCACACTAATTATGTAGTTATCTTGAAAGCTAATTGTACTGGATTTTAAGTGAACCTGGAATAATACTTCATAGTCCTTGAGTTTCCCTTGAGAGCTGTGTGTTGTGGAGGCTGGTTGGGGTTGGAGGTCGAGCAGTCTTGGAGGGAACAGTGTTCTCACTGGACTAAGAACATTCCTTTTGACTGGTGGCAAGCTTCACTGGTGGCTCAGTTGGTAAAGAATCTGCCTGCAATGCAGGAGACCTGGGTTCAATCCCTGGCTTGGGAAGATCCCCTGGAGAAAGGAAAGGCTACCCCCTCCAGTATTCTGGCCTGGAGAATTCCATGGACTGTATAGTCCATGGGATCACAAAGAGTCGGACACAACTGAGCGACTTTCACTTCACTTCACTTCAAACCTGTATAAAGAGGGCAAGCCATGGGAGACGTGCCCTATTTTGAGGGGCTCCTGGTATTTTGAGAGCATGTTTAGAGATAGAAATAAACCAAGCAGATAGCGAGTATCTATGTGGTGGGGAAAGAAGCTACATCAACAGGTTTTACAAGCACTGAGAGGAGGGACAGGCAGTAAGGGCTACTGAGGGCTCCTGACTGCTAGGAGTGGGCAGGCGCCTTTGTCCGTTCTGTCCCTTAGTCCTCTCAGTGGCAGCAGGCGGCGTATGGAGGAAGGCCTGCATCTGAGGCTCAGGAGAGTCTGCTAGGAGCCCAGGTTCACTCAGGCAATGACTGGCGGGTTGCTACAGCCCTGGGCCTGTAGTCATTCATTAGCCTGTTTTAAAGGCCACATCCCAGGGGCTGCAGCCAAGGATGGCTGCCTGGGGTGTCAGCATTGCGGGCACCTGGGAGTTGGGCAGGATTCAGCCTCATTCTGTGAGAGGAACCAGGGGGATTCTTCTACCTTTAAATCAGCCAGTTCCAGTCCAGTTACCGGGAGTGGGACAGCCTCTTCAAAACACTCTCGCGGGCAGATGCCTGGGGTCCCTCCCTCTCTGCTGGCCTGACCTGGGGACTCCGAGAGCTGGGTCTCTCTGTTGACTAGGTAAGTGGATATCCTGAAAGTTTACAGACTGCTGTGGGTATGCAACGTGCTGCTTCAGGCTCAAAGACCCTTGCCTTCTGCCCTTTCACCTTGATGGTGGTCTCATCGGCACAATTTCTGCTGATAAGGAGAGTAAGATGACCATGGTGTGTTCTGCATGCATGGATTCAATCAACACTGGGTTGAAAATATGTGGTAAAAACATTCCAGAAAGTTCCCAAAAGCAAAATTTTAACTTGCTGCAGGCTGGCAACTATTTACATAGCATCTCCATTGTCCTCAGTATTATAAGTGATCTAGAGATGATTTAATGCAGGAGAATGTGTGCAGGTTTATGCAAACACTATATCATTTTCCATTTAGAGAGAGAAACCGAGCAGGTGGGAGGTGTCTGTGGTGGGGATAGACGCTACATCATCAGGTTTTATAAGCGAGGAGGGAGAAGGGACAGGCATCAGGAGTTCCTGAGGGCCCCTAGGATCACTAGGAATTGGCATCTCTCTTCCCATCTCTCATTTTGGATTTGGGATCCTCTGGGGTCCTGGGACCGATCCCCTGGGGATATTGAGGGATGACTGACCTCATATTCAAATGGTTTACAGTTGACTAGTTGACTAAATGCTTTCTTGACTGCTCTCTTTGCTATAAAACTCTTCTTTAGATTCCAATCTAAAATCATCTTTCATAATGATTGGTAATTTGGGCCTAAAAATTATCTATAGGTTAACAGCTAGACAGAGTTTTAGGGCTGGGAGCAGAACTCTAAAATATGAAGGCTTTTTGATTGCCTGTGATCGATAAATGGATTTACAGGGCTGAGTTTTGGAAAATGATATTTGTAAATTACCCTCTTTGCATTGGAAAACTAGATTTTCTTTTCCGTTTGCACCAAAATGTACAGGAAGAACAAGCCTTGAAAGGAGAATGAATCAGCAGATGAAGCACAGAAAACAGGAAAAAAGCTTTTACTGCAAGGGCTATTTGGGGAATTTGGTTGTTTTCTTTTGTAAAGATAATTTGCCATTTCTCTTCTCTTTTTTGTGCACAGCATTTTGTTAGATGGCATTTTGGTAAATCACTACCTTCCAATGTGATTAGAAAATGATTGCTCTGAATTATAACCAGCCAAACACACTTACTGTGCAAGAGACAGGTGAATGATGGAGAACCAGCTATTATTGAGCAGTAATTACGGCCAGCATCAATTTGCAGATCTGCCTTGGCTCTGGGAGAGCCTCCACCAGGGCGGTGAACATCCTGTGTGCTTGTCTGTGCTCCCCAAGTCCACCTAGCCCGCCCCCATCTCTGTAAAGACTCCAGAGCTGAGGAAGCAGAGATCAGGGCTAGAGACAGGCCCAAGACTTTCCCGTCTCCTTGAGGGGAACCAGATTCTTGACTGTGCTACCTGGAGCCCTTTCTCAGCCCATCAGGCCATGTACAGACCGTCAGTTCTGTGGGTCCTTGCCTTGGTGCCCTCCCAGGTCAGGGCACTAGGAAACACAGCCACCCTGGGAGGACCGTGCCATCAGTTGCTTCTGCTACATTTTCCTGAATGGAAGTCGGGCTGCCATGAGTTGACAGGAGATGCCCACGTGTGAATGAGAAAATCCATCTCCATTAGTACTGTAACTGAGTCCTTTGCTGGGCACACAGCCCGTGTGTGTATAGGCGGCAGCCCTGGGTGAGCCTGGTGACTGCTGGGGTGCAGTGCCCAGGGCTCCCTTCTGCAACAAGCCACATCCCATCTCAGGTGCTGGCGTGCCGCTCAGAGACAGTCCCCCTGACGCCTCACCCTGGGGCACAGCCCTTCTTGTGGTGACCTGCATTCAGAGTTAAGGGATGTCCCAAGTTCAGGCAAGCTGGAAGGCCATTCCCAGTTGTAGCAGTCCCTACAGGTGGTGTAGGGCTCTACAGAGACTGAATTATCCATCCTGGTTTCTCCCTCAACCCAGTTCTTCCTGTAGGTCATGATTACAGGAACATTTGCTATTGAGTGGCTTGTGCACTGAGCTTTATCCAAAGCCACATCCAGGAAACCCAACCTGAAATCATGGACAGGTCTCATCGCATCCCTCCAATTCTTAGCCAGGAGTCTGCACCTCAAAACATGCAGCCCCTATTTGTTTTCCAAATGTGATATTTGCAAAATGCTAGTTCAATCAGGCATCCCTTCCCTGGAGCCTTTCATTGGTTTATCTTTTGCTCTTAGGGACAAACAGCCACTTCCTTCATGTGGCTAAGTTGTTGTTTTTCTTCAGCTGCTACATCATGTTCAACTCTCTGAGGCCCCATGGACTACAGAACACTAGGCTTCCCTGTCCTTCACTATCTCCTGGAAGTTGCTCAAACTCATGTCCATTGAGTCGGTGATGCCATTCAACCATCTCATCCTCTGTCACCCCTTTCTCCTCCCGCCCTCAATCTTTCCCAGCATCGGGGTCTTTTCCAATGAGCCAACGGTTTGGATCAGATGCCAAAGTACTGGGGCTTCAGCTTCAGCACCAGTCCTTCCAGTGAATATTCAGGAGTGATTTCCTTTAGGATTGACTGGTTGGATCTCCTCGAAGTCCAACGGACTCTCAAAAGTCTTCTCCAACACCATAATTTGAATGTGGCTAAGTAGTTTGATCAAATTTGCCATCCAAACTGGGACAGTTTGGGGAACACAAGAGAGGAAATAAATATAATTTAAGTAACTTTTAAATGTTTATTTACTGAATGACAGTTATTTTATACTACATTGATGGGCCTCTAAAATAATTCTATTAAACGGCTATGAAAAATTGTATAACCATTAAGGTACCATATACATTAAAGGAAAATTTAATTTTTCTACTGATCATATGAACATTAAAATAACAGCAGAATAATTATTTTGCTACATATTCACATATTTTATCAGTTATTTAGCATATTTATTGTTCATATTTGGTCACTGATATTTTTCTGTATAATGTAGTTTTAGTATATCTTTTTGTAGTATTTTTAAAAAATTAGCTATAATACCACAAAGTTGCATTTTATGGTTAATAAATTTGAAGCTGTTGGTGTCCTTAATTGACTCTTCTCTATAATCATAGCATTTTTAATTGAGAAAATATTCTTCCTACAGATGCTGATATATGTGGTATGTTTCAGGTCAGAGACCTTCATAGTTTCTGACTTTCTTCCTCCATTCAAAGTACTGTTCTTTAATAAATATTTTTGAAAGACAAAATTTATTAAATTGTCCTCATTTATGAATATTTTAAATGTTTAATCAAATTTTGATGTTAAAAATTATAGGTTTCAATTTCATCCCATTCTGGTGCTAGATATCCATTTATGCAATTAAAAGTTCCATCAGAAATCCTTCACAGGAGCTGAGACATAAAACTTCAAAATTATATTTTGAGCACCATATAAATTCTCATCTTTTATTTAGTAGCTTAATTCCTCTTTAGGGTTAAATTTCATTGTCCTTTTTTAAAAAATAGCTTAGATAATTTAAATTTGCTGAAAGCTTCAAAAGTTAAGATTTTCTTACTCTACAGTATTAAATACTCAGATCTAGAAATTTTCAGGGCTTCTCTGGTGACTCAGTGGTAAAGAATCTGTCTGCCAATGCAGGAAATATGGATTTGATCTCTGGGTTGAGGAGATCCCCGGCAGAAGGAAATGACAACCGACTCCAGTATTCTTGCCCGGAAAATCCCGTGGACATAGGAGCCTGCAGGCTACCATCCATCGCCGACTCAATGGGCGTGAATTTGACCAAAGTCCAAGAGATCGTGGAGGACAGGGGAGTCTGGAGGGCTGCAGTCCATGGGGTCACAAAGAGTTGGATAAGACTGAGCAACTGAAAAACAATAAATATTAAATTAGTCTGGTTTTGTTATCTTGTTGTTTTTACTTTCTTGTGTAACTTAAGGTAAATGTACAAACTGTAAGCTTTTATTCTGCTAAGAGTTGACAATGGTGTAGACGCCTGTGTAGCCAACATCCCAATCAGACACAGACTAGTTTCTATCTCAGAAAGTCCCCTCAAGCTGCTCTGCAGTCAATCGCTCTCCCCAGCCCCAGAGAGACCATTGCTCTGCTTTCTATCCCCATGAATTACATTGCCTGCTGTTGAACTCCATATAAATGGAATCGTAAGTCATGAGTGTGTGTTCTTTTATGTCTGGCTTCCTTGGCTGAGCAAAATGTTTTATGCAATCTCTGGTTGTGGAAGTTGGATGGTCTCCAGCTTAGGGCAATAATGAATATAACTGCTATGAATATTATTCTACAAGCCATTTTCTTGTCATTGTCTTTCATATCTCTTAGATACATGCCTTCAAGTGGAGTTGCGGGGTTGCATAGTAAAAGTATGTTTAACCTGAAAAGAAGCTGCCTGTTTGTCAAAGTGACTCTACTTTGCCATGCCAGGTGCTCTAAATTCCTAAGACTTGGTACTGTCAGTCACTTTAATTATCACCCTTCAAGAGTGGAACCTCACTGTGATTTTAACGTCCTATCTCTGATGACTCATGATAGTGAGGTCCTTTTCATAAGTTTGAAGTTCAGTTCAGTTCAGTCGCTCAGTCGTGTTTTACTCTTTGTGACCCCATGGACTGCAGCACGCCAGGCTTCCCTGCCCATCACCAACTCCCAGAGATTGCTCAAACTCATGTCCACTGAATCAGTGATGCTATCCACCCATCTGATCCTCTGTTGTCCCCTTCTCCTCCTGCCTTCAATCTTGCCCAGCATCAGGGTCTTCTCAAATGAGTCAGTTCTTTGCATCAGGTGGCCAAATTATTGGAGCTTCAGCATTAGTCTTTCTAATGAATGTTCAGGGCTGATTTCCCTCAGGATTGACTGGTTGGATCTCCTTGCAGTCCAAGGGACTCTCAAGAGTCTTCTCCAACACCGCAGTTCCAAAGCATCGGTTCTTCGGTGCTCAGCTTTCTTTATGGTCCAACTACATCAGTACATAACTACTGGAAACACTATGGCTTTGACTGGACAGACCTTTGTCGGTACATCATTGTTTCCCTTTTTAAGACCGGTATGTATTTTCTTTGGTGAGTTCTCAGTTCAAATCTTTTGCCTCCTTTTAAGATTAGGTTGTTTGTTTTTATTATTGATTTGTTGGAGTTAAAAAATATATATACTCTGAATACATGTCTGTTGTCAGATATATATGTATCGTGAATATTTTCCCCTGGCTAGGTCTTGCCTTTCCCTTTCCTTTAGTGTGCCTTCTGAAGAGCATAGCTTTTTTTCCTTTTCTTTTTCCTTTATTTTGTTTCTGGCTGCGCTGGGTCTTCATTACCCTGTGTGCTTTTCTCTGGTTGCAGTGAGTAGTGGCCACTCTGCGCTGTGGTGCACAGGTTTCTCATTCTGGGGCACAGGCTCCAGGCTGTGTGGGTTCTAGGGTCCCCAGGTTCTGGAGCATAGGCTCAGGAGTTGATGCACATGGGCTTAGTTGCCTATGACATGTGGGCTCCTGGGTCAGGGATTGAACCCAAGTCTCCTTCTTCTCGGCAGGCAAATTCTTTACCACTGAGACACTGGAGAGGCCCCTGAAGAACATAAATTAATAGTATTGATGAAGTCTAATTGATCATTTTTTTTCCTTTTCTTGTTAGTGCTTTGTGTCTATAGTTTTTATGAAGATAAAAGCTTACACTTTGTTCTAGAACCTCTGTGGTTTTAGCTTTCTGTTCAAGCCTAATAGCCACACTGAATTAAATTTTTAGACAGCATGACATAGAGGTCAAAGTTGATTTTAATTCCCCTAGATAGCTAACATTCATTCACATTTAATATCATCATTAACCAAAAAGTATATGGTTTAGTTGTTCTTTGCATATATTAAAATTTTGTACATCTAATAATCGAACTCCTATTTTGACTAGGGGAATATCTGAACCAATAGAATACAGTTTGAATGTAACTGCATTGGAAGAAAAGCTATGAAGAAGCTAGATAGCATATTAAAAAGCAGAGATATTACATTGCCAACAAAGGTCCATCTAGTCAAGGCTATGGTTTTTCCAGTAGTCATACATGGATGTGAAACTGGACAATAAAGAAAGCTAAGCACATCCGGTCCTATCACTTCATGGGAAATAGATGGGCAAACAGTGGATACAGTGTCAGACTTTATTTTTGGGGGCTCCAAAATCACTACAGATGGTGATTGCAGCCATGAAATTAAAAGACGCTTACTCTTTGGAAGGAAAGTTATGACCAACCTAGAGAGCATATTCAAAAGCAGAGACATTACTTTGCCAACAAAGGTTCGTCTAGTCAAGGCTATGGTTTTTCCTGTGGTCATGTATGGATGTGAGAGTTGGACTGTGAAGAAGGCTGAGCGCCAAAGAATCGATGCTTTTGAACTGTGGTGTTGGAGAAGACTCTTGAGAGTCCCTTGGATTGCAAGGAGATCCAACCAGTCCATTCTGAAGGAGATCAGCCTTGGGATTTCTTTGGAAGGAATGATACTAAAGCTGAAACTCCAGTACTTTGGCCACCTCATGCGAAGAGTTGACTCATTGGAAAAGACTCTGATGCTGGGAGGGATTAGGGGCAGGAGAAGGGGACGACAGAGGATGAGATGGCTGGACGGCATCACTGACTCGATGGACGTGAGTCTGGGTGAACTCCGGGAGTTGGTGATGGACAGGGAGGCCTGGAATGCTGCGATTCATGGGGTTGCAAAGAGTCGGACACGACTGAGTGACTGAACTGAACTGAACTGAAGTGCAGGATAATTGATGCTTTTGAACTGTGGTATTGGAGAAGACTCTTGAGAGCCCCTTGGACTGCAAGGAGATCCAACCAGTCCATCCTAAAGGAAATCAGTCCTGAATATTCATTGGAAGGACTGATGCTAAAGATGCTGAAGCTGAAGCTCCAATATTTTGGCCACCTGCTGTGAAGAACTGACTCATTAGGAAAGACCCCAATGCTGGGAAAGACTGAAGGCAAGAGGAGAAGGGGACGACAGAGGATGAGATGGTTGAATGGCATCACCAACTCAACGGTGATGAGTTTGAGCAAGCTCCGGGAGTTGGTGATGGACAGTTGGTGCTGAGTCCATGGGGTCATAAAGACTGAGTGACTGAACTGACTGATGCATTGTAGGGGCTTCCCCCATGGCTCAGTGGTAAAGAATCTGCAGGAGACCAGGTTCAATCCCTGTGTTGGGAAGATCCCCTGGAGAAGGAAATGGCAACCCACTCCAGTGTTCTTGCCTGGAGAATCCCAGGGAGAGAGCCTAGCAGGCCACAGTCCACGGGATTGTAAGAGTTAGACGTGACCGAGCACACATGCACGCGTTGTGAATGCACTGTGGTCAGTGCAAAGGGAAAGTCGCGCAGTCACGTCCAGCTCTCTGCAACCCCGTGGACTACACAGTCCATGGGATTCTCCAGGCCAGAATACTGGAGTGGGTAGCCATTCCCTTCTCCAGGGGATCTTCCCCACCCAGGGATCAAACCCAGGTCTCCTGCATTGTAGGAAGATTCTTTACGAGCTGAGACACCAGGGAAGCCCAATCAGTTCAAAGTGAAATTCTAATTCATGGATTTTTTTATTTCAGTAAGAATTTTTTTTTTTTTTTGCCGTGATAATTTTGCTTCACCAAAATGTGCCTTCACATCATTACCCAAAAATAATTCTACATTCAGTGTTAAATTTTTAGCTGAATATAGCAGAACATTAATAATAATGTTTCACTTTCATCAAAATAAACTTCCAAAAGCTTTTTATTGATTTCATGAATTGAGTAAAATTTTTAACAATTACTGTAATAATCTTGTTTTCTATTTGAAGCATCTGACGACACTGATAGAAAACTGCGTCATTTAGCGGTTTGCAAAGTTTTTCTGTTATGGAGCCAACCTATTAATAGATGTTTCTTCAATTTTTGCCCATGCGTAAGAGAACTTGGAATTGAAAACCGGCAAAATTAATTTAGAAAACAGCTATTTGATTTAAAATCAAGCTACTCAGAGTGAGTAGCTTACTTACTTTCTGCCAGCTGCTTGTGTTAAATCAGTGCCTTGAGGCATTATCTTGTTAAAATCGCTGCTACTCCCCCAGCAGGTGGGTGTCTTTGATTGCTGGGTGGGCTGTGAGGTCACCATGTCCTTCACGGCCATGCAGGTGATAAACATTGGCAGAGAGGTCATGCCCGGTACACGTTTACCATCAGTGTTCTCCAAAAACAGAAGTAATTTTCCACCAAACATGCACTTTTGTTTTTTAGCTCGTTACAGCTGGATGCATTTAATGAAAAAAAGATCACATAAGATAAACCAGTAATTGTAGATTTTTATAACAGAAGCTGCAGACCATTCAGATGCTCTAGGTCATGTGACTCTGCCTAATCTGTGGTTTCCCGCGTCCACCACTCACCTTGCTGATGGGAGGCAAGGAGGCTTCGCACAGGCCTCAGCAGGCAAGTGACAAAACTGCCTAGTAAATCAACTGGTGGCAGGAGCAGCAGGTTTAGAACGGTTCCCTTTATGACTTGCGAGAAGGACTTAGCTACTCCTGGTTGCTTCATCCAAGCATCTTCCTCACCAAGTGCCCCGCACTCTGCCCTTGAAAGGAAGGTCATGCAAAACTCACGAGCTCTTCTTAGACTGGATCACACCTGTAGCTGGAGCTGTCAAGAAGAGCACTATGGAACCCTTTTTACTTTATTTTGGTGCAACTAACAATACAGATATTTTGCTAAAAACTAGAATTTGGGGGAAATACTAAATCAAGTGGGAAGACAGAGCAAGGGTCACAATCAAGCTTTCCCCTGCTAATTGGGACAAAGGGACACCCTACATTGCAACGCGGCAGGTTCTGGCCCCGATGACTTCGTTCACCTCATGGTAGAAACACATGTCACCCAAGAGCCGGGACATTCATTGGAGCGTTTGGTTCGTGCCTGTCTGTATTACTGGCTTGATGGACTCGGTTCACCACTGGGTCCCTGTGACACAGGCAGGATGCAGAAGCATATCTGCTGAAAGAATCAGTCAAGAGAAGGAAAGACACAGGAGGAGAGGGTTCTCAGGGAGACAGCACTCCCTCTGGAGAGCCGTGTGCAATGCACTTTGAGGACGCAAGCCAGGTGAACTGGCAAAGGTGTCCCAGGGACCAAGAGACGCTCTCACTAAGGGTCTGATGCCCTTTATTTTTTACGTTAATTTTTATTGGGGTATAGTTGCTTTGCAATGTTGTGCTTCTGCTGTGCTGCAAAGTGAATCAGCTCTCCATGTTCACGCATCCCGTCCCTTCGGACTTCCTTCCCATTCAGGTCCCCACGGAGCACTGAGGAGGGCTCCCTGAGCTCCACAGTGGGTTCTCACTAGTCACCTGTTTTTCATACAGAGTCCATAGTGCATATTTAACTACTTTTTCATTACTGCACTTCGGCTTGTTATCTTGTGGCCGTAGTACGTGAACAGTACTGAATGTAGAGTGTCAGGTTCTAGGGAAACTTACTCCAGGTGTAGTCTAAATCTACGGCTTCTTTCCCCCTTACATCCCAACACACACACACACACACACACACACACACACGGTCGCATGATGACCCTCCAGACACAACTTCCAATAGACTTAATTACTGCAAACTCTTTCCAAACTACATATATAAATATGCATATATAAACAAATGGATATGTTTTCAAGTAATGTTGATGTGGGCCACAGTAACAGACTCACTCTCAAATTCCACAAAATCGGATGTGGGCTTCAGGGACCACATCTGTTTGGGAAGGTGGAGAGTTTTGTCAGCCTCCCAATTGCCTGGAACCCAAGTCTCAAACATTCACGTGCCTTTCTAAGAAGGATCACGGTTCATATGGCAACACACTTCCCATGAAAACTGGGTGGAGCCTGGTCTGTATCCTATAAATATATTCACAGCTACTTTCCAGGATGCTATGGAAGAATCCCATGGGACAGAGTTGAACAAGCAAAGAAGACTTTATTCAGGACTATTGCAATTGAGGGGAGAGGCTGGACTCAGCTAGGGGCACAGCAAGGCCAGTGGGGATTAGAGCCCATAGGAAGAGTGAGGGAAAATCACTGGGAGGAACTGGCTAGCGATCAAGGGTTGGTGAAGAGGAACTTGATTGGATATCGAGGGTGGGAGGATTCTCATTAAACTAGTTTAGCAGGACCTTGCTAAACCTGGACTCAGGACCAAAGACTAGTTTCAAGGTCTAGTTAAAAGGAGGTCTATTTAAAAGGAGGACTCAGAAGAACTGGGCAGAGTTTGGTCAAGGAGGGCATTCTCATCAGGGCACAGGGCTTGCAAGTACTATATTTCTTTGCTTTATCATCCCCAGGAAATCTCCCTTTCCTTAATAGAGGCTACTTTGAAGTTTTACTGTATTTTTACCCTTTGGTTATTTAAAGTCCTGTGTTTCACTCTTTGGAGTCTAGAAATAATCAGGTCATCCAGCCTTGCAAGGGCCCCAGATTCTGGAGTCTTATTATTTTCTCTTATCTGTGTTTGCAAATGAGCTGAGCCTTTCTGGCTCAATTGTCCTTCTTGTAAAATTCTTCTGAACCCAAGTAAGTAAACTAGCACACATTACCCCTTTTCTATTTTGTGAAATGGAACTCCCTTGTTTCAGCTTCTGGAATCAGTTTCCTTGCCACACAGTATTCTCCCGTTGAGTTCATATCACATACCTTAGGTTTTTATTTCTGCAGCTCTCTACTTCTGCACCAGAATTTACAGTATTATGATAACACCATGGTCCGCTGTGGTTACAGATAAATCCTCAGGTTACACTGATTTTACACATCAAGGCTTTATGTCTTACCCACAGTACACATACTACACAAATCAGTGAGATGATGCGTAGAAGGTCATGAAGGCTGTCTGCTGAATTAGATCCTACTGACACACAGCTGCACATGTGGGACAGATAGCCACAGGACCAGCCACGGCAGGAGGGGAGAGACTGGGGTTTCTGATGCTTCTGACCGCTTCAGCCTGGACCTGACATCATTACTGCTCACGTGTCCCGTTGGCCAGAAGTGATTACGTGGGCCAGAGAGACTGGACTCTGGCAGGGGACTGAGGTGTGTGCTGACACTAATGGTAGTTCATAGGTATATCACAGTAGGTTTCAAAATATTATTCACAAATAAATACGCACAAGCGTGCTGTCTCTCTTTTAAAATAACCTCGGTGTGGCCATTGTTGTGCCCAGTTGTGCCCCACTTTTTGCGACCCCACGGACTCTAGCCCGCCAGGCTCCTCTGTCCATGGGGTTCTCCAGGCAAGAACACTGCAGTGGGTTGCCATTTCCTTCTCCAGGGGATCTTCCTGACCCAGGGATCAAACCCGAGTCTCCTGCATTGGCTGCCGGACTCTTTACCACTGAGCCACCTGGAAAGACCTAACCTGTGTGTACAGACCACAGTAATCAACAACTTCACATATGCAGATGATACCACTCTAATGGCAGAAAGCGAGGAGGAGCTGAAGAGCCTCTTGATGAAGGTGAAAGAAGAGAGTGAAAACACTGGCTTAAATCTCAACATTCAAAAAACCAAGATTGTGGCATCCAGTCTCATCACTTCATGGCAAATAGATGTGGAAAAGTGGAAACAGTGGAAGATTTTATTTTCTTGGGCTCCAAAATCATTGCATATGGTGACTTCAGCCCACAATATTAAAAGACGCTTGCTCCTTGGAAGAAAAGCTATGACAAACCTAGACAATGTATTAAAAAGCAGAGACATCAATTTGCTGACAAAGGTCTATATAGTTAAAGATGTTTTTTCTAGTAGTCATGTACGGAGGTGCGAGTTGGACCATAAAGAAGGCTGAGCGCCGAAGAATTGATACTTTTAAACTGTGGTGTTGGGGTGATGGAGAAGAGTCTTTTTTTTTTCCAGTTTTATTTATTTATTTATTTACTTGAGAAGAGTCTTGAGACTTCCTTGGACTAAAAGGACATCAAATCAGTCAATCCTAAAGGAAATCAGTTCTGAATATTCATTGGAAGGACTGATGCTAAAGGTGAAACTCCAGTACTTTGGCCACCTGATGCAAAGAGCCGACTCATTGGAAAAGACCCTGATCTGGGAAAGACTGAGGGCAGGAGGAGAAGAGGGCGACCGAGGATGAGGTGGTTGGGTGGTGTCACCGACACACGGACATGAGTTTGAGCAGGCTCTGGGAGACGGTGAAGGGCAGGGAAGCTTGGTGTGCTGCAGTCCCTGGGGTCACAAAGAGTTGGACACGGCTTAGTGATCGCAAAACGAAAAACAAACCCATGAAAGTACAACCTAAAGAGTGAATCCTAATGGTAACTGCGGACGTTGGGTAATTATGATGTGCCAGTCAGTGTAGGATCGTTGATGATAACAAATACCCCATCTGATGGAGGTGTTAACAGTGAGGGAGGGGTGGTTCTGCAGCTGCTGCACCTGGACGCCCGCCACCACTCTACCCCGAGCCCCTTGCGGGGCCTTCTCTCAGCGCTGGGACACGTGGGTAAATGCTCAGTCACGATCATTTAAACCGGTGACTGTTGGGTCAGGTGTCTTTTTTCATAGATGGCAATTTTGTGACTTCATTCATTCATTCATGTATTTCCTCATGCCCATGAGAACCCGTGATTCCAGGGCCTGATGGCCTTGCACGCAGGCCTGCGGACTTCCTGGGAGCCAGCAGGGCTCTGTAGCCTCATGTTCTGGGGCTGTTTCTCTCCAGCAGTGTGGCTGGTCTGTCTTTGTTAGGATATGAGGCCTCATCCTGTCGCAAGTAACATGCAAATTCGCAGAGAGCTCCACCCAGGGACCCCTGGCCTCCCCTGGAATATTCATCACACACACACAGCCAGTCTAATGTTTCTGATGGGGAAGTTTAACTCCGGGTCTTGTGCATATCCATCTTGTGATGACAATGAGAATCAAGTCTTCCAGAGTTTTCTATCTCACATAAGTTGTCCATTCTCCTGGGCTGCGGAGATACATTCTCTACAAGGTCCCTCTCCTCCTCTGTCACCATCTCCTAACTGGACACCACACAGGGTGGAGGCGTCAGACAGGACTAGCCATGGAGGCCAGTCCAGGCTCCGTTTTCCAAAAGGAAATGCACGGGGCTGAGTCACACCTACCACCAGGCACCTCCTGTCTGTGGATGTCATGGCAGCTTGCTGTGAGTTGGGCCAGTACTGCAGGAATCGTCACTTGGCACCATGACCTCAATGACACTCCTGATACTCGGAAGCATCTGATGAATGCAATCTTGCTGAGAAGACCCAGGGTGGATCATGCAGCATCCTTGGCTGACCTCAGCTCCTGGCACTGGACTTTCCCTTGCTCTATTTCAGGGACATTGAGGCTACATTTAGTTTGTGACTCTGAGGTCCTGCCAGGTATCTGGCAGCCTCTGCCACGGGGCCTGCCAACAAGCTGGGTGAATGCATGCGGTGGGGAGCAGCCGGAGGAGGTAAACAGGGCCCATTCCAGGCAGAGCCCAGGGCTGGGGGGCTGGGTCCCTCGGGGGCATGATGCTCACCTTTGCACTGAGCTTTCAGGCATCAGCCCACCTGGAGAAGGCCCCTTTCCAGGTTAGCAAAAGTAACAATGCTCCTTTCTCTTCAGTCTTCGCGAAGACTATGAATCTTCCACACGTCAGTTTCTGAGCTCTGTACGCTCGCATCCTGTCTGAAAACTTCGTCGGGCTTTCCGGCTTGTTGGTGCCTGGGTCCTGCAGAGCGCCCGGAGTGGCTGGTCAGGGGAGGCCTTCAGCACAGAGCAGCAACATCCAGGCCAGGGCCGGGGGGCTGGGGGTGCAGGGGTAACAGCAGGTCCTGCCCCAGGGCCCCCAGGCTGGGGGGAGGCTGTCTGCTCGGGACTAGGCAGCACCACATGGCGGTGGGCACAGGCCTGGGGGCGCAGGGGAGGCCTGCCTTCTGGACGTTGAGCTCTCACCCCTCGAGAGGCTTGTGTGTGCTGAGTATGTGCTGAGTGTCATGTGCGTGTACACGCCCCCCTAGGTGGACATGTCTGTATCCTTCCATGCTGGTGTGTGTCTCTGTGTGCTCACACGTGTATGTCATGGTGTGTATGTGTGCTTTGGAGCGTGTGTGCATTGCAGTGTGTGTGCACGTGCTTGTATGTGTGGTGTGGGGACAGGCCTATTGAGACTCAGCTGCTCAGGGTGATCCTATGGTGCTCCGACTTAACTGTGAGCATGGACACGGACATGCCAGGCTTCCCAGGCCTCCCTTTAGTAACACACAATGATGGATTTTATGTCCACTTCCTGAGCAGCTCTGCCATAAAGAGCTGGCCTCATTCACACCTGGAGAAGCAGGAGACCACCTGATTCATGAGCCGAAACTCAGGAGTCTTGCAAAGCTCTGGGCCACGTCCACCTCTGGTTTCTCTGAGCCCCGGAGGTTATCACGTGCTGTGAAAGGCCAGTGCCCAATTCCAGCTCAGGATTAAGGAAATGCTTTCAATTGATTCAACACAATTTGCTAGTTGGAAGCATGACCTCCCATGGATGTGTTGGCTTGAAAGGGGCCATGAGAGCTCCCTGGGATGCCATCTCTGGGGCCAGACTTTGCCCAAATGGCCAGGTGCTGTTTGCTCTGACTTGGCTCTGATGCCTGCAGGGAAGGCCCTTCACAGCTGCCCTGGCAGGTGTCTTGGGGCTCAGCTCTGCTCATCACAGGGTCTGTTGAGGTTCCTCCTAGACCACCGTCATCCCTCTGGGCAGGTGCCCTTCCTGAATCATTCCCAGGACTTCCTAATAAGAGGAATGAGGAGGGTCTGTGATGCCCTTGAGAAGCAGGCATGGCCAGGTTCGTGCACTCCACAAGGTCAAGCACTCCGTTCTGCGCCCTCCACAAGTGCTCTCTGAAAGCACGTGCCCCACAGGGACTAAATGGCACTGCCTCCAGACCCTCTCTGTTCCCAGCAGACACCTCCTCCAGGCGCTTTTCTGTGATTGCGTGCACGGCTTTTAGGTTGATGGCTGCTCCCTCCTGGAATGTCATCCTGAATATTCAGTCTTGGCAGAATGTGAAGTTATCTCTGAGACTGTGGTTAAGGAGAAGGTATGACAAGCTGGATCCTAAGGTTGTCATTGTTGCATTTTTTATTATTATGCATTTATTTATGAAATCTACTCACTATGATTCGATAAGCGTGCAGATAATGCTTTCCCCTTCTTTCCCCTTTTTGGGACTCCTGGCTCAAAGGATTCTCCCTCCCTCTCTCTCTGTCTTAAAGTTCATATCCAAATACAGGTGCCCCGACCTCTACCTTAAAATTCTATTGTTGAGGCAGTAGGAGTGTGGGCTGGAAAAGAATTTTCAGACACAGAGCGTTTCAGAAGGCAGTGAGTTTACTAAGAACAAAGAGCAGAGATAACGTGGCCACTGCGAGCACAGCACACTGACCTCCTGACAAACCAAGGAGAGCTGATGGTTTTTGTGAGTTAAGAGCCAACTTTTATAGCCTCAAGACAAAGACAATTCCTGCTGGAAGGGGATTAGGTGATCAGTTAGGGTGCGACAGGTTGAGAATTGGGGTGGGCTTCTCTGTCTAATATGGGGTCAGGAAGCCTGGTGATTATGATCATGGGGTCTTTTGGCAATGGTTACAAAGGGGCTCAGGCAGCTCCGGAGGTTCTAAGCTCCGCTTCTGCGGCCTTGGGGCAAGGTCTCGCACCTGAGGCCCTAGGGGCAGGACTCAGCATCTATTATCGCCTTCTTTTCAGTTCTCGTTCTTGGCCTTTTCTCCACACCCATGGCTTCATTCAACATCCAAGAACAAAGATAACAGGCTTTAATTTTTTCTATTGTTGTTGTTTTAAAAGATGTGAAGACCACATGTTTACACAGTGAAGGGGTCAATTCCAGACTGAGAAAGAGAGGGTGACCACAGTAAAGAGAGAGAGGGGAGAACTGTTGGGTCGGTCAGCTTTGAGAAGGATGAACTCGGCAGAGAGGGGAACAGGAAGGAAGGGGAGGAAAGAGAGTGAGAATCAAGATACAGTTACAAGTGAGGAGAAGCGAGATCAAGAATCAAGATACAGTTACAAGTGAGGAGAGGAGGCAGCCTTTCCCAGGAACAGAATACAGGCCACTGGTTTGAGAGCGAGGCCCCTTGGGATGGATGCAGGTGGGGTGGCCAAGGAAAGAACACTGCTTACAGCACCGGTGGGAGGAGTCTTCTGGAAACGCCGAGTTTGGTATATTAAGATTACCGAGCAGCACTCGGGGGAGGTGGGCTTCGGATGGCGTGAGTTGCCAGTGCGACTTCGGAGCTCCCGGTAGGACGTGTCAGCTGTGGTCACCTGGGTGACACACAGTTCTAACCCCACCCAAGGTGGGGGCAAGCGTGTCACACGTTTTCTCTGTAACCTTGTTTCGGGTCGAAGCTCTCCCAGCCCGTTCGCCCGGCTATCTGCGTGATCGTCATGTTGAGTTTCCCTATTTCTGTCAGTTCAGCGAGTCCCACTGCTTGGTGAACAAGCCTTGAGGGGCACTGCAAGGGTGATTTTCTTCCTCACCAAGTGACTCCCTGTTTTGCAAGAACATTTGTATTTAATGACGCTCCAGGGGATCCAAGTTCCTCTACTTCTTGGGGAAGAAAGGCTAAAAATAAAGATACTTTAGAAGCGTGAGTATAAATGGAAATCTTTCCCTAAATTAAACCCAGATATATTTCTGACCTGCATTACAATTTGTCACACTGTGTTTTTAAACTCCCATCTTGTTCCCTCCTGCCTTTCTCTGCCATCACTGCCTATGCCACTGTGTTAATATATAAGCCGACCTTTAAACGTGAGAAGGGCGTTCACACTGATACGTCAATGAGTGGATCAGAAGACGTGAAGAATTCGCCCTGAACTTCTCATCCGAAGCCTAGATTTGGGGTTACGTCCCGGTTTTCTTGAACTCTGATCCCTGTTTGGGCATTCACGGGCTAGGGCCTGGACTCCATGTGTGTCTTGCTTCTAGTTCGTGCTGACGCTTAAATGAGAGTATTTATTTTGCTCTTAATCAAAGGAATTAAATGCTGCTATCAAACTATCAGGAGCATCCACAGGAGATCGGTTCCTGGTGGGCTGTTCCTGCCAGCTGGTTCCCACTGTCTCTGGCCCTTGCCGTGTGCCTCCTGCCTGCAGTGAGGGTACCGAGGGCAGGTCTTCCACGTGGGAGGAGCTTTGTCACAACCCCCTCCTGGCCCTGTGACAGCAGAGGCCGTGTGTCTGGGTCTGTGTTATCCTTTCAGAAGAATTGCAAGGCTACCGTTCACCTTGGTTCTGGGCTCCTTCTTCATTAATCCCCGTGACTTGGCAAGTAATAGCTCTGTATTATATTCTTTGCAAATTAGTCATGATATTCAAAATCTCATGTAGAAAGGCAAGAAGCAGGTGTGTGCGCTGGACAGTAGCATCTGGGAGTGTGCGTGTGTTTGTGTATGTGAGACAGACAGACAGACAGACAGAGACAGACAGAGAGGCAGCAACCTGATGTTAACACCCCTGGGGAGTCCCTGCCGAGGTGAGCGACGTGCACGCCCCTCCCCGCAGCACCCCGGGCATCAGCGGGCCTCCCCCCAGCCCCCCGGGGAAGTGCAGACTAGGGCAGTTGTCCAGGCTCTTTGGAGATCTCCCTCGGGAGGCCCGCTGCCTTGCCCGGCTCTCTCTGCAGCCAGCACTCTGTCAAAACCAACCCCACCATCTTCACAGGAATGCACAGCATATGCTTTTATGTGGGAGTTTATTTTCCAGCAGATAGGACTTGGCTCTGTGCCTCTCCGGAGAGAGCTGGGAAACAAAAATCACTTTTGGGGGGGCTTTTTTTTTTAAAAAGCTGCATGCCACGTGGATTGAGAGAGGCTGCCTGGTCCCTGAATGAAAGCAGAAGGAGGAAACCCTCCACTCCCTGGACCTGCCTGGTGACCCTGAGCCCCAGCTTCAAAGACTGAGGCGGGACGGTGAGGGGGCGGGGGCGGGGGTGGAAGGATGGGGAGGGGAACCTGAGCTCCCAGCACCCCCTGCTGTCCCCCCGCACCATCAAGGGGTGATGGTTCTGCCTCTGGGTTTCCAGGCAGACCTGTCCAAGGCCTCTGAGAAGTTCTATCTGTAAGTTATTCAGTGAGACGTAAAAATCCTCTGGGCAGTGGGGGGCAGATTGTGGGGGAAAGGGTGTATCCTAAATCAACCAGCCTTTCAGAAGCAGCAACCTAGGTCTGAATGCAGAGGAGAACATGGGTCAGAGGAGGCTGGGGGCTGGAGTCAGGGGCTCCAGAAGCACCCTGATTCGGGCTCAGCCCCAGGACCACGTCCAAAGGGCTTGGAGCAGCTGAGGGAACAGTATCCTGATGCTCAGGGGAAGATGGGGCTTGAAGTGAGCAGCCCCAAGCTGTGCTCTGCCTGCTGGGACCTGTGCCGTCTCAGGCAAGCTCCTCCCCTTTCTGGTCCTCGGATTCCATGTGCCATCCAGGAATAACACAGCCCGCCTGGCAGTGTCCTGATGAACGGCAACATTACAGGTGAACGTGAGCCCCCACGCGGGCACCCAGGCAGGGCAGTGGACACGTTGATGGCAGTGCTGATCACGTCGTCTCAAACTGGATTATTTCATCTTTGAGAAATCTATTCTCAGAATGCTGACTTTTGGAGGTTTATTTTTGAGAATGGAAAGGAGAGGAATCGGGGAGGAACCGATCTTGAATTGCACAGGCGATGGCACAGTGAGTGAAGTCACGGGCCGGAAGTCCAAGTCACTTGGACCCTCACTGCCACGAGCTGGGGATGCGGGGCGTAGCCGGGCCTCCTTCAGCTCCCCCGGGACCAGAGTGAGAGCTTTAATCTAAACGGTCTTTTATTATGGACGCTGATTTGGAGCAAGGGTGCTGAATCAAGGTAGATTTTGCTACTCAGAGGCACCTAGTCGTTTCTGGCGACACTTTCAGCTGTCACCACTGGAGGATGCTACCGGCATATAGTGAGTAGATAAGCTATTAAGCTTCTTAAAAAGCACCGACACCCCCATGACTTGCATGCATGCATGGTAAGTCGCCTCAGTCGTGTCTGACTCTTTGCGACCCCGTGGACTATTGTAGCCCTCCAGGCTCCTCGGTCCATGGCTGTTCTCCAGGCAAGAATGCTGGACTCGGTTGCCATGCCCTCCTCCAGAGGATCTTCCCAACCCAGGGATTGAACCCATGCCTCTTGGGAAGCCCATGACAGAGAATTATCCAACCCCAAGTGTCAGAGCCACCAAGGTTGGTTAGGTGAAGTAAACAAAGTAAGTGTGTGTGTGTGTGGGTGTGGGTGTGTGTGTGTGTGTAGAGAAAACTTATTTCAGGGACTTCCCTAGTGGCCCAGTGGTTAAGAATCTTTGCTTCCACTGCAAGGGACACAGGCTTGACCCCTGGCTGGGGAACTAAGATCCTCATACAACTGTGTAGTCAAAAAAGGAAAATTAAAAAAAGAAAGGAAAATTGCTCCAAGCATAGGCATGTCTTAGAAGTTTTGGAGCTTATCCTTGACTTACACAAAGCCAAGGAGATAAAGCTTGTGCACATTTAAAAAACAGATATATTTTAGTACACCTTTCAGGAAAGAGTCTTATGAAATCTGGGTATGTATGAAAGATGCTAAAATTTCAACCAAATGCATCACCCGCTTCAAAGGTAACATGTTGTTCTTTGAAAGAAAACAGCTTTATATTTAGTTTCAAGACTCTTTCCCACTTACCCCACCTGGTTTGAATCTAGTTTATTTTCCCACATAACAGATCATTCCTGGGAACAATTGAAGTGAACAGTGTTCGATATGAACTCTCCCCCTCTCTCCCGTGGCTCCTCCTCGTCTTTACACCGCTGTGTAACTCGGTTTAGTAATAGTCGAGCTTCATCCAGATGGAAGGGTAGATCTCCACTAACAGAATGACCCGCACATGCTACAGAAAACCCATCTGTCCAGGACAAACGTGAAGCTTAGCTATTCTTTAGGTAAGACGTGTTTTGCTGTGGATACAAAGAAACGTCTTCTTAAGATGCTTATGTTTAAAGAATGCCCATAACCTGACCCCCCGTTTTCACTCCATCCCAGCCTATGCCACGTTTCCGACACAGATCAGTTGAGGCTGACAGCCAAGCGTACTGGCTCTCCTGCATGATTCAGCTGGCCAGATGAACGACCCTCTCTCTCTCTTTTCCCCCATCCCTCCCTCCCCTCTCCTCTTCCCTCCCTCCCTTTCTTTCTCCTCACTTGGATTTAGTTTTATCACCTTTATAGGAATAGAAATAGTCCCTGGGAGGAAAAACAATCCAAGGAGACAGATGTCAGCTTTGTGCCATGTGTACACTCGGAGCACTTCCCAAGAGTGTCTGGACTAAACTGGACCCTGAACTGTCCCTACAACCAACCTTAATGTCAGGCTAATCCACGAGAGGCTGACCTCTTGCTCATCCCAGAGCATATCGCAGCCCAGGTCAGTCTTTTTAGACCTTTCAGGACTCGCTTTCCCATTGAATCATTCCGTGAATGTTAAATGCCTACCGTGTGGCAGGTGCTGCTATAAGTTTTTCCATCCTAACCTATTATATCCACTCACCTATGTGACCTCAGTAATTCACTCAACCTCTCCATGTTCCAGTCCCCTCATCTATAAAGACACAATGACATGGAAAATTATGCTTTTCTTAACGCACACGCTCCCTCTCACCGTACACGCCACGTCTTCACGTGTGTTCAGTCGCTTAGTCGTGTCTGACTCTGTGCGATCCTGTGGACTGTAGCCTGCCACACTCCTCTGTCCATGGGGATTTTCCAGGCAAGAATACTAGAGTGCATTGCCATTTCTTTGTCCAAGGGATCTTCCCAACCCAGGGATCGAACTCACACCTCTTGAGTCTCCTGCATTGACAGACGGATTCTTTACCACTAATACCACCTGGGACGGTCGTGGATTTTCAGAGACCTGGACGAGGCTTATCTTGAGAGTCTGTGAACTTGCCTACCTAATAGAGAAGCCCGATCTGTGCTGTCATCCTGGGTGTTTTTACCAGTTTTTCCTCCCATGAGCTCAGTTATATGGGGTATGCCTCCCTGAGGACACTGTGATCTGGGGGTCTTGACTGTAGCCACATATTTTACATAATCATTCCGGAATTTAATTCAAAACTTGTTGGCATTCTAAAAATAGTCTACTGCTTTGCTTATTTTTATACCCCTAACAAGGCTGCCAAGCTTTTGCTTGGAGTGAAATATGAGTTAGAACTGATACACCGGAATGGTATTAATTATAGCGCCCCATATAGTAACAAAAAGCTGTGTTAGGAAAATTACTAGTTAACCACATGCAAACAGTGCTTGCCGTCAGCTTTTCATAGCTGAAACTGGGGCTAGGTGGGGCCCCATTTGTCTTGAGCAGTGACAAAGCGGTGTTCACAGCTGCTAAAACCTCTGAGAACCGGTCATTTGAGAGGTTAATCTAGAGACTTGAAGAGTGAAGACCATAAGGGCAGGTCCCCTGGATTTGAGGTCAGGTTCCTTATTGTCTCTGAAACACACTGCCTTTGTGTATTTGGAGAATCAAGAAAACACCACCTTATAATGCTGCTGGAGGAGAAGCTGGTTAAAATATTCCAAGCATATTGAGGTTTTTACACTAAATAAATACGCTGTTTTTTAAATTTTCTCATCAAGGTACAGTAGTTGCGGTGCCATACAGTAAGTGAAATTCAGATTTCCCCAGCGATCTAGGCTTTTGACTCTGTGGTGTTTTTGTCGTTGCTTGTTTTCCTTTTTAGAAAAGTTCCTTTGTAAAGAAAGTGACTCAAATTCTGGAATAATGATTTCTTGGCAGGGACAAAGGAAAGACCAACGGTGAGATTGTAATATGATAAAAGCTCAACTGAACCAAGTCAGTATTGTCCCCGGAACTTAGGAAATTTCTTTTCTAAAATGAAAACTCTTCCCATAATCTCAAAGATATGTACATTTAATTTTTTGGTAAAAATGAATGAGTAAATAGAGTTTCGTGAGCTGTTTTACAAAATTACTCAAATAATGCGGGCTTTATTACTTGCTCTCTCTTCAAAAACTCTGGTGGATTTGGCAAGCATGCATCGCATGAAACATTAACAGAAACATCTTGAGAGAATTCCAGCAACTGCTAATAAACTTTGTACATTTTTTCTAGGTAGTAGTTTTGCCTTTTAAGGGCTATTGGTTTTATTAATCATCCCCAATTGCTAAGCTGTTCCATCCTATGCCCAGTAGGAAGAACCCTGGTTTCATACAATGCTTTGCAATCCCCAGGGGATGAGTTGAATTTATGGGTTCACGAGCAGACATGTGGAGCATGCACAGTAAGCTTCAGACTCACTGTCTTGATAGTCACCGGCTCATGTTCAAGAGTGAGGAGCTTGGGAAGGTGAGAAAACTACTTGATTAACAGAGATCTTATTTCTGTGTCATAAGGAAGAAGGACTTCGCATTATTTCTTCTGCAAGAAAGAGTACTTTTTTCCTCCACAAAGTGGTTTCCCTATCAGGACCATTTTATTTCTTCTGGTACTTCTTGCCTCCACGTGAATACTTTTGGTGGCTACTATTTAGCAAACAGGAGACTTAATAACAGTCTCAGGAAGTTATGAAAGCGACCTGCCTTTTGCAAAGGAAATGGGTTAATATGAAGAGAAAATGGTCACGTTTTCCTTGGGTTGTCTCTGGTCTGTAGTTTGCGGAGAATCTCTTCTGACCTGGAGTTCAGGGACGTCCTTGAGTTCAGGAAGCAATCTTCACAGTCAGGAGAATTTGACTAGACTTAATGCTGATTCTGGTTTCAAATAGGAAAAGGAGTTCGTTAAGGCTGTATATTGTCACCTTGTTTATTTAACTTATATGCAGAGTACATCATGAGAAACGCTGGGCTGGAAGAAACACAAGCTGGAATCAAGATTGTAGGGAGAAATATCAATAACCTCAGATATGCAGATGACACCACCCTTATGGCAGAAAGTGAAGAGGAACTAAAAAGCCTCTTGGTGAAAGTGAAAGTGGAGAGTGAAAAAGTTGGCTTAAAGCTCAACATTCAGAAAACGAAGATCATGGCATCCGGTCCCACCACTTCATGGGAAATAGATGGGGAAACAATGGAAACAGTGTCAGACTTTATTTTTCTGGGCTCCAAAATCACTGCAGATGGTGACTGCAGCCATGAAATTAAAAGACACTTACTCCTTGGAAGGAAAGTTACGACCAACCTAGATAGCATATTCAAAAGCAGAGACATTACTTTGCCAACCAAGGTCCATCTAGTCAAGGCTATGGTTTTTCCAGTGGTCATGTATGGATGTGAGAGTTAGACTGTGAAGAAGGCTGAGTGCCAAAGAATTGATGCTTTTGAACTGTGGTGTTGGAGAAGACTCTTGAGAGTCCCTTGGACTGCAAGGAGATCCAACCAGTCCATTCTGAAGGAGATCAGCCCTGGGATTTCTTTGGAAGGAATGATGCTAAAGCTGAAACTCCAGTACTTTGGCCACCTCATGCGAAGAGTTGACTCATTGGAAAAGACTCTGATGCTGGGAGGGATTGGGGGCAGGAGGAGAAGGGGATGACAGAGGATGAGATGATTGGATGGCATCACTGACTCGATGGACGTGAGTCTGGGTGAACTCCGGGAGTTGGTGATGGACAGGGAGGCCTGGTGTGCTGCGATTCATGGGGTCGCAAAGAGTCAGACACAACTGAGCGACTAATCTGATCTGATCTGAATGCTGATTCTAAGGAGCAGTGGCTGCGTGGGCACAGGAGGGCCTAGAGGAGATATCCCTCGTTGAAGGTCAGGAAGGGCGGCGGTGAGGAGATACCCCTTGTCCAAGGTAAGGAGCAGCGGCTGCGCTTTGCTGGAGCAGCCTTGAAGAGATACCCCACACCCAAGGTAAGAGAAACCCAAATAAGATGGTAGGTGTTGCAAGAGGGCATCAGAGGGCAGACACACTGAAACCCATACTCACAGAAAACGAGTCAATCTAATCACACTAGGACCACAGCCTTGTCTAACTCAATGAAACTAAGCCATGCCTGTGGGGCAACCCAAGTCGGGCGGGTCATGGTGGAGAGATCTGACAGAATGTGGTCCACTGGAGAAGGGAATGGCAAACCACTTCAGTATTCTTGCCTTGAGAACCCCATGAATAGTATGAAAAGGCAAAATGATAGGATATTGAAAGAGGAACTCCCCAGGTCAGTAGGGGCCCAATATGCTACTGGAGATCAGTGGAGAAATAACTCCAGAAAGAATGAAGGGATGGAGCCAAAGCAAAAACAATACCCAGCTGTGGATATGACTGGTGATAGAAGCAAGGTCTGATGCTGTAAAGAGCAATATTGCATAGGAACCTGGAATGTCAGGTCCATGAATCAAGGCAAATTGGAAGTGGTCAAACAAGAGATGGCAAGAGTGAATGTCGACATTCTAGGAATCAGCGAACTAAAATGGACTGAAATGGGTGAATTTAACTCAGATGACAATTGTATCTACTACTGTGGGCAAGAATCCCTCAGAAGAAATGGAGTAACCATCATGGTCAACAAAAGAGTCCGAAATGCAGTACTTGGATGCAATCTCAAAAATGGCAGAATGATCTCTGTTCGCTTCTAAGGCAAACCATTCAATATCACAGTAATCCAAGTCTATGCCCCAACCAGTAACGCTGAAGAAGCTGAAGTTGAACGATTCTATGAGGACCTACAAGACCTTTTAGAACTAACACCCAAAAAATATGTCCTTTTCATTATAGGGGACTGGAATGCAAAAGTAGGAAGTCAAGAAACACCTGGAGTAACAGGCAAATTTGGCCTTGGAATATGGAATGAAGCAGGGCAAAGACTAATAGAGTTTTGCCAAGAAAATGCATTGGTCATAGCAAACACCCTCTTTCAACAACACAAGAGAAGACTCTACACATGGACATTACCAGATGGTCAACACCGAAATCAGATTGATTATATTCTTTGCAGCCAAAGGTGGAGAAGCTCTATACAGTCAGCAAAAACAAGACCAGGAGCTGACTGTGGCTCAGACCATGAACTGCTTATTGCCAAACTCAGACTGAAATTGAAGAAAGTAGGGAAAACCACTAGGCCATTCAGGAATGACCTAAATCAAATCCCTTATGATTATACAGTGGAAGTGAGAAATAGATTTAAGGGCCTAGATCTGATAGAGTGCCTGATGAACTATGGAATGAGGTTCGTGACATTGTACAGGAGACAGGGATCAAGACCATCCCCAAGGAAAAGAAATGCAAAAAAGCAAAATGGCTGTTTGGGGAGGCCTTACAAATAGCTGTGAAAAGAAGAGAAGTGAAAAGCAAAGGAGAAAAGGAAAGATATAAGCATCTGAATGCAGAGTTCCAAAGAATAGCAAGAAGAGATAAGAAAGCCTTCCTCAGCAATCAATGCAAAGAAATAGAGGAAAACAACAGAATGGGAAAGACTAGAGATCTCTTTAAGAAAATTAGAGATACCAAGGGGACATTTCATGCAAAGATGGGCTCGATAAAGGACAGAAATGGTATGGACCTAGCAGAAGCAGAAGATATTAAGAAGAGGTGGCAAGAATACACAGAAGAACTGTACAAAAAAGATCTTCATGACCCAGATCATCACAATGGTGTGATCACTCATCTAGAGCCAGATATCCTGGAATGTGAAGTCAACTGGGCCTTAGAAAGCATCACTACCAACAAAGCTAGTGGAGGTGATGGAATTCCAGTTGAGCTATTTCAAATCCTGAAAGATGATGCTGTGAAAGTGCTGCACTCAATATGCCAGCAAATTTGGAAAACTCAGCAGTGGCCACAGGACTGGAAAAGGTCAGTTTTCATTCCAATCCCAAAGAAAGGCACTGCCCAAGAATGCTCAAACTACTGTACACTTGCACTCATCTCACACACTAGTAAAGTAATGCTCAAAATTCTCCAAGCCAGGCTTCAGCAATACGTGAACTGTGAACTTCCTGATGTTCAAGCTGGTTTTAGAAAAAGCAGAGGAACCAGAGATCAAACTGCCAACATCCGCTGGATCATGGAAAAAGCAAGAGAGTTCCAAAAAAACATCTATTTCTGCTTTATTGACTATGCCAAAGCCTTTGACTGTGTGGATCACAATAAACTGTGGAAAATTCTGAAAGAGATGGGAATACCAGACCACCTGATCTGCCTCTTGAGAAATCTGTATGCAGGTCAGGAAGCAACAGTTAGAACTGAACATGGAACAACAGACTGGTTCCAAATAGGAAAAGGAGTACGTCAAAGCTGTATATTATCACCCTGCTTATTTAACTTCTATGCAGAGTACATCATGAGAAACGCTGGGCTGGAAGAAACACAAGCTGGAATCAAGATTGTAGGGAGAAATATCAATAACCTCAGATATGCAGATGACACCACCCTTATGGCAAAAAGTGAAGAGGAACTAAAAAGCCTTTTGGTGAAAGTGAAAGTGGAGAGTGAAAAAGTTGGCTTAAAGCTCAACATTCAGAAAACGAAGATCATGGCATCCGGTCCCACCACTTCATGGGAAATAGATGGGGAAACAATGGAAACAGTGTCAGACTTTATTTTTCTGGGCTCCAAAATCACTGCAGATGGTGACTGCAGCCATGAAATTAAAAGACACTTACTCCTTGGAAGGAAAGTTACGACCAACCTAGACAGCATATTCAAAAGCAGAGACATTACTTTGCCAACCAAGGTCCATCTAGTCAAGGCTATGGTTTTTCCAGTGGCCATGTATGGATGTGAGAGTTAGGCTGTGAAGAAGGCTGAGCACCAAAGAATTGATGCTTTTGAACTGTGGTGTTGGAGAAGAATCTTGAGAGTCCCTTGGACTGCAAGGAGATCCAACCAGTCCATTCTAAAGGAGATCAGCCCTGGGATTTCTTTGGAGGGAATGATGCTAAAGCTGGCCACCTCATGCGAAGAGTTGACTCATTGGAAGAGACTCTGTTGCTTGGAGGGATTGGGGGCAGGAAGAGAAGGGGACAACAGAGGATGAGATGGCTGGATGGCATCACTGACTCGATGGATGTGTCTGAGTGAACTCCGGGAGTTGGTGATGGACAGGGAGGCCTGGCATGCTGCGATTCATGGGGTTGCAAAGAGTCGGACACGACTGAGCGACTGAACTGACTGAATGCTGATTCTATTCCAGTTCCCAGCCTCTGATTCAGTCATTTGACTTCTCTTGCTTCTGCCATGTCTGCGCCCTCCTATCATTAAACCTGAGTTCTGGATGAGTGTCTCTGATCTTTGAAAAAGAGATGCTGTTAAAATATTTATGAAGCATCTTCTTTGGGAACAAGGGGTCTGCAAAGTTCTGCAACAGAACGTTATATCCTATTTGACGCTCTCAGCCTTCCTGCTTACTTGGTGTCCTGGTGCCTGCTGTCTTGAGCTTATCCTGAGATTCCTGGCCCAAATCTTATGCAGCTGGGCTCTTCTTTCTGTGACAATGGGCCCATGAGGGAAACCTATGTCAGTGCTTGCCGAAGGGTGGTTCCAGGGCCACTTGAGTCAGAATCATGTGGGATGTCTATTAGATACTCAGAATTCTCTCCCTCATATCCCTACAGCATAATCCCATGAATCATAGAAGATTACAGTCCAAGAACCAGCATTTAAACAAGCTGTTCAGCACACTGAGATTAGAATGCACACCAGAATATGAGCCTGAGATATGATATAGTATATAATTTTATGTTATACAATCTCGGGCTCATAATTGGATAATGGAGAGAGCAAGGGAATTCCAGAAAAACATCTACTTCTCTCACTGACTGCACTAAAACCTTTGACTGTGTGGATCACAACAAACTGTGGAAAATTCTTAAAGAGAAGAGAATACCAGACCACCTTACCTGCCTGCTGAGAAACCTGTATGCAGGTCAAGAAACAAGAGTTAGTGCTGGACATGGGACAACAAACTGGTTCAAAATTGGGAAAGGAGTACGTCAAGGCTGTATATTGTCACCCTCTTATTTAACTTCTATGCAGAGTCATCAAGCAAAATGCCGGGCTGGATTAAGCACAATTTGGAATCCAGATTTCCAGAAGAAATACCAACAACCTCAGATATGCAGATGACACAGATGACACCACCCTTATGGCAGAAAGCAAAGAGGAACTAAAGAACCTCTTGATAAGAGTGAAAGAGGAGAGTGAAAAAGTTGACTTGAAACTTAACATTAGAAAAACTAAGATCATGGCATCCCATCCCATCACTTCATGGCAAATAGAAGGGGAAAAAGTGGAAGCAGTGACATTTTATTTTCTTGGGCTCCAAAATCACTGCGGACAGTGAATGCAGGCATGAAATTAAAGGACTCTTGCTCTTTGGAAGGAAAAGTATGACAAGCCTCAATGGCGTATTAAAAAGCAGAGATATCACTTTGCCGATAAAGGTCCGTATAGTCAAAGCTATGGTTTTTCCAGTAGTCATGTATGGATATGAGAGTTGGACCATAAAGAAGCTGAGTGCCAAAGAATTGATGCTTTCAAGAACCGTGGTGCTGGAGAAGATTCTTGAGAGCAAGGAGATCAAACCAGTCAATCCTAAAGGAAATCAACCCTGAATATTCATTGGAAGGACTGATGCTGAAGCTCCAATGTTTTGGCCACCTGATGCAAAGAGCCAATTCATTGGAAAAGACCTTAATGCTGAGAAAGACTGAAGGCAAAGGAGAAGCGGGCAGCAGAGGATGAGATGGTTAGATAACATCACCAACGTGATGGATGTGAATCTGAGTAAACTTCAGGAGATAGTGAAGGACAGAGGAGCCTGGCGTGCTGCAGTCAATGGGGTCACAAAGAGTCGGACACTACTTAGCAATAAAGAGAATTACCAGCAGATCTTCACTAAAAGAAATTCTAAAGAAAGTTGTTTAAAGCAAAGGATATTCATCATAGATGGAAATCCAGAAGTACAGAAAGAAATACAGAAGAATGGAAAGAGTGAATTATGTGAGCAAGTATAAATGGATGTTGAAGGTATAAAGCAATAGTAATATATGATGGGATTTAAAATATACTTGTGATTGAAATGCAACAATAACACTGAATCTTCAGAAAATGAATGGAACTCTGAATTCTTAGCATTATCAGGGAATTAGTAAAAATAATAATTTAAATTAAATTATATAAAGCAGGAATGCATATTTTAATTTTTGGATTACTGCTAAAGAAATAATGAAAAGAATTTGTAATCAACAATAAATGGAGGGAAAAGCATAACAAAATATTTGACTGATTTTAAATCAAGAAAAAAAAAAAAAAAGAAGGAAAATAACTTATCTACAGTCCACCTTCACGGAACGCCATGCTGCCCTACAATAGTATATACATGTACTTCCATTTCTCCTGTCCTGGAATTTGTGTTGATACACATCTATTCTATTTCTTTATGTGGTAGGACCCCCCACGATATGAACACATTTTGCTTACTTTTACTTTAAATGATCAGTTATCTCTTTTAGAGACGTGACTGATAACCAAGAAAGTGCTGTCTGCATTCACCCATGCGGTCAGCATCCTGACACCGGCACGCCTCTGTGAAGGTCCAGCTTTCCTCAGGACCATCTTTTCCTGGCTTGAAGGACATCTTTAACATTTCCATCGTGTGAGTTTCTTTGCGATGAATTCTCTCAGTTTTAGTACATCTTGAAAGTGTCCTTACGTCTCCACGGTGTTTGAAAGATCTTTTCAGGGATTAGAGAGCTCTAAGTTGACAGTTTTCTTTCAGGATTTGAAAGCCACGTCTCCCGTTGTCTGGTTTACCCTGCTTTGGATGGAAAATCTCCTCTCATCTTTTTCTTTGTTCTTCTGTACCTAAAGCACCTTTTTTTTTTTCCTCCGGCTGCCTTTAAGATTTACTTCTTGGAACTGTGAGTTCACAGTTTTCATCAAACTTGGAAACGCTCTGGCTGTTGGTACTTCAGACGACTTTTCTGTCCCGTCCCCGTCTTCTCTGGAGACTCCAGTCAGATGTGTATTTGAGGACTTAACATTGTCCCACCATTCATTTACTTTAAAATTCTCCTTTCTCCTTGGCTTTCTTTATATATATATAATTTTCAGTGTTTAGATTCTCTGATTTTTCTTCTTCAAAGTCTAATCATTTATTACCAATGCTCATTGTATTTTTCACATGCTTCCTAGCACTTTTCACCTCTAGAAGTTCAATTTGGGTGTTTTCTAATAACTTCCGTGTCTACAGCACTCCATCGTTCCTGTAGGCTCTTGAACACGTGGTGTAACATTTGGCCTCTGTTTGACTGTATCGGCACCATTTTTGACGGATTGACTTTTCCCCTCATTGAAGTTTCTGCTTCTCTGTGGGCTTGCTGGTTTTTGACTGGAGGTCAGATGTGAATTCTACCTTGAGTGACAGTTAGTTTTGTGTTCCTGCAGTTTTGTGTGCTTGAAGGCAGTAAAAGTGGCCAGAGACAGCATGGTCCTTTCAGAACCTGCCTGTGAAAAAGGAACTAAACTGGGTCATTTGTAGTGATGTGGATGAGCTTAGAGCCTGTCGGACAGAGTGAAGTAAGTCAGAAAGAGAAAAGCAAGTATCGTATACTAATGTATATATAGAGAGAGAATCCAGAAAAATGGTGCTGGTGCTGATGACCCTACGTGCAGGGCAGGGACACAGACACGGAGGACATACTGGGGACACAGGGGAAGGGGAATGTGGGGCACGTTGGCGGAGCAGCATCGACGTCTATACACTGCCGTGCGGAAAAGACGACTGGCGGGAAGCTGCTGGGCAACCGGGAGCTCAGCTCCGTGCGCTGGGATGACCTGGAGAAGGGGAGGGAGGATTAGGAGGGAGGGGATATGTAGCTGGTTTATTCATGTCGTTCGTACAGCAGAAACTAACAGACCATCAGAAAACAAGTATCCTTCAGTCAAAAGAATTAAAAACAGAACTGGCTAATAAGCTGATCCGAGTGGGATCAGGTGAGTGTTCAGTGTCCAGTTGCTTAGCCGTGGCCCTTCCTAGCCGTCTGGTGGGTGTTCCACGATCCTGAGGCATTGCACTCTGGCTGGCAGGCACAGGACAGGCTCCTGTCCGCCCCAGTCCTGCTGGGTCCCTTAGCCCTTCTTTCCCATAGTTTGCTCACACACGGGCTGGTCACTGCTCCCCGAGAGCCGACCCTCCGTCCCGTGAGCTCCGTGCACCCTGGTTTCCGTGAACTCACAGCCGCCGCGCGGTGTCAGCTCACCCGGCCCCTCCCTGGGCCTCACACTGCCTGCAGACAGTGAGCTGAGAGACGGGTCACAGCGACCAGTGCCCTGCCTCTCACGAGGTTCTGCCCTTTGCTGCCTCACGTCCAGTGTTCTAAGCACCGCTGTTTATATTCTGCAATAACCTATGAGGAAAAGAATCTGAGAAAGAATAGATGCAGGTAACCGGGTCACTCTGTGCACACCTGAAGCTAACACACCACGTTGCAAATCAGCTCCACTCCAATCTGAAATAAAAATAAACATTGTTTAATATTGTGAGTCTTTTTTTTTCTCCTTGGGCTGGAGAGTTAATCCAGGTCTTGTTATTTCGTCTAGACTGAAAGTAGAAATCTCACCATAAATAATTTGTTAAATAAAGGGAAACTGGGGCACGTGTTGCAATATACCACTGTAGCGGAGGAGTGAGGCTAATACTCTTCTTGTTAAACAAGCCTTTAGGACCATGAGAGCACATTTAATCATAAAAAGAAACTAAAAACATAGCGTTTGTAAATGGTCTTTTGAGAGAGGTTGAAATGCAAATGGCCAAAGGGCAAAAAGAAAAATGCTCCATCTCAGTGATGTTTCAGTAAATAAAATGTGCGCATAAATGAAACCCTGTTTTTCTCCATCTCACCATAGCAATGAATGTGCTGATACCTGCTGTTGAAGTGAAAGTCGCTCAGTCGTGTCTGACCCTTTGCAGCCCCATGGATTGTAGCCTGACAGGGTCCTCTGTCCATGGGCTTCTCCAGGCAAGACTAGTGGAGTGGGTTTCCATTCCTTTTTCCAGGAAAATCAAAGTTGCTCAGTCATGGCCAACTCTTTTTGACCCCATAGACTATTCTCCAGGTCAGAATACTGCAGTGGGTAGCCTTTCCTCCCTCCAGGGGATCTTCCCAACCCAGGGATCGGACCCAGGCCTCCCGCATTGCAGGCGGATTCTTTACCAGCTGAGTCACTAGGGAAGCTCAAGAATACTGGAGTGGGTAGCCTATCCCTTCTCTAGGGGATCTTGCCGACCCAGGGAATCCAGCCAGGATCTCCTGCATTGCAGGTGGATTCTTTAGCAGCTGAGCTATCAGGAAAGCTGTTGATGAGGAAAGAGGCAATCTTACACAATGCTCAGGAAGGGCACTCATGCATTCATAGCCAAATACATATATATACACACACACACATTTGGTGCTATGCATATGTATACATACACACATATGTTTGGTCATGAACGTGTATATGTTTTAAGTTTTAAAATGTGATTTCCCATTGGTCTAATTTTTGCTACTGGAATTTCTTCTAATGAAAAGAAAACCAAGTTTACATTACAAGGATAACATTAAAACTTTGTAGATAAAAATCAATTTTGAAATTCTCTTGTCCAAAAGTAATACTTTCAATAAATAAGATGTGGTATATCCATAAAACAAGATACTACACTGCTATTAAAATAAACATGCCTCTATAGTTTTTTTTGTTATATAATTATATATATAGTTATATATATATATAGTAATATATAACTATAATTATATAGTTATATAAAACTTTGTTATATAATAATGGATGAGAAGACCAACATTCAAACAAAATTGTGACATGATCCCATTTATAAAAATGTGTGTGTCTGTGTATCACTGTGTGTGACTGTACACGTGAGTGATTGTGTATGGGTGTGAGTGGATACACATGTCTAAATGAGTGTGTGTGTATGAGTGTGATGTTTATTGTGTGTGAGAATGCATATGAGAATGAAAGTGAATGTATTTTAGGATGTGTTTTATCCTCTTTATTCTTTGTCTTTATTTTTCAAAATGTTTTTATAATGAGCATGCATTTCTTTCTAATCAGAGATAACCATAAACGTCTTCCTTAGGGAGAAAATTATGTTTATACACACAGAACACTGCAATTGTAAGGAGGCCTAAGCTTAGTAGTTCAGTAGAAATATAACCTTGGAGAAGGATGGGGTTGTCTTAGTTTCTAATTTTGAGAACAAAGTGCTGGTTCCAGAAAGGTTAGATACACAAGTCAATGCAGATCAGTAGAGAACAAAAGCTTATGTTTGGAGAAAGAACAAAGTTCTTGATCTCAGAGGACACAAACAGCCCTGTCTGAGCTTCTGCCCCCCCACCCCACCTCATCATCTAAGGGCAATCCGGAGCAACTTTTTCATTTTTTTCCAGTGTCCGAAATGTCCAAGGCTTCCCAGGGGTGCTCGTGGTAAAGAGCCTACCTGCAATGCTGGAGACATAAGAGACACGGTTTTGATCCCTGGGTTGGGAAGATGCGCTGGAGGAGGGAATGGCAACCCAGTCCACTATTCTTGCCTGGAGAATCCCATGGACAGAGGAGCCTGGCCGGCTACAATCCATAGGGTCACAAAGAGTGGGACAGGACTGAAGCATCTTAGCAAGCAGCATGCAGGTCCAATTCAAGACCCTCACTACGGGCTGGCGAGCTGTGCACCCTGGCTCTGGGTCTCCATGGGCTGTGATGAGACAGCGTGTAGTAAGCACACAGGGTGGCCCCTGACCTCAGTTATCAGGCACCATCTCCCCTATACAGCGTAAGACCCCAGGCAGTGACCGCTGCATCAGCAGGCTTTCCACCATTGGAAGTTTGTCTGGTCTCTATCAGCAGGACTGCTGACTTGCAAATTATGGTTCCTGTGGTAGGAGGTATGAACATGTGCTCCAGTTGAAAGAATTAGGGCAGGGAGTTTATACTTCCCCCCCCCGCCAAGAGTTTCTGATTCTCCTTCCCCCAAAGTTGTCAGAGCTCATGGCGTCAGGGGCACAGAGAACCGTGTTTATACGGCACACCACCTCTCTTCCGAACGCCCCGCACACTGGGGCGTGACTCAGCATGTTGCTGGGTTCTTCCGTGCAACGAGGATTCCTTAATCAACACTTTTTCTTGCCATGTTCCTGGCCCACCCATCTGTCTTTTCACTTCATATCGAAGGGGGTTTCCTGGTAATTTTGTCAGATATTTATTTTCCTTCCTGCTCTCCAAACAGTTGGAAAGTCCAAGAGTCAATCAACCGATAAACCAAATAGTTGATAAAGTCTTTACCCAGTTTTCTATATTAGAGAAGCTAGTTCTGGTGGAAGGATGCGAGACTGGACAGGGGCTCCTTTCGAAGTCGTGAGCACATTGTCTTTACCAGGACTGCAGGCTTATCACGGTTGCCTGGGTGCAGGCATTTGAGCGGGTCGAGCAGGACCATCTGTCTCTTTCACTTTCTCTGCTGCGGCTCACCGTGGTGCACAGAGAATCAGCACAGAGCAGGGAAGACAAAAGCAAGTCAGAAGGCAAGCGCGGGCTGTTTAGGACCTGCCAGAGGAGGGTTTTGGGGTGCATCTTGGTACTGTGCCTGTTCAGCAGAAGTCCTTGATCTCACCCACATGGAGTCTCATTAAGATGGATAAACATGGGCAGCGCTCTCCCTGATGTTCTGTAAGGTTAACACAATGGCACATCTGTTAGGGCCCGAACACAGAGCAAGCTGAGTGCGAATCATGCCCAGGACATCATGCCTGGCAGTGTTCAGCTCCTCTGTTTTGAGACTCACAGTCCTGAGCCACGGAGGGAGCTGTGATTCCACACTGTCCTGATAATTCCTCCCAGAGCCCCCATAAGGAGCATGGGTGGCGAACGTCGCTGTCCTCATCGCTCCAGACAGGAGACGTGGTGTCAGTCTTTCAACTGGTAGTCTCGCTTCTATATCCCAGGTGTACAGATGAGGAGACCACCTGGGACCTGGGACACCCCCCTGCTTCCCGCCCCACACCCCTCTCCCCCACTATCCCAGGTGTACAGATGGGGAGACCACCTGGGACCTGGGACACCCCTGCTTCCCGCCCCACACCCCACTCCCCCCCCACCCGTCTGCTGGGACCACAGGTGGATGAGGAAACCCTGGGCCATCCTGCTGAAGTCAGGTGCAGGCTAAGAGGCGGTCTCCTTTTCGGGGCAACACGGCCACGGTCTCAATCACACAGGGACTGATTTGCAAAGATGCCGTGAAGGTAATCTATAGACAGTGAGGAGTCAGGGAGAAAAATGGTCGATAAACAGCCGCCACAAACTCTTCCAATCTTTGACTTTGGGGAGAACAGCAACCAGCCTTTCCGAGCTGCTTCTGCCCTGGAATCGTGATGAAAGCATTTATGCGTCTTCTCTTGGCAGCGACGTCTATTATGGAGCATCTGCCAGGGAGGCTTTCCTCCCCTGTTAGTTTATCCTTGGGAGCAATAAATGCAATGAGATTATGTTAATGTCTTTATTGGATGAAGAAACCTTTCTTAAAAGCCAAAAACTAAGTATCTAATGAACACTGAGAAGGATGGATAAACGTAATTTTCTATAGATTCTTCAGGTTACCATGTATCTCTCCCATTTTATGAAAAGATTTACAACAGATTATGATTAATTTATTGCAGAATCATTCCAGGCAAAAAACAAAACAAAGTGCAGAGAGGACAGGAATGTAATTCACTGACTGCGGATGGTGCAATCGTAAAGAGCCCGCCTGCCAGTGTAGGAGACGCAAGAGATGCCGGTTTGATCCCTATTTGGAGGAGATCCCCTGGAGAAGGGAATGGCAACTCACTCCAGTGTTCTTGCCTGGAGAATCTCATGGACAGAGGAGCCTGGCGAGGCACAAAGAGTCAGACACGACTGACAGAGTGAGCACACAACACGCACGCAGAGAGGACAGGAGTCTAATTTACTGACCGCAGTGTAAAAAGAAAACAGATTCTGACCCTAAGCTCTTCTGACACAAAGGTTCTCTGATTCAGGATGAGCAAAGCCGCCAAGCAAAGGCTGGGCAGGGGCTCTCCGCAGAGGTGATGGGGACCTCCGAGCAAGACAGTCTTTTCTGTTTTGAAACAGAGGGGGCAGGTGTCTCCACCATGGGTGGAGACAAAAGCCGGAGCAGCCCTGGGCGGACCTGCTGCCTGCCAGCTCAGCAGAGTCATCTCGAGGGCAAAGCACACTGTGAGCATTAAGACAAGGTTTTGGATGAGGAGGTGGAAGGAGAGAGAGAAGGTACTCTTCAGTGAAAATCCCATGGAGGTTATCCCTAAATCAGAGGTGCGGGGAGGGGGGAGAGGCACCCACGGGCAGGTGGAGAAAGCTCTTCTCAGTGTGAACAGTGTCAGAAGTGCTGCTGACGGTAGGAGATCTTATCTGAGCACGACCTGGCCTTCAGGGTGCGTGAGCAGGGCAGTGCCCGGTACAAGGTCAGGTCTGGGTCAGGACTCCTTGGGTAAGGAAGCCTGATCACCCCACACCACAGAGTCCAGGAGACCCTCTGGGCAGGCTGTGTGAGCTGAGCCCTGGGGCAGGACTCAGAGGGTCAGCCCTTGGCTGCAGGGCTGAAGGTTTTAGTCTCTGGGCCCTAAGGAGCCGTGTGTCGGGGCAGGCAACCTGATTCCTTGGTGAGTCGGGACCCTCGTCTGCAACAGGGTCCCCAGCCTTGCTGTGAAGCGCAGTCACGTGCGAACATGCTGAGAAGAGGGCCTGGCGGTCCTGAGCCCTGCGGAGGCGTCGGCTCTTCCTGCTGTCGCTGTGATGGTCCACTTGTTAGGAGCGCACACCCTGCACGCCCGGCTTTTGCTGTCTCCCTTCTCTGTGACCTTGGTCAGGTTAACCTCTCCAAGCTTCCCCATCTGGACACCTTGGTCTGAGATGCTCTGTGCTGTCTGCCGTGTTCTCTCTGCCCACCCATGAATGCAGACAATCCTGGAGAGGAGACAATCTCTCTCCAGGGCTGTTATTCCATCACCAACCCTCAGAGTGAGACCAGCGTGGACAGGGAAACAAGATGTGATGTTACCGCACAGACACTGAGTGTCAGTACTCACAGGTGTACTGACTACAGGTGTACTGAGCGTCAGTACCCTCAGGTACTCAGGTTCCTTCTCCAGCCCGAAGAAGCCTTGCCTTCCCTCCTGTGACCTCCCTCATCACTGCAGCCCAAGGAGCTCAGAAGACACCATCACTTTCTCTGGACGATGCCAGGTAAACCAGATGACCCCTTCCACAACAACAGCTTTTTTCCATCCTAGATATCTCACTGGAGCAATCCGGCCATCTGTCCTGCTCATGGGGTTTTTTGGGGGGTGGAAAAGCAGACGTCAGCTTGGCCTCAGACCTCTGTGTTCATTCAGTTATCCTCCTCTCTTCCTGCCTACACTCAGTCCATGATTAACGGGATGTTTTCTCCTCTCTGCTCCAGACCCGCTGACGTAAGCGGTCTGCTCCTGGTTGATGAACTCCTTTCTGTTCTGCTCGCTAACCTTGATGTCATTCCCCTCTTCCTTCATTGTAGGTGATCCCACTTATCCAGGCATCTAACCCCCACCACTTCTGCAGGTCAGACACACAAGGGAGGGATCAATAAGTGATAATTAGTTATCATAAAATGATTTCAGCAGAAAGTAGTTATCACAGGCCAGAAAATTGTGCGAAGAGCCAAGAAGAGCCAATAAATTAAAGTTCACCAAAAGGCATCTTGTCTCATATTGGATTCCACGTCAGGTAGAGAGAGGATACATTTTGATCAGAGGTCCCACCCTGGGATTCTGCCTCTAGTTACTCATGAGATGCATGACTTTCTTAGGTTCCATCTCCTCATTTGAAATAGGAAGGACGCTGGTGGTTCAGTGGTGGAGAGTCTGCCTGCCAATGCAGGAGACACAGGTTCAATCCCAAGTCTGGGAGGATGACACATGCTGTGGAGCATCTAAATCCATGGGCCACAAGTACCGAGCCTGTACTGTAGTGCCCGGGAGCCACAGTATTGAGCATGTCCCTAGAGCCTGGAAGCCACAGTGACTGAGCCAGGGGCCACAAGTACTGCAACCCTCATGCCCTAGAGCCTGCGCTCTGCAACAAGAGAAGCCTCCACGATGAGAAACCCACGCAGGCAACGAGAGAGCAGCCCCCGCTCTCCGCACCTAGAGAAGAGCCTGAGCAGCAGTGAAAACCCAGCATAGCCGAAAATAAGGATATATAAATAAAATTATTTAAAAAATGAAATGCGAAGGACAGCCCAGTGCCCGGGTTCTGACATGATGAGAACTTCGGTCCCTGGGTCAGAAGAGGGTGCACTTGAGGTCATCGGCCGGTCACTCCTGCTGCTTGGCCAGAGCCCCAGAAAGTTACCTCACTCGGTGTTGCACCTACTGGTAAAGATGAAGAGTTTCATTTGACTTTGGGAAACACAATCTATTCATTGCGGCTCCTTCAGCCCTCAAGTGTGGCTCACGGTAGTTAAAAGGCCAGACAGAAGCAGCCACTCACATCACACCCACACTCAGGTGAGGGGTCTGAAGTGTTTACAGCCAGAACCTACAGAACTTTCCTCGGTGTCACGGAGCAACTGAAGCCGCAAAGACGACGCCAGTGGCTCAGACAGCGCGAGGACACAGAGCAGGCAAGGGGGGCAGGTCGCAGGTGGGGCACTGGGGCCTGGGGACTGCGATGATGGAGGGGTGGCAGGACACAGGCCTGCCTCGCCAGCACAGGGCTGGTCCTGGTCCTCAGCAAACACCCACGGAGCACCTGTGCCTCAAAGACAGAGAATCAGTTAGATGCAGTGATCTGCTCAGTGATCTGCTCCACCCAGGCATTGCTTTAACTCATATATTGTAAGTCAGTAACATATGAACACAGAGCAGTTTGGATAATCTTGACTCCAATTCCCACATTACCTATCTATATATTACATCTAACAGGACCTTAAAAACATGTATGTCAAAAAATAAATTGCTGTGTATTGTTCTTCTAAGAAAATGGAACAATTTTCCTAATTTCTTGAGACAATTATTTGGTTTTTGTCCTTTAATCTATTCATGCTGGCAACAACATTTATAGACTTTCTAATGTCAAATTCTACTTCAGTTCCTGTAATAAACGCCTTGTATACATATGGATTATCACTTTTAATACACTGTTGGATTCAGTTTGCTGATATTTTATTTAAAGGATATTCATGCAGTGTTCTGAAGTGCATTTATCATGTATTTTTTTCCTTTTGTGTTTGCTTTTTCCCCTGTTCTGTTCTTGTTTTTGCTTGAGTATCAAGATAGTCAAGTCTTATAGAAGAGTTGGGGGATATTTTTCCTTTCCCTATGTTCTGGGAGAGTTTGTTTAAGATCAAGAGCATGGTAGAACTCTCCTGTAATACTACATTAGCCTGGAATTTTCTCTGCAGAAATATTTGTAACTACTACTCATTTTATTCAGTAGGTTTTATGCTATTCAGACTTTTCTCTAGATTAAGTTTTGCCAAGTTATATTTTTCTAAAATTTCTCCATTTTGTTCAAGTTTTCAGATTTGTTGATATAAAATTGTGTTTTATTTTAATATGTGTTATATCTGCAGTTATGTCTAATTTAATTCCTAATATTCCTTATTTCAAGTTATTTTCTGAATCAATTTTACTACCTGTTTATATCTTTTATTAATGTTTTCAAAAAACAGCTCTGGCTCTGTTTTCTCATTGAATACATACTTAATTGATTTCTACTTTTCTCTTTATTAATTCCTTACCTTTACTTTATTTGGGTCTGTTCAGTAATTTACTTTTGTTTTAAGTCGGATGTTTAGCTCATTTATATTCAGAGCTTTTTCTTTTTAATAAAAGAGTGTAGGTTTAAAATCTTCCCTTTAAGTGTGATTTTATTTGCATCTCACACATTTTAATGTAGTATGTTCATTATCATACATTGCTGAATATTTCTAAATTGTCATTATAATTTCATCTTTGACCCATGAGTAATTTAAAAGTGAGTTTAATTTCCCAAGTGCGTGGAGACCTTTGACTTCCTGCTTGGCCTATGGACCTCCAGCTTAATTCCACCCTGGTCACACAGCGTGATCGGCACCGTACAAACGTACGTAGTTTGCGCAGTGCTGAGACTTGTTCTATGTCCTTGAGCGTGGCTCAGTTTTGTAAATGTCTCATGGGTTTTTAAGGTCATGTGATTCTTTAATTCTTGGATGCAGGATTCTAAAAGTCCATTAAGACAAGCTGGCTAATGTTTGTATTCGTCAGAGTTTCCCAGAGAAACAAAACTGGTGGGAGATCTATTGATACATACAAAGAAATTTATTGTAGAACTTGGATCATGCTGTCATGCAGACTAACTCCCAAGCTCTGTCTGCAAGTTGGAGACCCGGGAAAGCCAGTGGTTGCAGTACAGTGTGAGCTCAAAGGCCTGAACTCCAGGGAAGCTGGTGGTACACGACCCTGAATCTGAAGGGCCAAGAACCAGGTGCTCTGATGTCAGGATACGGGCAAGAGAAGATGGACATCTCAGGTGAGAGGGGACAGAACTTGTTCCCCCTCCTCCTTTTTGTTCTGTTCTGGCCCTCACCGGACTGGGCGATGCCCACCCGCATGAGTGAGGGTAGACCTTCTTTACTCCATCAACTGAATCAAATGCTAGTCTCTTCCATGAACACAGACACACCAGGAAGTGTGAAAGTGGAAAGACCAAAAAGCATAAGCAGACAAAAGTGTGTGCTAGTCACTCAGTTGTGTCCGACTGTTTTCTTCCCCATGGACTGCAGCCTGCAAGGCTCCTCTATCCATGGAATTCTCCAGGCAAGAATACTGGAGTGGGTTGCCATTCCCTTCTCCAGGGGATCTTCTTGACCCAGGGATCAAACTCAGGTCTCCTGCATTGAGAAGAGATTCCTTACCAACAGAGCCACCAGGAAAGCTCAAAAAAAAAAAAAAAAGCTAACCAAAAGAAGGTTGGCCAAGAAGGATGCTGTATCAATAGTAATTAAGATCAACTTTTAGGCAAAAAGCACTTTAGACAAAGTCACTACAAAATGGTACCAAAAAAATCAATTCAAAAAGAGAATTCAACAGCATAAAACCTCTGTGAAGCTTTTGAATGTGCCTACCTATTTGAATTAGATATTAATACATGTACAAGAAAAAAATAAAAATCCACTCTCACAGTGTGATAGACCTTTCTCAATCATTATTGGGTCAAAAAGGGAATGATTACCAAAGATAAAGATTTGAATAAGATGATTGTGATGCTTAATGGGATGTCAACTACATGGGCTTAAGGGATGCCCAGATGGCTGGCGAAACATTATTCCTGGTGTGTCTGTGTTTATGGAAGAGACTAGCATTTGATTCAGAAAGATTTCATGAGTTGACCTACAGACCAATCCTAACACATTTCGCTTCTGACCCTGAATTCTCACCCACATAGGAGCTGCTGCTCTGGAGAACGTTGGCTTGTTTTCAAGATTATTCTTGCTGTTGATCCTCTCCCTCTGTTTTACAATGAAAATTTTTACAGTTTAATTTTTCCAGTTAAAAATTTTGCAGCTTTACAATTAAACTCCCTTCCCCAGTTCTTGCCTGGATACATGGACTGTTGCTTACTTTGACCTGTTTCTATCAATGGGGCCCCATGACTCATTTTTGAAATTCCAGGAATTCACTATTAGTTCATTCTACCACCCTCTCTGATAATCTGGATTCAGCTCAGGTCTTTTTATGGGGCCCTTACTTTTTTGCATGTGCCCAGTAACACAACCCCCAAGAAGACAGGCAAATGGTATGTGGATGCACACACACACACACACACACACACACTCTGAGTACAATCCATTCCCTCCTGCTGCCTAAATGCTACACCATTTCCTGAGGAATCCCCAACAGGCTTTTCCCCTGACCTGTCCTGCAGGTGGAATTGTTTTACAGAATCCATCCAACTCCCAAAACACCTTATGCAAGCCATGTGTTTCTTTCACTTGTTAAATCTTTCTATGCTGGTGTCTATTAGATCATAAACTCTGGAAATTATGCCTTCAAGTCCTTTGGAATTAGTGTATCAATGCAAGCTGGTCTATCATGGATGCTTAGCGAATGCTTACATAGGTGAATCTCAGCTGCTTAGAGCCTCCAGCTAGAAAATCTTTAAAAGGCTGGCACAGTCTCAGGCATGTAAAGGAGCAGTGAGCTTTCCATAATTACAAGCTAAGCTTCACACTAGCTCAACAGTCTTCAAGTGTAGAGAGTGCTATCTGAGTCTGTTGTATTATACAAGTTTTTATACAAATGTGCAGACTCTGTGTAGAATTTCATAAGTCATTGTTCTAAACTCTGTGTGCATAACCATTTAATATCTCATTCAACATACATAAAAGTAAACCTGATTAGTTACCAGAATCACGGTCTTCTGCCTTCTCAAGAATAAGTACTTCCCATGTTATGCAGAGTAGAATTTTAATGTAATATGTTAATACCCTTCTTTATATGCATTTAGCAACTTGCTATTTGAAAGCACTTGAATTTCTCTTTTAAATGAAATACCTCTGGTAATACATTGAGTCCTGATGTTATTACTTTCATTTCCTTTCCCCTTCTCTTCTTGTGTTATATCTGAATTCCTTAATTCTTTCTCCTGTTATATAGCAAGTTTTAAATTTCTACCTGTAATAGAGTGTGTTAATTATTTATAATGATATGTACCATCCTGAGATTGGTCAGCTAGTTCGATAATCTTCACAGGATGCACAATTTTTTAGTCTCCTTTTCTCATTTTCACCTTTTAAATACTTTTTGATGGTTTTCTGCCCTGCACTGACGTCTTGCCTCTAAAGTGAGATAGAGTTCATTGTCATATTTGCTGAAGGGGCAATGCTTGTTCTTATCATGAATATGTTAGTATTTTAGGGGTTAGAATTGTAGATAACTTTAAAACAGTGTATTATTTTTAAATGTAATGACAGGCTGAGTTTGTATGCTTGCAGAGATCAAGAATCAGTTTTCTTTTTGTAGGTTATGACAATTTTATGTTTCCTGTGTATTTCTTTGGAGAAGGCAATGGCACCCCACTCCAGTACTCTTGTCTGGAAAATCCCATGGACGGAGGAGCCTGGTGGGCTGCAGTCTGTGGGGTCGCTAAGAGTCAGATACGACTGAGCAACTTTACTTTCACTTTTTACTTTCATGCGTTGGAGAAGGAAATGGCAACCCACTCCAGTGTTCTTGCCTGGAGAATCCCAGGGACGGGGGAGACTGGTGGGCTGCCATCTATGGGGTCGCACAGAGTCGGACACGACTGAAGCGACTTAGCAGCAGCAGCAGCATGTCTTTCTTAGGACTCCATCTTTTTTTTAATCTCAGTGTACTGATCCACATTGGTTCGATCCCTGGGTTGGGAAGATGGTAGGAGAAGGAAATGGTAACCCACTGCAGTATTCCTGCCTGGAAAATCCCGTGGACAGGGAAGACTGGTGTTCTACAGTCCGTAGGGTCCCAAAGAGTCGGACATGAATGAGCATGCGCATGCTCCCCCACACACACCGGTCCACATTTCTTTTTTAAAAAGTGGAGAATAAACATAAGTTGAACTACTTAGTGTTGTTATTTGAGACCTTCTCTCTGAGAACTAGAACAATAAAAGTATAAACAACAAAAGACAAGGTAAATACGTTTTATTCAGTAAGAAGCTATAAACAGTTAAAATGTGGCCTTCAGGTGAGCCCCTGGTGGCTTAGACAGTAAAGAGTCGGCCTGCAGTGCGGGAGACCCGGTCCGATCCCCGTGTCGGGAAGATCCCCTGGAGAATGAAATGGCAACCCACTTCAGTATTCTTGCCTGGAGAATCCCATGGAGCCTAGCGGGCTACAGTCTGTAGGGTTGCAAAGAGTTGACATGACTGAGCACGCATGCTACATATATACATACACACAACCCAACTATGAACTCTCTGCCAATCCTCACACGAACTTTCCATCTACAGTCCATGGGGTCACAAAGAGTTGGACACGACTGAGTGACTTCTTTCACTGCCACTTTAAATAGAATAATCCAGAAAGGGCAGAGAAGAGATGTCTGCTTACAGATTTGTAGACACAGGTAAGGGTGGGCACCATGCTGGCATTTGGAGCATGGAACTTGGTCTCCAAGGGGAAGAAGTAGATTTGGGAGCAGGAGGGCCAGCCGTCTACAGGAGGCCACTGGACCTAAAGAGGCGCCTCCTGCCCCCCACCTGCCTCTGTCCAAGCCCAGGGAGGTGCTGAAGGCAGAGAGGGTGAGAGGGCTGCTGTGAAGACAAAGCCCCGTCACTAGTCAAAGCCAGGCTTCACTCAGTACTCTTGTAAGAACGGCTTCAGTAAGACTGAGCCCGACTCCATACACAGCAGGAACAGTGGCAGATTTATAGTCAAGGACTGGAGCAAGGGGGTTGGGCGATGGAAAAGTATTTAGAGGGGACATCAAGGATGGGGCTTCTGCTCAACTGTAGCGGGATTCTTGCCAAAGGCAGACCAAGGCCTAGACACCAAGCTTGGGGCATGGAGGAACCTGATCAGACGTCAAAGGTGGGAGATTCTCTCTCAACTGTCTTAGCGGGATTCTTGCTAAAGCTGAGCTTGTGAAGGCTGAGGTCAGGTCCCATGGATGAAGCTTCCTTGAAAAAAGGCTCAGAGGAGCCCGTCTAAAGTTGAGTCAAGGAGAGCCTTTGTCTGTGGTGAACAGCTGAACAGGGAGTAAGGGAGAGGCCAAGCATGGGAGGGGTCTTCTGCATCCCTCCTCCCCAGCAGGTGTCTTCTCAGCCTTGACCTTGCTCTAGCCCCCTCCTCCAGACCCCACCTCCTGCTTCAGCCCCACAGAGAAGCATATCCCCATCAGGGGAGTGGGCCTTCGAGGTCCAGGCCTTTGTAGCAGACTCCTGGCCCTATGTCTTTGCAGCAGACCCCTCTGGGCTTCAAGCAGGGGCTCCTGGCCCCAAAAGAGGTGCAGCTGGCCGTGTGGGGCCATGGAGACCCTATCTGAGTGGCCTTGGGGTCCACCTTCCTCGTAATGCCGGCGTCTCCCTCCCTGGCTCTCCCTGTTCTCACCTGGTCCCCAGGGGAGATGGTGCGGATGCAGGGGTTTCACGCACCTCCCCAGGGAGCGCCATCTCTGAGCCAACGGCTGCTCCTTTCCCTCTGGGAGACAGATCCTGGGGGTCCATTTCAGGAACCCCTTCTTTTCTGCATGGGAGAGAGTGTGGGCACTTTGAAGTGGAAAGAGACAGGCGTCTGGCAGACACAGCACACCCACGGTGGGACCGTGAAAAGCCCAGGCTGTGTGTGTGTAGGATGGGGCGGGCAAAGAGTGGCTGGTGCCCCAGCCCCAGCTGGATGTTCCCAGCTCCCATCACCACACTGCCAGGAGGCCAGTACCTGCTGTGGCCCATTGAAGAGAGGAGGGGTGGGCTGGGGTGACCTGGGCATTCCCCGCAGGGAAATACACTGAGGTGTTGCGGGGTGTGTGTGTGTGTGCTTAGTTGCTCAGTTGTGTCTCTTTGCAACCCTGGACTATAGCCTTCCAGGCTCCTCAGTCCATGGAGTTCTACAGGCAAGAATACTGGAGTGGGTAGCCATTCCCTTCTCTGGGGGCGGAGGTCTTCCAGACCCAGGGATCAAACCCACAGCTCCTGCACTGGCAGGCAGATTCTTTGCCATGGAGCCACCTGGGAAGCCCTTTTTGCTTTTCCTCTTAGACAGAGAGTTAAGGCATTGAGAGGCTGCAGGGACATGCTTGCACAAACTCGGGCAAACTCCGGGAGATCGTGATGGACAGGGCAACCCGGTGTGCTGCAGTCCGTGCGGTCGCCAAGAGTCAGACGTGATGTAGCGACGGAACAGCAAGGGACGTGCTGGGGGACTCTGAGAGAGACTGTGCATTTTAAACTGGAAGTCTCTACCTTTGTAACAGGCAAGCCCAGAAGTCCTTCTGACCACGGCAGCCTCATTATTCTTCCTGTGGGTGGGCAGCATTGCGCCCTCCCCAGAGACACACATGTAGGTGAAAACGGGGTGCGTGATCTCACACGGTGAGGGGTGCTGGGGTGATGGACCGACTCAAGGCTGCTAATGAGCTGATCTTAAGAAGGGAGATTCTCCTGTGTTCTCCTGGGCTCCAGGTCACGTGTCCTTCAAAGCAGGAGAGGGAGGCAGACGAGGATGTCAGTGACACGACAGGAGGGGCTTTGAAGATGGAAGACCATGAGCTAAGGAGCCTGATCCAGCCCTGGCAGCTGGAAAAGGCAAGTTTCCAGAAAGGAAAGCTGTCCTGCCAAGGGTTTTAGCCCAAGGAGACGCCCAGGTCTGGCCTCTGACCTCCAGAATCGTACAATGACATATTTGTGCTGTTTTAAGGCACTTCATTTGGAGTAATTTGTTATAGTGGCCATAGAAAACTAATACAGAGCTAAAGTTCTGATTTACTGTGATTTAAACGCGAGGGCCCCGCGTGGCCGGTGGCTCCCTCACCCACCTGCACTCGGAGGCTGTGTCCGTCAAGACACAGACTGTCCTGCCTTCTGTGATCCAGTCTTGGGCTGAAACTGACTCCTGCCAGACCTGGAAATCTGCCTCCTGGCACAACTTGTCACTTCTTATCTGGAGTTTCTAAAGTACGACGGTTCCCACCCTTCCAGCTCTACGAGGATCAAGTGGTTGGCCCCTGCCGTTGCTGCCCTATGGTACACTCTGAAAGGAATTCAGGATGAAGCTCTCTGCTGAGGGTACCGGGGCTCCTAGACCTTGAAGATGCACATCTAAGGGAAGATTCCAGTGCCCCCTCACCCCACCCCACCCCCCAGCCGATCCTTGCAACTTTCCAGGGGTAGAAAAGCCCTAAAGTCCACTCAAGAATGTCCCTTGTGATTAACCGTCATCTGTTTATTCTTGACTACATGTATTTTGCAGCTGAAAAATTCATATATTTACCAGCTCCTCACCCATGTCTTATAAACAGTTTTTCAGAGCTAACAGCCCTGGACGCAGTCATCAGTAAGGTCCCCAAATAAAACTAAAACTCACTGTTCTTATGTTGCATATATTTTTTTCAGCCGACATCTCTTTTGCAACTACTTCTGCCCTCTGATAAGGTAGAGAACAGATGAGAGACAGGGTCCCCACGCAGAGCCTGGAGATATTTGTCACCAGGAGCTCCAATCTGCCCCACGCAGGTCCCTCTGGGACTCTCAGTCACTGCTGCAGGTGGGTCATCAGAATGAGCTGATGGGAGCCAGGGACATCCTTCACCTGGATGACGGGCTCTGCAGGGGAGTAAGGGATGACCTTGAGGGTGCAAATGAGGCCCAAGGGTTCCATAGGCAGGGGCCGGACTCGCCTGGAAGCAAAAAAGAAACAAACCTGCTGGAAACAAAAAAGGGAGCAAACAGAACAAAATAAAACCCAGGGAAACTCTGAGAGAGAAGAGGGTCGTGACAACCGTACTGCTTCTACTACAATGAATGGAAGGACAGGAAGCTATTCCGGGTGCCTAGAGCACTGATGCCCTCTGAGTGTCAGGACCTGAGCCTCTCCAGCTGCGAGTGTCGTGATCTGCTTGTGAATCAACGATCTCCTGATTTCTGCAATTTCCGGGGCTTCCTGCTTCCACGCAATCCCCGCTAAGGTGGAATAAAAAGGCAAAGGCGTTTGCTCTTTCCATTAAAATGTGTTTAGGTGGGAAAAAATGCCTTATTTTCTTCCAAGAGAGGTCTCATTAACTCTTTTTGAAAATGTTTTCTTTATATTACTATAAAAGCAATTGCTACAAAGCTCATTATTTTAAAAATAAGAAAAATTTCCAAGAAGTATATAGAGGAAAAGGTACAGAAGAATATATAATCAACCATTAGCATGAAGCATATCATTATTAATGTTTTCCTGCAATAGTTACTCCCCGGTCAAGAGAGGTATTTAGGAAAACAGATTTGTGGCTGGTCTTGTAGGGTAAGGGAGTTAGGGAAGGCGAGGTTTGGGAAAAGAACGAGACGGGCACTTTATAGGAACAGATCACCTTTAATGAGGCGGGAAGGGGCAGCAGTCAGATTAGTGAGCTGCTGCACTAACCCAAGAAAAGAGTAAGTGCATATAGGCATGTATGTGGAAAGCTACTGTCTTAAGGGGGCCTGTTCTTCTCCAAGGTTGTTCCGAGTAGTTACCTCTTAAACAGCTGTGACAAGGAATTCTGGAGATCAGCCAGAGGCTGGGACTGGCTGGGAACTGGGGTAATCAACCCTAATGTCCATTTTTTTTCCTTCAGGTGAGACAGTTCTTTGTTTTGCATACAATGGTGGGGAGGACCTAGAGGGGAGTTTGAACTCCAGGCTATTTTGAGCGTGTAACTTTCCTTCAGGTCTTACTCTGTGGGGGCTTCCCTGGTGGCTCAGAGGTAGAGAACTCGCCTGCCAGTGCTGAAGACACAGGAGATGTGAGTTCTATTCCTGGGTCGGGAAGATCCCCTGGAGGAGGAAATGGCAGCCCACCCCAGTATTCTCGCCTGGGGAATCCCATGGACAGAGGAGCCTGGTGGGCTATGGTCCGTGGGGTCACAGAGAGTCGGACACGTCTGAGCACTCATGAGTGTGAGCACTTACTCTGTGGCTGGATCAGGAAAGGCCATGGAAGTCTTGCTCTGGGGGTCAGGCTCTGGGAGTGTACTCAGCGGGCTGCCGGGGACCAGCCCCGGCTGATCCAGGGTATTCGAAGCGGGGACGGCGTCGGCGAGGATCAGGAAACAACTGCTTAATTAAACGTTAATTAAGGATATAAAGAGTAATAGAATGAGGATAGCTCAGTGAAGAAATTCAGTGGAGAAAAGAGGCTGAATAATTCAGCCAGAAGGTAAGAGAAAGAACGACATGGTGAGACCAAGTTTCAGTGAACAAGGCCCGCACTTTATTTTCCAAAGTAGTTTTTATACCTTAAGTTATGCATAGAGGATAATGGGGGAAGGGGTAGAGTCCTGCAGTAAGCCAGGCTTTCTTCCTGCAAACTTATCATATGCAAAAGTTTAGGTGATTTGCATCATCTTCTGGCCCGGAGGCCTTTTTCTCTAAAGGTGATTATTCTCAAGTCAGGCGCCAGCCTCCAAAAAGCATAGATAAAGTTGCATTCCTACAGAGCAAAGGTGTGGTGGGCTATAACAAGAAAAAGAATTAATTCAAGGGTCCCAGGTTACAAACATTAAAGCTACTATTTAAACCAATTATATTAATCAATACACTGCCAGGGACACAGCAGGTAAGGGATATGGAGACTTAGCAGCAAACATTGGCCCAACAAGTGAAAATCCCTTCACCAATACAATTTCTAATCAATCTTTTGACTGCTCAAAGGAATCTGTATTTAGACAGTTTAGAACATCTCATGCCTCTCACAGTTTGGAGGCTCTGAGCAATCACATGTGGCCGGAAAAACCTATTCAGGCAGGCTAGAGGACTTCCAAGGGAGTTTGTAGGTTGAAACACTGTCACACCCAGGAATTAACTGGAGCTATAAGCTAACTCTTTTTTCAGAGAGGTAGTGGGGGACAGCCCCCCGTAAAGTCAGAGGTGTAGGTGAAAGCACAAAGCAGAAAGTAGGCAGACTCTGGTTTTGGGGGTAGATTGCTCGAGAATTTCCAGGGAGACTCCTGAGGCTTGATCCCGCCTTTGCGTATGCCAAGCCTCCTTCCTCATGACCTTTGCCAGAGGCGGAGTTCCTCACGCTGGCTACCGGCAGTGATAGAATTTCCAGTTGAGCTATTCCAGATCCTGAAAAGTGCTGCACTCAATATGCAATATGCACTCAATATGCAATATGCCGGCTCCCGGCATCTCCCCCTTTTTTATTTCTTAAAACAGCCAGATGCAGCTCAGTCGCGAGCTTTTGAATGTTCTGCCGAAGAATCCTGACAATACAAGGAAGAATGATTATGAGAAGCACAACTAGAACTAAAGATATTAGACAGAATGTTTTTTCCAGAAGTAAAGTTAGAGAAGGTGTGAAATAAGTCATTAGCTGCTCCAGCGGTGGTAAAATCCAGTCGAGAGTGTTCCAGGGTCTGTATTTGATTATGAAATTTCCCTAAGTCCAGGCCAATGTCAGAGCTGTTCCAAACACCTGAGATACGATTTTTGATTTTTTCCCATTCATAATTTGTCTCGTTTACCTTTAAAGATGTCACGCATATCCACCGTTAATCAGCGTGGCAAGACAGAGCCATTTTCACTTTTAAAGCCTGTAACTCAGTCCCAATATGCATTATTGCCTCTTCTAAGGCGTCTACTCTCATCTCCAATTTTCTACCTATAACTTCCTGTGTTGCTAGAGTTAAAGAAACATTTTTAGACATGGTATCAACATATTGGGCAGTATGCACTTGTTGAGTCAATGATATTGCTGCCGCAGTAACAGAAGTAATTGCTGCTATTAAAGCTGATATTCCTAAAATAAGTAAAGCCCACAAATCGTCATGATCACATTAAATCTTGTAGTTGTTGTAACACAGCAAGACTATAGTTATATCAATAAGTGGTTACATCATAAGATAAGGTGGACGTTGTAACACTACCAAAGAGCAAACATTATATTGAGGGTTTAAACAAGATGAGAGCATGCATTGTTCACAAGTCACTACATTGGGTCCACCAGTGAAAGTCACATGTACATTAAGTTTTCCAGAATCATTGGTAAAGAGAAAAACATAAGGAAAGGGTAGACAAGCCAAAACAGAATAAAGTAGAATTATTTTCTGGTTGGAGTTCGCACTGCAGCAGCCCCGTCAGTCTTGCCGGGATCTCGATGTTTATCTTGCCTCCCCTTCCGGCAGGCTCCTCTTTTGTGATCGAAGCAATGGGGAACTGGATGTCTGGGGGTCTGCAACATGGCGAATCAACCTGTCTTGGATCTAAATTGGAGAATCTGCATCCTGTGGAAAAATACAAGCACATCCTCGACCGCTAGTTAATAAGGGGTCAGGACCCTTCCATTGTCCTGAGAGAAGGTCCTTCCATTTGACTAACGGTTTTGCATTTAATTGCTCCAGGCACCAATGACGAAGCATTGCAGTAGTTCTAGCCAGATCAGTATTTAGAATATTTATTACGAAAAGAGCAAATATTTATTACGAAAAGAGCATGTTGCAAGATTTGATGGGGAGAACTATACTTAAACTCCCCTTCTTTTAGTTTTTGAATTTGGATTTTTAATGTTTGATGTGCTCTTTCCACAATGGCTTGTCCCTGGGGATTATAAGGGATGCCTGTATTACGTTTAATTTGAAACTTTATACAAAATTCCTGAAAAGACTTAGAAATATAAGCAGGAGCATTGTCAGTTTTCAAAGCTTTTGGTAGGCCCAAATATGAAAAACAAGTAAAGAGATGTTGTATTACATCTTTAATTGCTTCCCCTATACGAGCAGTTGCAATAATAACATGAGAAAAGGTGTCTACAGTTAAAGAACAAAGGAGTTTTCCAAATGAAGAGACATGAGTTAGATCCATTTGCCAGAGTACGTTAGGTTTGAGACCGCGAGGATTAACTCCCATAGGTAGACTATTATAAACAGTGGGGCAATATAAGCAAGAACGCACAATCTCTCGAGCAGTCTCTCTGGGAATTTGGAATCGATATCTTAAAGCAGTAGCGTATTGATGAAGTGAGTGAGAGGCTCTGGCCTCCTCAATCACAGTAGCCACTGTATTTCAGGTTAACAAGTCAGCCAAATCATTAAAGGCATTTTAAGGGCCGGGCAATCTGGAATGAGCCCGAATGTGTCCAATGAAAAATATTTTATTTCTTTTCCAAATTTGTTGCTGTAATTTAGTTAACAAATGAAATATGGTAGTTTTATTTTCAGGCAAAACCACAGTTTCAATGTGTGGAAACAACCTGACAATATACTGAGAATCAGAATAAAGGTTAAATTCCTCATCTGCAAACATAGCAAAAGCCTCTATGACTGCTGTTATTTCAGCTCTTTGAGATGAAGTTTCCCGTGTTTCTAAAACCTTTTGGTGATTTTTAGTAACTATGGAGGCTTTACTGTTTGCTGCCCGTCAGTAAAGTTTATCTGAGCATTTAGAATAGGAGATTGTTTACATCTGACAGGAAAAATAACTGGATGTCTGGATATAAAATTCAGCAAAACATGTGAGGGTAAATGATGCAAAATTTTGACCAAAATGGTTTCCTATAGCAATCTGCCAATTTTTATCAAACATTAGAAGAGCAACAAGTTGTTCCTTATTATATGGAATTACAATTTCTGATGGCTCTTTACCAAATAATTTAATGTTCCGCTTTTTTCCTTTAATATCAAAGTAGCTATCAATCCCGGATAAGAAGCCACTACCTTTTTAGTTTGAGCGGGAAGATGGACCCACTCTAGGGGGCTGTTTTGCTATAAAACCAATTTTTTGTCTGGCCACCCCAATTACACCTATGGGGGTTTTATTGCAAAGGAATTATCAAGCAGTTGTCAATTTAATTTTTAAAATTTTTTAAAATTTACATTTTAACAACATAAATTTAGAGATATGTTAATTTAGGTCTAATGTTTAGTTTAGGTCTCTATAAATTTAAATAAATGTATAACCTCCTTATCTCATTTTGGTATACAGATATACCTAAATGCAAAATGTATTTATATATGGCAACAAGTATAAACTTATTGACATACAATATATATAAATCAATATACTTGAATTAATCTTATAATTAATATATCAATTCATACATATTACAGCAATACAACACACACACAGCCAATACCAACCAACACAAACCAATGTACTGTAATAATACATGTCACACATATATAATTATACAGCATACAGAACATATATCATCACAGCACATCAATCCATACCAATTAATATCAGCCACACACATTATATTACTGCAATATACATTTAATTATACAGTATATATATAATACATATATTGATTTATATACAAATTAAGTAAGTATAGATCTATAAATAGAATTAGGTATACCTTTATTATATTTTATTTATACCCATATCTAATTAGGCAAACTGTAATTAGGCAAATATATTTATATTATGTATTTATAACAATATATAAAGTATTGTTAATTGTACCACCTGTTGATAACTAAGAAATTGAGAAAACCCTTCTCTGAGTATCTCCTATTTGAGACAGCACGTCCCTCCCCCATAGGGTAAAGGGGAGCGTAGGAACTACATACGGTTGGAAAGTTCCACAGGTATCTTCAAACTGCCAATCTAACATTTTTGAACTTTTAACTACTGTGGGGGCTTGAGGGCAAATGAAACAAAATTTGACCCCTGAAATCTATCAGGGCAACTTGCCAATCACTATATTGTAAAAGACTTGTAGTTGATCCTTATTGAGTGAAATTATTATATTTGTTACTTCTTTTCTAAAAAGCTCCACACTTTTTTTTTTCCTCCTTTTATAATTAATTGTGCCACCAAGCGGGGATAAGATAAAACTATTTTTCTTGGGGTCACTGGTAGATGGAACCAATGGGCCTTTTTGTCACAAGCACCCTGTAGGTGTATGTTTTGTTGGAAGAATAATTTAATCTCATCTTTTGGTAATATTAATCCTAATTAACTGATCATTTAAAGTCTCATACACTTCAACAAGAGCTAACTCTGTCTCATTAGTCAACTTTCTCTTAGAACTGGAATTAGGATCAATTTTTAAGCAATCAAATAAAGGCTTTAAATCTGCAGTAGTCAGTTTTAAATGAGGGTGTATCCAATTAATGTCCCCTAATAATTTTTGGAAATCATTTAAAGTTAGTAAACAATCTCTCCGCAGCTTCAAAGGGGCATTATCAGTTTTTTAAAACTTTTGGCAGACCTAAATATGAGAAGCAAGTAAAGAGGTATTGTACAACATGTTTATAAGCTTTTCCAGTTATCGTTTTGTAACCTAGATCTGGTCTACAGCTTTTTAGATGACAAGCAACCATCTAATCTTTGCTTGAATACTTCCAGCAACGGGGAACTCACTATTCTTCAAGGTTTTAAACTCTCCCTCACCTTTTTCTCTACAGCATTCCCACCCCACATACCACTTTCTCTAATCTCAACTCATTTTCAGTAGTATGTGTTGGCCAGGAGCTGGGTCAGTCTTTCCCAGCAATGTTAAGAGACGTCTGTTCCTGTGTCTAATAGCCCTGACATTTTATTTTCTTGAATTAAAAGATCTTTTAAAGGCCTTGGAGCTGTAATTTCCTGCACCCAAAAGGCTGGATCAGTAGATCTAAACGCTCTGTGGCTCTTAGCTTGAGAAGTCAAGTTTTTTCCTGCCTGATAAGGTAAAAGCAAAAACTGTGTTATTCTTTGACCTTTATTAATTTGCACAGTATTGGTAAGCGGCGAGATCAAAACTATAATTTCTCCAATATAATCAGAATCTACCACACCATATACCACCGAAATTTCTTGAAAAGAAAGCGAGCTACACCCTAGCACAAGTCCTACAATGCCCTCAGGCAGGGGGCCAGCCACTCCCATTGGAATCGGAGCAACCACAAGTCAGGGGTTAAAATTGTTGCTAAATCCCCTTACCGGTCCGCTTTTTTCTTAGCCTGGGTGAGACCCCCCTGAGGGGGTTTTCTCCAAAGAGCGCGCTCTGCATATTGTGCACGCAGTCTGTTTTAAAATCTCCACTGTTCAAAAACACTTTTTATCTTCCTCAGGCTTAGACAACACTTTGAGAGGCTTTGGGGGCAAAGTGGGGAACTCTTGGGCCCTGGAAGGCGCAAACGGAGGCGGCAGCAATGGCCTTAAATCAGAAAGTGGTGGTTAAGGTTTTTTTTTTTTTTTTTTTTTTTTTTAAGGTTTGCGCAGTGGGGGTGGTGGGGAGGGGGAGCTCGCCAGGGCACCTGGTCACAGCGTCTCTTACAGTCTCTCTCTTCCTCTCTTCCTGCTTTTCTCACTTTTTTCTCCCCCTTCATTTTTCGCTACCCTTCTCTTTCCTTCGTTTCTTTCCCTTTACCCTCTTTCTCTCTTTTTTTTTTTCTCCCTCTTTCTCTCTGTATCTCTTTTTCTAACTTCCTTTCTTCCTTTCTCGATCTTGCTGCATTCCCTGATTCCTTCCTTCTCTGTTCCTCTCTCCTTTTCACTCTTTAGCTTTTTCTCTATCTTTAGATCTTTCTCTATTTTTTCTTTTTTTTTTTTTACTTTTATTTTTATTTTTTTCTCTTTTTATTTATTTTTTTTTTGCTTGGGTGAGGCCCCCCTGAGGGGGTTTTCTTCAAGGAGCAGGCTCTGTATACTGTGTATTTTTTAAAAGCTCCTTTGTTTAAAAGAAGTCTTTTTTATGTTTTTCAGCTTTAGGCAATGCTCTGGGAGACTTTGGATGTAAACTGGGGAATTCTTAGGCCCTGGGAGGTGCAAGCGGAGGTGGAGTAGTCACCTTAAATCAGAAATTGTTGGATAAATTTTTAAAGGTTTGTGTAGAGGGGGAGGGGGCTCGTCAGGACGCCCGGCCGCAGCGTCCTGTAAGCCCTCTCCTTCCTCCGGAGGTAGAGCACAGTCTCCTCCTTTTCTTCGTCAATGGCAGAAAATATGATCTGCGCAGAAGGTGGAGACCCACTACCATCCACCGCTATAGCCTCTCCCATAGGTCATCCCACAGCCTCATGACGAGGGTCCAGAACATTTTTAATCATATTTATAGGATAAGTGTTTAGTTGTTTTTTACCTTCACCCAAGTATCTAAATTAACAGTAGCCTCTTTAACAGTTTCAAGATTACTTGTATAAAGAGTTGCCATTCTTAGTTTCAGTGTTACCCATGTCAGAAAATTAAGTATAATAGAAGATAAAGCTTTTAGCTTTTAAAAGATCAGGCTTTTCTTTGGCCTTTTAACTCTAGAAACCGGGTTTTCTCTCAAACCCCTTTGACATTTTCAATAAAAACCGGGCTTTCTCTCAAACCCCTGTAACACTTCCCACCACTACTCGCCCTGTCTGTTCTACAGGGGGGTCCGCGGCACCCTGGGTGGGGGCCTATCCGTCCCGTAAATTCAACACTTTCTCAACACTTTTTCAATTCAACACTTTCTCAACACTTTTTCTGAGGTACCTACCTTCGAATCAGCCTGTTCGGGCGCCACTTGCCGGGGACCAGCCCCGGCTGATCCAGGGTATTCGAAGCGGGGACGGCGTCGGCGAGGATCAGGAAACAACTGCTTAATTAAACGTTAATTAAGGATATAAAGAGTAATAGAATGAGGATAGCTCAGTGAAGAAATTCAGTGGAGAAAAGAGGCTGAATAATTCAGCCAGAAGGTAAGAGAAAGAACGACATGGTGAGACCAAGTTTCAGTGAACAAGGCCCGCACTTTATTTTCCAAAGTAGTTTTTATACCTTAAGTTATGCATAGAGGATAATGGGGGAAGGGGTAGAGTCCTGCAGTAAGCCAGGCTTTCTTCCTGCAAACTTATCATATGCAAAAGTTTAGGTGATTTGCATCATCTTCTGGCCCGGAGGCCTTTTTCTCTAAAGGTGATTATTCTCAAGTCAGGCGCCAGCCTCCAAAAAGCATAGATAAAGTTGCATTCCTACAGAGCAAAGGTGTGGTGGGCTATAACAAGAAAAAGAATTAATTCAAGGGTCCCAGGTTACAAACATTAAAGCTACTATTTAAACCAATTATATTAATCAATACACTGCCAGGGACACAGCAGGTAAGGGATATGGAGACTTAGCAGCAAACATTGGCCCAACAAGTGAAAATCCCTTCACCAATACAATTTCTAATCAATCTTTTGACTGCTCAAAGGAATCTGTATTTAGACAGTTTAGAACATCTCATGCCTCTCACAGTTTGGAGGCTCTGAGCAATCACATGTGGCCGGAAAAACCTATTCAGGCAGGCTAGAGGACTTCCAAGGGAGTTTGTAGGTTGAAACACTGTCACACCCAGGAATTAACTGGAGCTATAAGCTAACTCTTTTTTCAGAGAGGTAGTGGGGGACAGCCCCCCGTAAAGTCAGAGGTGTAGGTGAAAGCACAAAGCAGAAAGTAGGCAGACTCTGGTTTTGGGGGTAGATTGCTCGAGAATTTCCAGGGAGACTCCTGAGGCTTGATCCCGCCTTTGCGTATGCCAAGCCTCCTTCCTCATGACCTTTGCCAGAGGCGGAGTTCCTCACGCTGGCTACCGGCAGTGATAGAATTTCCAGTTGAGCTATTCCAGATCCTGAAAAGTGCTGCACTCAATATGCAATATGCACTCAATATGCAATATGCCGGCTCCCGGCAGCGGGCAACTGTGCAGGTGTGAAGCCAGGCAGAGGCGGCATTAGAGATCACTTGGGAGGGTCCTTGTGGCTGCAGGTGGAGCGTTGGTGATGCTGGAGGCCGGGACTCTGCAGGGGCCTGGGGAGAGGTGACATGGGGGAGTGGCCGAGCAGCTGTAGGTGGGCAGAGAGAGTGGCCGCAGACGCCCCTGCAAGGGCACAGTCCCAGATTCAGCAATTTGGTGAAAGGATCAGCGTGTGAAGAACAGGGAGACATACCCCCCATTTACGGATTATAAAGGGTGCTGGGAAGATTTCCCTGGAGGAGGAAATAGCAACCTGCTCCTGTATTCTTGACTGGAAAATGCCATGGACAGACGAGCCTGTCTGGCTAAAATCCATGGGGTCACAGAAGGAACTAAAGCTAAACCACAACAACAAATGTACCAAAGCTGTTTTTTCTTCTGTATTTTTTTATTTCTTGAGAATATTCACTAACGTGCCATGGCGATGTCAGGGGCTGGCCATGGGGATGGCTGGGTAAGGGGTATCCAAACTCAGGACCAATTTCTGGCGAGTCTAAAATTGTTAAAAAATAAAACATTTAATACTAAAAACAGTACAGTGTTTAAAGCACTCAACATAGCCTGGCACAGAGTAAGAAGCCAATAAATATTAGCTGGTCTCAAAACAAAAATATAAAACATATTAAAGAAAAAATATTAAACATTTTTAAATTTAATCTTTTAAAATATTAAGTATTAAAAGTCCCACTTTGGATTGGTTATTGGTGCAGTCTAGTTTCAAGTCAGGCCCCCCTGCCACGTGTTCCTAAGGCCAGGCCAAGGTGTATGTGCTTTATTCTAAAGAATTGGAAGGGATTCCCTGAAACATTTTGAATACAGGTGTGGCACATTTAATTTTGGAAAGATAATTCTGGTGGTGGTTCATAGAATGGGGGGCGGTCTATTTAAGGCCACTGAGATAATTATAATGACACACTCTGAGTATTTGATCTCAGATGGGGACAGTAAAGTCAGGACAGAAAAGAGGAAATTGATGGAGAGTTTGCAGGAGGAGCTCACAGGACTTGGTAACCAACTCAATGAGGGAGGAGACGAAAAGTGCACTTGCCACCCCCAAGGGTGTATTTACACGTCCCCTGGTGTCCTGTGATTAAGCCCCCCTTCGGGTACAATCATGGCCTGGCTCCCACTACCATCTGACACCCTGGAGTCCCCAGCAAGGCTGGCAGGGGTGGGGGCCCAGGACCTGCACGCTGTCTCCGCAGTGGGTGTCAGGGGAGCAGAAGGAAGCCTCTGAAGTGATGGAGAGGTTATCACCCATTCTGGAGGCAGAGTCCGGAAGCCGGACTCCCACCAGAGAACTGCCGCTGCCTCGAATCCAACCGGGACGTCAGGCCCAACTGACTGGTGAAAATACCTGCTCTCCTGGTGGGTGGCACTCTGTGGAGAGTCTCCGCTCCAGAGTTTCCCAAGGGGGTCAGGAAGGGATGATATTTAATTCAGACCTCCAGAGAGAGAGCCCTAGGGCCAGAGCGCTGGGCTGGAAACGAAACAGAAGGTGGAGTAAGAGAAAGTTGCTTCTCTTGCATCACTCCCAGGGTAAACCTCCCTTGCTGCTGCTGCTGCTAAGTCACTTCAGTCGAGTCCAGCTCTGTGCGACCCCATAGATGGCAGCCCACCAGTCTCCCCCGTCCTTGGGATTCTCCAGGCAAGAAAACTGGAGTGGGTTGCCATTTCCTTCTCCAATGTGTGAAAGTGAAAAGTGAAAGTGAAGTTGCTCAGGTGTGTCTGAGTCTTAGCAACCCCACGGACTACAGCCCACCAGGCTCCTCTGTCCATGGGATTTTCCAGGCAAGAGTACTAGAGTGGGGTGCCATTGCCTTCTCCAAACCTCCCTTGCAGACAATCAAATGGAAGCAGGGTCTGAACTGAGAAGAGATAAAGGCTACTGAGCTATTTTCCCCACCATGCAAAACTGATTCAGGAAGCAGGGTGAAGCGGAAGCATTTAAGCCTGGCATTGGAACCAGCTGTGAGGAGCTACAGAAGCAGAGGAACCAAGGTGGGGTGTCTCTAACAGATTTCCAAGCTGATGATAAAAACGGCATTAAATGTTGGCAGTCATCACAGCCACACTGGGCAGAGAGTCTTGCAAAAGATTGTAACGGAAAAGTGGTCAGGGTCAAAGCTGGAGGTCCGGGCACTGACTGTCTACCAGCGTGCTCCAGTTCAGAGGCAAACCACTGAATCTGCATTCGCCTGAGCAAAAAAAAAAAAAACCCAAACAATAGGCTTTCTCTGACGTTAGTGGTAGCAGGGCAAGTATACCTAAGGGCAGCCCTCGGCCCCCTTTTTTCCATTTAAATGTGTCTTCAGCTTTTGAGTCCACAGTATAAACAAGGAGTCAGGCAGTTTACTGTGTTTAAATTACCCACTAGGTCTTTTCTGTCTGTCTTTTCAAACAGAAGTCTTTCTCGGTAGCTGTTTTGGGTTTCCTCCCAAATCATCTCATGTTGTCACAGCGCAGCTCAGACAATGGGAAGCTTCTATAGAGCTGCAAGGATTCCTGTGCATCTTTTCAGTGCAGATTTAGAAAAGCCTGATTCAGGGCTATTACAGTCACTTAAGGAGCCAGTCTAATTCACCTTGAAGAAAAGATTTAGACAGAGTTGTTAAATGAGCTCACCCAGAGCAGAATGATCCAAAAATGAAGAAAATAATCAAAGCCCCTCTCTGCATGCTCAATATAAAGGCTAAACACACAGTTTGAAGGGAAAAGGCAAGATGGGCTTGTTTCTTTCTGCCTAAGTGCACACAGCATCTTGTGTCTGAATCCACGTGGACTGCAGAGAATGGGACATGCAAATCCACCTTCCTGTGCCAACACTGGTAAAGGGATCGTTTCTGGGAGGAAATCTATACACACCAGGAGCCCAACATCTGTATCCAGAGGCTGCCCCCTACAGACAGCCTGAGCCTAGCTGGCAGAAAGGACAAGTTCTGCATGTCGCTTCCTCTGTTCCCTGCAAAGCAGGGAGGAGTGCTATCTCACAATTAAGGCACAGTCTTGATACATGGTGCTGCGTTCCCTGCAAGGACCAGTGGCAGAGACTTCCTGTCTGATGTGTGGATTTTCCTGAGGAGCGCCCACCTTGAGCCCCACAGGATCCCACCTGGGACATGCTCACGCTGATTTCAACCTCACACCCTGGTCGGAGGCAGTAGGAACAAAGCAGGCTTCTTAGGTCACCTTTGGGCCAGCTTTGGACAATTGCTCTTATTTTTTCCCATAAAGGACCTTCTGTACCTTCCCCTCCTCAGCGCCCCCTACCTTCTGTCCGCACCTGTTCAACTGTGGGATCAACTGTTAACTGTTGGCTGCAGGGATCGGGTGCACATTGAGTGGCATTGCATGCACAAATAGTCTGAGAAATCATTTCTGGCCACCGCCCAGATGATTTAGGCACACTCATGCAAGCTAGACACACCCACATGCCCTGATGCTGGGAAGGACTGAGGGCAGGAGGAGAGGGGGGCAACAGATGATGAGATGGTTGGATGGCATCACTGACTCAATGGATGTGAATTTGAGCAAGCTCCAGGAGATAGTGGAGGACAGAGGAGGCTGGTGTGCTGCAGGCCATGGGGTCACAAAGAGTCGGACAGGACTTGGCAACCGAGCAGCAACCACAACGTGCACACTAGTCCCAGCCTGTGTGCAGTCCAGTTCCTGGCCAGTGTGTCCCAGGACAGCAGAGGAGTTTGGTGAAGGCTATTCGGTCACTGGGAGCCCTGGTGGGAAGCCTCGTTGGGACAGAGAGGAGCCACCGAGGGGCCAGGCTCGAAGAGGACCCACTGTGCATGCTGCCTCCAGGATGCTCTGGGGCTGGTCTCCTTCCAGGCTCCTTTCAGCACTCAGGGCATTTCCCAGAAGGCCAGGGCAATGGCAGCGAGTGGGGTGGGGGCTGGGTCAGACCTGGGCTGACTGGCCCTTCCTGTCTCCTGCATCCCTTCCAAATTAAAGACGATGAGTAGGAGGAGGGGTGGGGCAATGTCTCTCCCTCCTCCCTGGGTGGGGGCTCTGATCCAGGGAATCTGAGGGTCCTGCCTGGAGAGGTCAGATCTGCGGGATCAAGTTTAGAAGAAACAGCCTCTGAGCCAATTAGCACCTCTGTCTGTGGCCTTGCTGCTAATTTATCTGTGTGCCCCACTGCTTTCTCTTCCTGGGCCCCGTAGGATCAATTATCACATTTCTCCTGGTCCTGAGAAAATCATCACTAACTAAAGGAAGTGGAGGCCCTGGCCCGAGTCAGTACACACCTTTAATGAAACTCGCTCAAAAGCCTTTTGAGTGTTTCACAGCATTATGGGGAAAAAGCAGTAAGAACAACTCAGTATCAGAACTGTTTCTTGGGATTTGGGTCTATGTTAAGCTGCTCTTAAAAAATAGTTGACTGTTCTCATATATTTTCTTAATTTTCACTAGATAGTAATATATCCAAACTGAACCTAAATCAATTATTTTACTTTATTTTGCTAAAAATGATTTTTTTTGGTAGTTTTTCCTGGGTATATGTAAGTCACTGAATATGTAAATGATGGACATTCATTAATTCTTAACAAGGGAAAGTGCAATTTTGTTAAAAATAAACCCCTCGGAGTTTTGGAACATAGAGAAAAAGACTTAAAACCTGATACATATTTTGACTAGATGTCAGTTTTTTCTAAACATAAAATAAACCTTCAAAAGTTCACGCTAGACAGTAATTACAGATGCTCCAAATTATATAAAGTATTTTTAAAAAGCAAAATTTAGAAACAATTTGTAGACCTCCCAGTACCCTGGGTTAATAAATGGCAGTGCAATCGATCCTCATTAAAAACTATCTTGTAGGAGAAGACAAAGGTGTGGACAACAGGTGAGTTTACTAAGTTAAAGCAGGTGGCTTTTTACAATGTGAAGCTTGTAGGAAAAACGTATATACAACCAAAGGAAGGAGAGTACCTGCAATTTTTAAAGGTGGTTGTTCTGGAGTCATTCAATGATCGATCATTTTCATTTTTCTTCCCTGCACTTCCTTCATCTTCCCCAAGTCTACATACACTGACTCAATGGACATGGATCTGGGCAAACTCCAGGAGACAGTGAAGGACAGGGGAGCCTGGCCTGCAGTCCCATGGGGTCACAAAGAGTTGGACACAATTTGATGACTGAATAACAACAATAACGAAAAAATATGCACTAAATTTGGCCGGCAAAATATAATACAAATTAGACAAAAATTACGTTTCTTTATATATAGTATTATTTGTTAAACAGCTTTACAGGATATTGTTGATATTCATTATACTGTATCTATTTAAAGTGTACAGCTTGATGCAGTTTTGACATGTGAATACACTTGTAAAATCATGACCATAATCAAGATAATGAACCTACGCACCACTGTTGAATCTCCTCATGCCCTTTGGCAGTCTGCCCTCTGGACCTTCCCAGCCCCAACCCCAATCCTTGTATCTAGGCAACAATTCATCTGCTTCCTGTCCTTCTGTCATCTTTAATTAGCTTGAATTTCCAGTTTTATATAAATGGAATCATATGTGGTATGTGCACTTCTTTGGTTCTTTCTTTCACCCAGCACAATTATTCTGAGATTATTCCAAGTTGTGGTATATTTCAAAGGTCATCCTTTTTCATTGCTCAGTAGTATCTCATTGTAGAAAGAAATGGCAACCCATTCCAGTATTCTTGCCTGGGAAGTCCTATGGACAGAGGAGCCGGGCTACTACTGTCCATGGGGTCGCAAAGACCGGGACACAACTGGAGCGAAGTAAACAATGGCAACAACAGGACTCCACTGTATGGACCCACCAGCTTGGTTTCCTTCACCTGTTGACGGGCATCTGCATGGTTTCCAGCGTTTGTCCATTTAAACAGGAACTGGGATCAGACTTCTGGAGTCTGGTGGCAAAGGGGTATTTCTTGAGATTATTTTGGCCCACTAGACTTTAAGATTGGAGAAGGCAATGGCACCCCACTCCAGTACTCTTGCCTGGAAAATCCCATGGACGGAGGAGCCTGGTAGGCTAGGAGTCGGACAAGGCTGAGTGACTTCACTTTCACTTTTCACTTTCATGCATTGGAGAAGGAAATGGCAACCCACTCCAGTGTTCTTGCTTGGAGAATCCCAGGGACGGGGGAGGCTGGTGGACTGCCGCCTATGGGGTCACACGGAGTCGGACACAACTGAAGTGACTTAGCAGCAGCAGCAGACTTTAGGATAAAAGCTAATGTCAATAGTGTTCTCCTTGTGAAGGAAAGCTTCAGCGCTGGGCGCTGACTTATGAAGAAATGCCAAGTGTAACACAGCGAACTCTTGCTGAGTAAGAGTTGCTAATTGCTAATTGGGTTGCCTGCATTGTGTGCTAAGTGGCTTTTGTGTGTCTGATTCTCTGTGACCCCATGGACTGAAGCCCGCCAGGCTCCTCCGTCCATGGGATCCTCCAGGCAAGAACACTGGAGTGGGGTGCCGTTGCCTCCTCCAGGGGATCTTCCTAACTCAGGGATCAAACTCATGCCTCCTGCGTCGGCAGGGGGTTCTTTACCACTACTGTCACCTGGGAAGCCCTAGGGAAGAGCAGATGTGCACAGCTGGTAATCTGATCTTTTCAAATTAGAACACTTCCTGTAGGTCCCGGGTTTTGAGAAACAAGGGTTCAGGAGAAGCAGCAAGGCTTAGAGGTGGAATCAGAGGGCGAGGACTCACAGGGAGCTCGGACGCCCTCGAGTGGTGGGTCTTTCTATTGGAACCGGACTAGGGCCCTGCTGGGTGATTACTCGACAGCAGAGGAAGCTGGACCAGGGAGAAGCTGACTGTTGCGGAGGGAGCGATGAGGTGAAAGATGGTGTCCAAGGTACCTGGAGCAGAAGAAGATCATCATTGCTCATGAGTCCAAAGTCTGATGCTGCTGTGTGGTCGCCCACGTAGCATCCGTTCCCATAGTAACATTTCAAGGCTCGGTCATTCCCAAGGACAGAGCGGGACCCCTTGGAATGCCACGTGTTCTCTTCACTGGGTGGTCTGGACTGCTGCCTCTGGAGAGCAGAACCTCCTCCTGAGGGCTTCCACCGCCAGGCTCACCCGGGTGTGTGTTACACTCCTGGCTCATCTGTGCAGCTTGCACTTTACGTCCTCTTCTTTTTAATTTCTAGAGAAAATTTTGCTAAAATATATCTTATGTCTCAGTACATACATTAGAAAGTAGACCAGAAGCAGTCATACCATATCACTGATTACTTTAAAATCAGAATAAGTTCATTGTGTCTTCGTTTAACACACAGTAATAAACAAATTATGATTCTTAAGCTTTCAATAAGTGTAATCACTCGTGTTTAATTGGGTACATATATTTTTAAAACTTTTAAATTTAACATTGTTAGTATTATGGTTTAATTTAATACTGTTAATCAGTATCGCTGATTAACAATGTTGGATAGTTTCAGGTGAACAGCAAAGGGACTCCGCCGCACATATACATGTATCCATTCTCCCAAATTCCCCTCCCATCCTGCTGCCGCATGACACTCAGCAGATTTCCCTTTGCTATACAGTAGGTCAAGTCCATTTTATTAGCCTCATTTTTTACTGGCCCTTTATTGGCATGTGTTAGGTTCCCTGGTGGAAATGTCTGTGAGTCAAGTGTTTTGAGAAAGAAGACAGTTGATACTTATTGCAGGCCCACCACCAGGGGGATGTGCATTTGCTTTTGGGTTTCCTCTTTACAACACAGGGAGTGGCTGTTCTGAGCCCATTTTACAGATACAGACACTGAGGCACAGAGCGCTGGGTAAGCAATGTACCTGAGTTCACAGAAGCGCCCAGTGGAGGAGACTGCAGTCAAACCCAGGCCTGTTGTATCCCAAGCCATTGTTTTCATTCGATGAAACAAGCATTGCTTGAACACTGACTACGCGTCAGGCGCTGTTTAAGGTGCTGGAAATATAACAAAGAACAGAACAGGTTAAAATTTCTGCTCTCACGGAGCTTCCTTTCCAGTGGGTGAGATGGACAATAAACGAAGTAAAGAGTATGTAGTATAAAGTTGGGGAGGATGGTGGGAAAACACGGGGCAAGGGCTGCGGTTTTAGGAGAGGCTGTTAAGGAATGAGGACAAGCCGTTGGCCATCCAGGAGAAGAGTTGTCCAGGCGAGGGCACAGCAGGTGGAAGGGCCTGCGGTGGGCACGCTTTACAGGAGTGACCCTGACGTTTAATAAAGGCTGTCAGTACGTTAGCGTGAGAGAGACTTTTTACACATGGGGTTCCCTCAAGGACTTCTTAAGTGACAGGATGAGACTATATTAAAGGTACATTAAAATATAAATAAATTTAAAAAAAGATCAATTATGGTTTAAAAAGAAGTAAATGTAGTACTCTTCCTGTACTGTAGTAATGGGTAAAATTTTAGTTCATTAAATAATTAATTCAGAACAAGTATATACATATACACAGACTATGTTTTCATATTTAGGTGTACAGATACAAATCCTTCTTTAAGAGGCAAGTCTTTGGAATTTTAAAGCACAATTTTTTTTGTACCTGCAGTATAAGCTTTCTGTTTTCATTATAATTTCAGCCAAGTGACATTTAGCGAAGCCCCAAGGAAATGTCTGCACATTATGTTTGCACGCTTGACTCTGGGTTCACACTTGGTTGAAATGGTGCCCAAGAGGAAGACCTGGACTCTAGACTGAAGTCTGACCCGTCCACTTTGCTGTGCTGAGCCCGGTCAGCGGGCCTCGCCCACAGGAAGGGCGATACCCTCCTCCCTACCACAGTTATTCCAGTGATCTGCCTCCGCTGTGCATGGATCTTTGGGTTTCATCTAAGAGCCGGGAGTAGGAAAAAACAACCGCGTTGGGACTGATCAGACCGTGACTGCGTGCACTCCAGGAGGGAGGAGAGGCTTGTGAACAGTTGTGCAGAACAGGACGGCAGATGAGGGCGGCTGACCCGCCAGTGGCGAGGGGTGGAGTGGTGGTAGGAGGTGGGAGACAGGTTGTGGTGCCACCTGGGGAGCGATGGGGTTTCTGTTCACAACTAAAACGTGAACACGGGACAAAAGTGAGAAGAGCCACGTGACGCACTGGGATATTTCAAGTTGCTCAGAAGCGTGCAGGAGCGTCAGGTGTTTTGTGTGTGTGCATGTGACTGTATGTGTGTATTGTGTGTGTGAGTTTGTGTATGTGTATGTGAGTGTGTGTGTGTGTGTGAGTGTATGTGTGTGTGCATGTGTGTGTTTGTGTGAGTGTGTGTGTATTTGTATTGTGTGAGGGTGTATATGTGTGTATGTGTGTGTATGTGTATCTGAGTGTGTGTGTGAGTGCATGTGTGTGTTTGTGTGTGTATGTGAGTGTGTGTGAGTGTATATGTGTTTGTATGTGTGTGTGTATGTGTGAGTATATTTGTGTGTGTATGAGTGTATATGTCTTTGTATGTGTGTGTTTGTGTGTGTGTATATGTGTGAGTATATTTGTGTGTGTATGAGTGTGTATGTGTTTGTATGTGTCTGAGTATGTGTGTGTGTAAGAGTGTATGTATGTGTGTGTGAGTGTGTGTGTGAGTATGTGTATGTGTGTGTGAGTGTATGTGTTTATGTGTGTGTGTATAAAGTACAGAAAGAAGTGGGCACAGAACAGCTCATGTAGGACCTCAAGTAGTCTACGTTTTCTAGGATTCTCTTGTAAGCGCTGCGGAAGACAATGATATTCATGTAAAATGGCATAGGTCTCCTTTGGAAGGCTCATTACATGGAAAAAGCAAGTAGTTCAATAGATTATGCTATACAGAAATTAAATAAAGCACAATATAAGACTCTAAATTATTTGGTGTATTTGTATGTGCTGAAAGTATAAAATCATGGACTAGAAGGCAATGGCAACCCGCTCCAGTGCTCTTGCCTGGAGAATCCCATGGATGGAGGAGCCTGGTGGGCTGCAGTCCATGGGGTTGCTAAGAGTCGGGCACAACCGAACAACTTTACTTTCACTTTTTACTTTCATGTATTGGAGGAAATGGCAACCCACTCCAGTGTTCTTGCCTGGAGAATCCCAGGGATGGGGGAGCCTGGTGGGCTGCCGTCTATGGGGTCACACAGAGTCAGACATGACTGAAGTGATGCAGCAGCAACAGCAGCAGGACAAACTCCTCTGAAAAGGGGGAGATGACAGGGACCCAGAATTTATTAAAATCTGTGAAGGCAAAATGAGAAATAGTTGTTGATTTGAGTGGTGCATACATGGGTAATTGTTATGTTACTTTTCTGAATCATAAATGTTTTCAAGAAAAAAAAAAGAACATTAGTATTCCTGTAACTGTCAGCTGGGAAGAACACTGGACTGGGAGGATCCGAATGGTAGCTAGAGATGAAGGGGACACTGACAGCAGGCAGGAAGAGGTGCACCCTGGAAATAGCAGGATGAGCTTACTGTGGTTGGTGAAGACAGGGTGGAGGGAGAGAGGGAAAAGGTTTAGAGCACCTCAGTTTTAAAATTTTAATTGTATTATTATTTTTAATGTTTCATTTATTTTTTTAATGGTGGGAAATCCTTTTACAGTTTGTGTTAGTTTCTGCCCTTTAACAACATGAATCAGTCATAAGTATACGTATGTCCCTTCCTTCCTGAGCCTCCCTTGCCTGCCCCACCATCCTACCCGTCTAGGTCATCACAGAGAGCCAGGCTGGGTTCCCTGTGTGATTTAGCAACTTCCCAGTAGCTGTCTGCTTTACACATTTTATCTTGGGTGGTGGATGGAGCAGTGCTGGCCATGGAACAATTCTGCATGGAGAATGAGTGAGCCTGAGCTGAGAAGTAATGACCTAATCTTCAAGGAGACAAGTGTCTGTAAGACTTCTCATTGGAGACATCTGGCAAGTTGCCAGGCAAAGAGTTCAAGAGTCCAGGAGAGCTGCGGACCAGAGACTTAGGTTTAGGAGCCTGAAGAAAGGGGAACATTTTCCAGCAACAGTGGACAGAGGAGAAAATGGTTTCGGAGACTTCTTAGCAGACGACCAGGTCTTTGATGGAAGGAGAGGGGAAACAGGTGATGACTATCGCAGAAACCGCTGTGTTTATAGGTTGCCTTGTTGATTTCCTATAACAGCTCTTTTGGGCTGTGGTTCCACTTTACAGAGGAAGATGAAGGGCATTCGTCCATAGTCATCCCAGGAACATGGGCAGTCTGGCTCCAGGTGATGGTGCTCACAGGGACAGTGGGAATTTGTCCATGATCATCCCAGGAACACAGGTGGTCTGGGTCCAGGTGATGGCGCTCACAGGGACAGTGGGAATGGCTGAGTGCAGAAGGAAGAGGAGTCTTCTTGCTCTCCCCCGCCACCCACACTCTTTTCTAGTTGAGCTTTTGTTCTCTGTGGTGTGAAGACTTGACTTCAGAGAATGTCAGCTGGCGACTTTCTGATTTTCAAATGCCAGGAAGTGTTTTTATGCCCTCTGATTTTGATATCACATTAAGTATTGCCACTGGCTCTTTCATGTATGTGATGCTGCATCCTTATTTTACAGCTGCTGCATAAAGAAGGACCCAGGCACTGCAGGCACTGAGTCTTCACCAACCGTGAAATCACGGGGGTTCCAAACATAACTTTCTCAACCTTGCTCCATCAAGTGCGTGCATGCGCACACATGCACACACACAAATTCAAGAAGTGCTAACTCGCAAATCCTACTGAATTCTAGATAAACACCTTTTCTGGAAGCACACTCCTTGCATTATTGGAATACAATACACTGGGGTAGTGGGAGTACATTGGAATGAACAGTGCTGACCTAGGATGAGAGAAGAGGGGTCATAGCGGCAGCATCTTCTCCATGTAAGATCAGATATACCCCGCTATCCTTGGCAGTTCATTAAATTGTTAGGGTAATAAAAACTCAATAGCCTTGTTGACCAAAATTTGTCAAGATGGAGCTTATTTTTGTGATGTTTAATGTAAATTCTCTTGGTTTAAAATGGGTTATTAACTCTCTTTTTCCCATTACTGTATAAGAAAATGGCACTTTCAGCTACATTATAAATGTTAATAGCAGGAGAGATAATTTAAACAAAAAAGCAAGCAGAAGGGAAATTGTGAGCAGAGTTATTTTAATTTTGACTTGAGTTCTATTTGAGTCCCTGTTATTTCATTCTGATTAGGGGAGGAAGGAGTTTTGAATTTAGACATTCCGTATGTCCTTCAGTAATTTCAGCTATTTCTAATCAATTTTGCTTGCAGCTCAATGTTGAGTACAAAGTATTAAATTCTGTATGTGATCCTGTCTTACAATTTTCTGCATTTATATAGTAAACATCTTAAGAAATAAAGAGAAGTGTGAAAGATGGAAATATAATTTATATTCTTTGAGATTAGAACTTCATTACTTACACAGAAGCACTGTTTTAGCAGTCATTTCCGAGTACTCCTTTAAATGAGATTGAAGTGTATCACATTTAAAATAGATATTTTAAAATGATAAACTATAAGAGTATCCCGGTACCACTTTAAAAATTAAGAAGGAGAACAGGTCCTAGAATGAACCGCTATCTATCTATTCTATCTTTAAGTGACTTTGAGACTGCTGAAGTTCTCTTCCCTTATACAGACTCCGTCTTCTTCCAAGTTGTTTGGCAGTGGGTTGAATGATTTAGATGAGGAGAAGTCCTATCTGAAATTTTAATCCGTAGAGATCAAAAGTTTCCCCATTTGATAAATTGATGATTGAGGATGTGCTCGACATTACTCAGTCCATCAGTGTGAAAGCTAATCCCAGATGAAGATCATTTCTGCTGTCCAACAGCAAAAGAAGGCTAGGCTGAGAAAGCCTGGGTGAGGAACAGGCATCATGGGATGCCTGGGTTCTGCTTATGACCAATGACCAAGGAACAGAGGGTCCCCAGCAAGCAGCACCACCTCTTGGCGCTTTGAAGACAGCTATCATGACACCACACTGAGAATGGGAAGACACCTGAACTGACATTATATTGAGTTGGCCAAAAAGTTCGTTTGGCTCTTTCTGTAATATCTCATGGAAAAACCCAAACAAAGATTTTGGCCAAACCAGTATTCTTTTCTATCTCTGCTCAACAGGGATTGTGAATAGCTTTAGGGGGGGAAAAAAAAAAAACAATGACATTCCTTATAACTTGAAATTTGAAGGTTTTATATGTCCTATGGATCATTTAGATGAGAAAGTCTTCACAGGTTGACCAGATGTCCATCTCTTTCTAATGGGATGTGCATAAGCAGACCCTCTTAAGGTGCTTGATAAAAATCAACTCTTACCTTGTACGTTACTGACCACCATCACCCTGTTAGTCACTCAAGTAGGAGCCTTCGTTCCTTTTTCTCCTGCAAGCACTCCATTGTGTAGCTTACAAATGATTAGATTCGCTTTTCCCTTTTCTCTTTTCTTCAGCTGCTTCAAATCCTAAAGAATTTTTGCTTTAAATCCTTTAATTTACACCTCTGGAAGTCAGTACATTGATAGACTGTAAAAGAATACTCACATTCCTGTGTGGTCTCCTTCCACATGACTGGGTTTTATTATGTGACCAGACATGGCCAGTAGAATTTCATCAGGGTTTGGGGTGGTTAGTTACGCATTCCTTGGTACAGAAAACGTCTTCCCTTTTTTCTGTCTTCTCTGTCACCCCACTGCGCTTTGCAACAAGCCTATCTTCACATCACCTTCTCTTACTCCTCTGTGGATGCCCTGCTTCTCCAATCAGAAGCATGCTCACCATTCCCAGTACAGTAAGTCCCCTACATCAGAAAGTGCAAAGACGCACACATCCCCTGTATCCCAGCTGCTGTACTTCCGCACTTGCCAAGGCACTGTACCATTAAGATTAAAAATGCTCTCTTTGTTTTTTGTGTTTGTTCTTTAACATGCTATTTGTGTGAAAAATGCTGTAACCTTATTACAGTGACTACTGTATAGCCCATTGTGTTAGTTGGGTACCTAGGTTAACTTTGTTGGATTTACAAATGCTCTGTCTAACCAGAACTTGTTTGTAGGTAGGAGACTTACTGTGCAACCATTTGGCTCCTGCTGTCTTTCTTCTGCTTGCTGTGACTTCTGAATTATCAGTTAATGTCTCCTAGAACCAATTCATCTCCCAAAGCCTCAGTTTCATAAACTCCCTAGGCTGGCCTGCTTTGCTCGGGAGCCCGGGGGCACCTTCTTGCTTATTGCTGGCTCTCCCCTCTCTGCTCCTGCTCTGTGGATTGCTAGCTCCCAGAGTGTCATTCTCTGTCCTCACAATGCCTGGCACATACTGAATGCATGTCTCTTGAGCTGAATTTCTTAAGTTGTACACCATAGAACACAGTGCTCTTGTAAGTACAAGCGTCTCAGTGAGCAGGAGAAACCAACGAGCCACATAGGAAAGTACCTGGTAGAACTGGAATTATGTAAGTCAGAAAACAAAGAGCAAAGGAACAATGCAATAACGGTCTCCACATATTGCCAAACCCTCTGTAACACTGGCGCTTAAAGAATGTGATTGACACTGGGCTTATGAGTTTCCTAATTTTTAAAACATCGAAGTGCAATGTTTCCAAAGACATGATTAAATTCTGCAAAGTATTTCCAAAGGGTAAAGAGATATATTTAGACAGTCAGATGGAAAGGCAAGTAGGTAGGTAAGTAGATAGATGGATGGAAAGATAATAGACGGATAGATTCTTAGTATAGCTTCCTGAGGACTACAATTTGGAGAACTAGAGTTAAAGGCTGAATGAAAAACAAACTAAGCCTTACACATGAAGAATGAGGGCCATGCAGGCATGTCTTTGGTCGTCCAGTGGTTAAGAATCTGTCTGATGCAGGGGGTGTGGGTTTGATCCCTGGTCTGGGAGCTGAGATCCCATGAACCAAGGGGCCAGTAAACAAGCACAACAGTACTGAGCCCCATGCTGCAACTAAGACCCAATGCAGTCAAAACTAAACAGTTGTTTGTTTAAAAGTACTGCTGGAAAACTAAAGATATTAAACACACACACACACACACACACACACACACACACACATATAAGGATGAGGGCTATGCAATATTATTCCCCGGACCAGGAGACTCAACACTGAAAGGCAGATTTTTTCAAAGGTGCTCCAGTGAGCTGAGACTTCACTGTGCAACAGGCACTGTCTACCTGCTTTTGCTCAGTCTGGGGCCTGGGCTGTGGGTCTTATTTCTGGCGTTATAAGTCACATGGTTCAGGATGACTTGGGAGTATGTTGGTGTCAAAGCAATATTGTTTTGGAAGTCTCTAACTGTTCAATCTCTGTGCTTTGCAGCAAGATAGAATTTCATGGAAAACAAAATAGAGGCTGCATAAGGATCCCAGTATGACAGAAAGCAAAGAGGAACTAAAGAGCCTCTTGATGAAAGTGAAAGCGGAGAGTGAAAAACTGGCTTAAAACTCAATATTCAAAAAACGAAGATCATGGCATCTGGTCCCATCACTTCATGGCAAATAGATGAGGAAACAATGGAAACAGTGACAGACTTTATTTTTTTGGGCTCCAAAAATCACTGAAGATGGTGACTGCAGTGATGAAATTAAAAGACACTTGCTCCTTGAAAGAAAAGCTATGACAAAACTAGACAGCATATTAAAAAGCAGAGACATTACTTTGCTGACAAAGGTCCATCTTGTTAAAGCCATGGCTTTTCAGTAGTCATGTATGGATGTGAGAGTTGGACTATAAAGTTGAGCACCAAAGAACTGATGCTTTTGAACTGTGGTGTTAGAGAAGATTCTTGAGAGTCCCTTGTACTCCAAGGAAATCAAACCAATTACTCCTAAAAGAAATCAGTCCTGAATGTTCATTGGAAGGACTGATCCTGAAGTTGAAACTCTAATCCTTTGGCCATCTGATGCAAAGAGCTGACTCATTGGAAAAGACCCAGATGCTGGGAAAGATTGAAGGCGGGAGGAGAAGGGGACGACAGAGGATGAGATGGTTGGAGGGTATCATCAACTCAATGGACATGAGTTTGAGCAAGCTCCAGGAGTTGGTGATGGACAAGGAAGCCTGGCTTGCTGCAGGCCATGGGGTTTCAAAGTCAGACACGACTGAGCGACTGAACTGAAGGACCCCAGTGGGGCTTCCCAGGTGGCACTGGTGGTAAAGAACTCACATGCCAATGCAGGAGTTGTAAAAGACTCAGGTTTGATCCCTGGGTCAGGAAGATTCCCTGGAGGAGGACATGGCAACCCACTCAAAGACTCTTGACTGGAGAATCCCATGGACTGAGAGGTCTGGCAGGCTACAGTCCTTAGGGTCGCACAGAGTTGGATATGACTGAAGCAACTTAGCACACACATACAAGGACCTTTGGAGAAGGCATGGCAACCCACTCCAGTATTCATGCCTGGGAAATCCCATGGACAGAGGAGCCTGGCGGGGTACAGTCCATGGGGTTGCAAAGAGTCGGACACGACTGAGCGACTGAAACAACAGACAAACAACAGGACCCAGTGGCAGGGAGTGCTACAGCCCACCATTCTTCTGTTCACGTCACGGTGTCTGATTCCCCAGCCCTCTGTCATCACATGACTTTGCAATGTCAGTCTGAACACCTGAGTCTCTTCCTCCTCTCAGTTCAGTTCAGTTCAGTCTCTCAGTCGTGTCCAGCTCTTTGTGATCCCATGGATTGCAGCACTCCAGGCCTCCCTGTCCATCACCAACTCCCAGAGTTTACTCAGACTCATGTCCACTGAGTCAGTGATGCCATCCAGCCATCTCATCTGTCATCCCCTTCTCCTCCTCCCTTCAATCTTTCCCGACATCAGGGTCTTTTCAAATGAGTCAGCTCTTCACATCAGGTGGCCAAAGAATTGGAATTTCAGCTTAAACATCAGTCTTTCCAATGAACATTCAGGACTGATTTCCTTTAGGATGGACTGGTTGAATCTCCTTGCATCCCAAGGGACTCTCAAGAGTCTTCTCCAACACCATGGTACAAAAGCATCAGTTCTTCAGCACTCAGCTTTCAAATTTGCCAGCAAATTTGGAAAATTCAGCAGTGGCCACAGGACTGGAAAAGGTGAGTCTTCATTCCAGTCCCTAAGAAAGGCAATGCCAAAGAATGCTCAGACTACCGCACAATTGCACTCATCTCACACGCTAGTAAAGTAATGCTCAAAATTCTCCAAGCCAGGCTTAAACAGTACATGAACTGTGAACTTCCAGATGTTCAAGCTGGTTTTAGAAAAGGCAGAGGAACCAGAGATCAAATTGCCAACATCTGCTGAATCATCGAAAAAGCAAGAGAGTTCCAGAAAAACATCTATTACTGCTTTATTGATTGACTATACCAAAGCCTTTGACTGTGTGGATCACAATAAACTGTGGAAAATTCTGAAAGAGATGGGAATACCAGACCACCTGACCTGCCTCTTGAGAAATCTGTATGCAGGTCAGGAAGCAACAGTTAGAACTGGACATGGAACAACAGACTGATTCCAAATAGGAAAAGGAGTACATCAAGGCTGTATATTGCCACCCTGCTTATTTAACTTATATGCAGAGTACATCATGAGAAATGCTGGACTGGAAGAAACACAAGCTGGAATCAAGATTGCTCGGAGAAATATCAATAACCTCAGATATGCAGATGACACCACCCTTATGGCAGAAAGTGAAGAAGAACTAAAGAGCCTCTTGATGAAAGTGAAAGTGGAGAGTCAAAAAGTTGGCTTAAAGCTCAACATTCAGAAAACTAAGATTATGGCATCTGGTCTTGTCACTTCATGGCAAATAGATGGAGAAACAGTGGAAACAGTGACAGACCTTATTTTTGGGGGGCTCCAAAATCACTCCAGATGGTGACTGCAGCCATGAAATAAAAAGATGTTTACTCCTTGGAAGGAAAGTTATGACCAACCTAGATAGCATATTCAAAAGCAGAGACATTACTTTGCCAACAAAGGTCTCTCTAGTCAAGGCTATGGTTTTCCAGTGGTCATATATGGATGTGAGAGTTGGACTGTGAAGAAAGCTGAGCACCAAAGAATTGATACTTCCTCCCCTACAGCTTATCTAACTGGGGCCTTTCCTCTGCCCTCGCCCCTGGCAAGGATTTTAGTTTCAAATGGATTTTTAGATTAGGTAAGAAATGAAGTACAGAGATACTAACTACTCTTAAAACTTCTATATGGATTTGTAAAACAAATCTCAACCAAAATCCTTTACCAATGATGGTTTTAATGAGCATGTAATTCCAGAAGACACAAAACAGTTTTATTTAGCATTATGAAATTACTAGGGATTCACCTGATTATTATTTCTTTGCCATTATTAAGCAGATTAAAGCATACTTCGTGAATTGAGGAAATGGGAGAAATTCATGAGTAGATGGAATGGGCTTTTAATAGGATTTTGAAGTCAAACAGCATTAAGATCTTCAAGGAAATAAGAGCTGAGGGGTTTGACATATGAAATGGTTTAAGTCACCTTCAAGGTTGAGAGCCCCATAGACCTAAATGGATTATTTTTCCTTCAGTGTTCATCCCGCAGCAAATTCCAAAATGCTTTTCCATTTTACTCAATTACTGCATACTTTTAAAATACGTTAAAATAAGTGGGCTGGAATGGCTTTCCAATTAGCTCACCAGACCTTCCTCGATTAGACCAGGATCCAGAGGCCCAGACACTCCAGCTGGGATGGCTGCTAATCAAAAGGTAAATAAAAGATTTCTCGGAAAATCACACTGCAATATAATACCTGTAAATAGTCATTGTTCTATCAGTGTTTATAACATTATAAAAATATTGTCAAAGCAGACAAAACAGTTGTTTTAGGTACACTGTATCTTCCGTTTTGGAGAAGAATAAAGACAATGTACTATCACAGCTATATTTAAACGGAGAACCAACCAACCAAGACCCAGCGCATGAGACTCTGCTCAGTATTATGTGGCAGCCTGGATGGGAGGGGGGTTGGGGGTGGTGAGTCCCTTTGCTATCCACTTAGAAAAATAAAATTAAAATTAAATATCCTGTGGGTGTCCCCTGGTGGTCCAGTGGTTAGGACTCGACACTTCCACTGCAGAGGCCGGGGTTCAATCCCTGGTCAGGAAAGTGAGATCTTATAAGCCACGCGGCCAAAAAAAAAAGGAAAGGAAAGAAAAAGAAATTGTGCTGAAGTCTTGGTCCTCACTGCTCCTGGACAGCCTCACGGCCACGCCCAGCTTGACGGCATCTCTGAGCAAGAATCCGCATCGCCGGTTCAGATGACCAGCCTCATCTGTCCACTCCCACGTAAACACACGTTCTGGAGACACGTACAGGATGTGGGATCTGACAGCACTGGACACAGAGCTCACCCTGCAGTGTGAACACATGGCGGGGATTCCCCTGAACCCAGTCAACACCATCACAGGCTGAAACCCCATGTGCTCTTACCTGGAGAATCCCGTGGACAGAGGAGCCTGGTGGGCTCCAGTCCATGGGGTCGTGGAGTCGGACACGACTGAGAGACTAACACACACACACTCACACACACACACACCCCACATGCTCTCTGCAGGTTTTCATACATGACGTCTCCTCTGTCTGGAGCACAACTGCCTCCCATCTCTACCTGCCATAAACAGCCCACCCTCAACGCCACATCCTTGGGGCAGCCCCGTCACTAAGCCCTGGAAACCTGAGTGAGACACCATCCCACGGGCTCTCACAGCAGCTGGGCATCTCCAGTCTCGCTTGTTTCATCACCTTGGGCATCTTCATCAGTCCTATTAATAAGTGTCCTGGAGCAGGACTGATATATCCATAGAGATCACAGCAGAGCTCTGTACTGTCAGGACCGTAGCCATGAATCAGGGGTGGCATCAGAGCCTGGAATACAGCTGGTGTGACTGAGAGAATGCCTTTTCACTTGAAGTGAAAGGCACTGCAAGTGCAAAATGCACTGGGGGTAAGACCTAGACCAGAAAGCAGTGTGCACGATACGCATCATGTCTATTATCACATGCTGAAATGACCATATGTTGGATATATTGGGTTAAATAAAGTATGTTAAAATAATTCCATTTGCTTGTTTTAAATTTTCTAATGTGACTACTGGAAAATGTGAAATTATGTGCGTAGTTAGCATTGTGTTTCTGCTGGAGACACTAGTATAGTACAGAGTAGATTCTCTACAGATACCAGATGCATGTCTAGACTTTATTTTTATTTTGTAATATAGAGTTGAGTGGACTTCGCTGATAGCTCAGTTGGTAAAAATCCACCTGCAATGTGGGAGACCTCGGTTTGATCCCTAGTTTGGAAAAATCCCCTGGAGAAGGGAAAGGCTACCCACTCCAGTATTCTGTCCTGGAGAATTCAATGGACAGTCCATGGGGTCTCAAAGAGTCGGACACGACTAAGCGACTTTCACTTTCACTATAGAGTTGAGTATAAAATACACAATTTAGGTCTGATTAATGGTGCAGGGGAAAAGGACAATCTATTTTGACCGCAAAAGAGACACATTTGGGGGGTTTCAAATGGTAGTATATAATGCGGCATGGAATAGATTAAAGTCTTCTTGATGCAGACTTTTTAACTGGACCCTTGATAGCCTTTTTGCCTCCTTTTCGACGTGAAATTTCATCACCAGTCTAGGATTTGGGCAGCAACGGGGCGCACTATCCGTGTGAAATCCATGCTGCTACGAATCTTCATTCTCAGCAGCTCTGCTGACCTTGAGCCCTGTGTTCCGAGGCCTTAAACTTCCTACCCATGACCTAGAGGGTGAACTTGGAACCCATTGGACTCAGCGATCTGGCCATGCACCATGCTCTCTTGCAAGAGGAGGTTTCTCTTTCTTCTCTGATCTCCCTGCTAAACCCGCCAAGGGGCTCTTTCCCTCCAGCATAGTTTAGCTCTCAGCCAGGGATCTAAGCAATTTTTGCTCTGAATTTTGGTCTCGTTCCTGTGGTTTCTGCGCTGGCAGAATTTCCTTTTTTTATTTCCAGCTGCTCTCCCAGTTCTGAGCTCTGAACGCTGCTATCTTTGGCTGATGAAGCTCAGCTTTGCCCCCCACCTCTCCCCCACCCCCACACCATTGTCTGCAGTCATAGAAGAGTGGGCAGGGCAGTGCCCTCAAGCCAGGGAGCCATCATAAATTTGACACTGGACCATTTCCAGTTACCTCTGGATGAGTTTTAGTCTATTCAGTGATTGTTTTATTTATTTTGAACATTGATATCTGCTAGGGACTCACATGACATACTTCTTTTTTCTTTTTTTTTTACCATTTCCATAAGCAAACTTCCACGTCCATTTTTCATGGTAGGTGGACAATGACAGTAGCCAAACCTTGGGAAGGCCGCGTGGCCAGTCACTTGCCTGGTCAAGCACAAGGGTGTGGGTCACGCTTCCAGGAAGCCAGCTAAGCTCCTAGAAGTACTAGATCGAGGAAAGGAATACGGAGTAAATAGGAGAGAGAGATGGTGAATTAGCCAGCTTGATGCTACCATAAAATATCGTCAACAGAGTGGCTTCAGCTACAGGAAATCTCACAGCTTCCGAAGGCTGGACATCCCCGATGAACACAACTGCAGATTCAGTTCTCACAGTGAGTCTTCTCTCCCTGCTGTTGACAATCTCCGTCTCATTGTATCATGTGCTGCAGAGAGAGAAGCAGCAGGATCCCTGTTTTCTGCTCTTGTTGTTGCTGCTGTTTAGTCGCTCAGTCTTGTCTGACTCTTCGTGACCCCACGGATTGTAGCCCTCCAGGCTCCTCTGTCCATGGGATTTTCCAGGCAAGAGTGCTGGAGTGGGTTGCCATTTTCTTTTCCAGGGGACCTTCCTGACCCAGGGATTGAACTTGCATCTCACAAATCCCATCACAGGGCTTCATCCTCCTGACCTCGTCTGAATTATTTACCTCCAAAGGCTCCCCTCCAAATACCATCACACACGGTCTTAGGACATCAACATATAAAGTTGTCAGCAGGGCACAATTGGGTCCCGAATAGATGGACAGATCAGTTGGGATCCTAAACCCGCTGCCGTGTTGGAGGCTTTAGTTTGTCACAGTAATATCCTTCTTTCATCTCTCCCCAGGAACTGAGGCTAACCAGAATCTGGAGAAGCTGTTTCCAAGAACAGCAAAACCTCAAGGCCATTGTGCATCTGAGATGTTGACTCACAGCTGTATTCATCTTCAGAAATACCCCTGTAGGGAGAAGTCTCACCCATGGGGCTGAAATGCCGTCTCCTTTCCCTCAAGTCGGGGGGCAGCTCTGAAAGGCCATCCTATCTCTACTGTCTGCTTTTGCAAATTCAGTGCATTTAAAACTCACCTTCTCACCCCTCCACATTGTCACAGATCACTGGCTTTGGGGGCCCTGTGTCATATGTCAAACTCGCATATTTGTTTTACACACGGTGATGTGTATGTTTCAGTGCTATTCTCTCAAATCAGAGGGAGTTGGGGGGGGGTGCAGGATGGAGGGGGCGCATGTATGCCCATGGCCAACTCACACTGATGTGTGGCGAATCAGAGGGAGGCGGGGCGTGCAGGATGGAGGGGGCGCCTGTATGCCTATGGCCGATTCACACTGATGTGTGGCGAAAGCCATTGCAATATTGTACAGTGATTAGCCTCCCATCAAAGTAAACAAATTGAAAAAAAAAAAAAAACAAAACTGGCCTTCTGCTCAGTCCTGCTGCTTCCCTCCCGCCCCTTCAGGGCTGTTGCTAAGAGCAGTCCCTGAATATCTGCGTTAAGCCTGTGACAGGGACCCCTACCTGCCACCAGGGGTGTGAGGAATCTTGGTCAGAGGGTGAGCAGAGAACGCCAACCATTCCCATGCTGCATTCCTCCCTGTATGCAAGCCCTTCCACACACAATTTTGTAATTTTCTTACTAATGAAGAACTGTTTATTTCATTTACTTTTCACTCATTGATTGCGGCCATCCAGTTAGTTTGCATAGTAGGCTGTTAGCTGTATGCTTTATGCAAATAGTTGAAAGCTGCTTTGGATTCTACTTGGCTCTTGATCCCCTTTTATCTCCAGGAATTATGCCAGGAAAAGCCCTTTACAATACAATACAATTAAAGATACTGTCTCTTTGAACTTGAGACTGGTTCCTCTCATTACAAAATCCTTCACCAGCTCTGTTTGGCAAGTCAAGCTTAGTGGAAGAAGTACATTTTTTTATCTGCATAGAAGATGGAAGATCACACAATCTTTTGCTGGATCATTATTCTGCTGATGACAAGACTCAAACACAAACGAAGAAGAGAGGGCCTGCGGTTCCTGCCGAATCATCCTGCGTGGGGGGCAGCAGGGGAAGCGGTGTCACTGTCACCTGGAGAATAAAGATGGGAGCTCCTGGAGTCTAACTGAGGCCAGCTCAGTTCAGTTCAGTCACTCAGTCATGTCGGACTCTTTGTGACCCCATGGACTGCATCATGCCAGGCTTCCCTGTCCATCACCAGCGCCCAGAGCTTGCTCAGACTCATGTCCATTGAGTCAGTGATGCCATCCAACCATCTCATCCTCTGTCATCCCCTTCTCTTCCTGCCCTCAGTCTTTCCCAGCATCAGGGTCTTTTCCAATCAGTCTTTTCCTCTTCCCATCAGGTGGCCAAAGTATTGGAGTTTCATCTTCAGCATCAGTCCTTCCAATGAATATTCAGGACTGATTTAGGATGGACTGGTTGGATCTCCTTGCAGTCCAAGGGACTCTCAAGAGTCTTCTCCAAGAAGTAATTTTTTATTTAAAGAGATAAACAAGTACATGACTCCCTCCTTGACAAATGTACATAAATTTGATTGTTAAATAAATATTGTACAAATCCTATGTTGTCTAACTCTGACTCTCAGTCAGTATCCCCTAACAAACACTAACTTGACTTGTTTTTTGGAGAATTCCATTTCAGAATATGACACTGAGATGCCGAGGACATTCTCCTCTCAGAAACCATTGTTAGCAAGCAAGGCATTTGAGGCATCATCAGTGGTTGCCCCTTTTAGGGTTCTCTCTGATATGTTCTTATGATCCTTTGTATTTCTGTGTTGTCTGCTGTGATCTCTCCATTTTCATTTCTGATTTTGTTAATTTTATTTTTCTCCCTTTGTTTCTTGATGAGTCTGGCTAATAGCTTGTCAATTTTATTTAACTTCTCAAAGAACCAGCTTTTGGCTTTGTTGATTTTTGCTATGCTCTCTTTTGTTTCTTTTGCATTTATTTCTGCCATAATTTTAAAGATTTTTTTCCTTCTACTAACCCTGGGGTTCTTCATTTCTTCCTTTTCTAGTTGCTTTAGGTGTAGAGTTAGGTTATTTATTTGACTTTTTATCTTTATTACCGTCACCATAGTTTGGTCTCAGGTCAAACAACAGGGAGGGAACACAGCCCTGCCCATCAACAGAAAATTGGATGAAATATTTACTGAGCATGGCCCCACCCATCAGAAGAAGACCCACTTTCACTCAGAGTCAGTCTCTCCCATCAGAATATCCTTATCTGTCAGAGGGCAGACCAAATGAAAACCATAATCACAGAAAACTAATCAAACTTATGACACGGACTACAGTCATCTTCAGGACCAAGATAATCAGGATGGTGTGATCACTCACCTAGAGCCAGACGTCCTGGAATGTGAAGTCAAGTGGGCCTTAGGAAGCATCACTAAGAACAAAGCTAGTGGAGGTGCTGGAATTCCTGTTGAGCTATTTCAAATCCTGAAAGATGATGCTGTGAAAGTGCTGCACTCAATATGCCAGAAAATTTGGAAAACTCAGCAGTGGCCACAGGACTGGAAAAGGTCAGTTTCATTCCAATCCCTAAGAAAGGCAATGCCAAAGATGCTCAAACTACCGCACAATTGCACTCATCTCACATGCTAGTAAAGTAATGCTCAAAATTCTCCAAGCCAGGCTTCAGCAGTATGTGAACGGTGAACTTTCAGATGTTCAAGCTGGTTTTAGAAAAAGCAGAGGAACCAGAGATCAAATTGCCAACATCCACTGGATCATGGGAAAAGCAAGAGAGTTCCAAAAAAACATCTATTACTGCTTTATTGACTATGCCAAAGCCTTTGACTGTGTGGATCACAATAAACTGTGGGAAATTCTGAAACAGATGGGAATACCAGACCACCTGATCTGCCTCTTGAGAAATCTGTATGCAGGTCAGGAAGCAACAGTTAGAACTGGACATGGAACAACAGACTGATTCCAAATAGGAAAAGGAGTACGTCAAGGCTGTATATTGTCACCCTGCTTATTTAACTTATATGAAGAGTACATCATGAGAAACGCTGGGCTGGAAGAAACAAAAGCTGGAATCAAGATTTCCAGGAGAAATACCAATAATCTCAGATGTGAAGATGACACCATCCTTATGGCAGAAAGTGAAGAGTAACTAAAAAGCCTCTTGATGAAAGTGAAAGTGGAGAGTGAAAAAGTTGGCTTGAAGTTCAACATTCAGAAAACAAAGATCATGGCATCTGGTCCCATCACTTCAGGGGAAATAGATGGGGAAACAGTGGAAACAGTGTCAGACTTTATTTTGGGGGGGCTCCAAAATCACTGCAGATGGTGACTGCAGCCATGAAATTAAAAGACACTTATTCCTTGGAAGAAAAGTTAAGACCAACCTAGATAGCATATTGAAAAGCAGAGACATTACTTTGCCAACAAAAGTCCATCTAGTCAAGGCTATGGTCTTTCCAGTGGTCATGTATGGATGTGAGAGTTGGACTGTGAAGAAAGCTGATTGCTGAAGAATTGATGCTTTTGAACTATGGTGTTGGAGAAGACTCTTGATAATCCCTTGGATTGCAAGGAGATCCAACCAGTTCATCCTAAAGGAGATCAGTCCTGGGTGTTCATTGGAAGGACTGATGCTAAAGCTGAAACTCCAGTACTTTGGCCACCTCATGCGAAGAGTTGACTCATTGGAAAAGACCCTGATGCTGGGAGGGATTGGGGGCAGGAGGAGAAGGGGAAGACAGAGGATGAGATGGTTGGATGGCATCACTGACTCGATGGACACGAGTTTGGGTAAACTCCGGGACTTGGTGATGGACAGGGAGGCCTGGCGTGCTGTGATTCATGGGGTTACAAAAAGTCGGACACGACTGAGTGACTGAACTTATATGCTCTGGCCCACAATTTTGAAGGTAGTTTATTTATCTTTCTGAGCTGTCCCACTTTAATTTAAGTCTTGTACACAATCCAAAGGGATTGCATGAGTTTCTTTTATGTGCAGAGGTTTTCCCAGATTAAATAAAATGGCAGTTGTTTGTCTGGCAGTTTTAAGTGTATTGCTCAGCTATGTGGTGCTAACCCATGAGCTGGTGAATTATCTGATTACTTTGTTAGTGAGAACCATATGACCAAGATCTCACCTGTATGAATGTTAGTTCGAGTCAGTGCATCCTTTTTCAGTCTTGGGAGAAGGGAGCAGAACTTGAGAAGGGGAATCAACACATAAAGAAGAAATCCTCGGGTCTAATGGAGAGACAGTGAACCTTGATCTGGGAATCAGGCACGGGGGCTGGGATGATCATACTGATTAACAAGAGGCCCCAGTGTCTGCATGTCCCTCCCATCCAGGAGGAGGCTCCCAGATGGTGGCTCATTGGTAAAGCATCCACCTGCCAATGCAGGAGACGAGGATTCAATCCCTGGGTCGGGTAGATTCCCTGAAGTGGGAAATGACAACCCACTACAGTGTTCTTGCTTGGAAAGTTCCTTGTATGGCAGGCTACAGTCCATGGAACCACAAAGAGACAGACACAACTGAGTGCCTGAGCAGCAGCCGCCCCCAACCCTGGACATGCCGCTCTGTGCAGATCCAGGCCCCTCCATGTCCCCTCGACGCTTCTCTCCACGGCCCCTCCCAAGCTGAGCTTCCTCTGGGTCCTGGTTTCAGGAGATTCTCACGTCTCCATCTCTTGTATCTACCACAGGTGAGTTAAGTTGGGACAACAATATCTAGATCCTGCGGAGTCGGATTAGATGGAATAACACGGGGAAAAGCGTGTCATCAAAGGCCAAATGCAGTTCAACTGCAGAATGTGTAGGAGTGAACGTCCCCTCTCAACAACAAGTCTCGGTTTCCTGTGTCTTATTGTGAGGCTTAACATTTACTTGTGCTTGCAGTGAATTATTCGTTCTTCTCTGCACTTCAGGATTGATGTCTGTGTGTGTGGAAAAGTAGGAATAGTGAAATGTTAATGGCATAACCATTATACAGTATTATATAACCATTGAATGATATAGCTATTATATGGTATGACCACTATATGATATGACCATTATATGGTATGACAATTTGGCATTTGTGACAAATCCAGTCAATTTCACTGTTTGAAGCTTTTTAAATTAAAAGTTAGGGGAAAATTAAATCCCAAAGCAATCTTTCATTGCTTCTGAGACTTTTGGTCTCTCCCTTGGTAGTGATAACATTGAGGAAGCATGGTTGCAATCAACAAGTGAGTAGTCCTCAAAGTGTGGCCTGGGAATCCACGCTGAGACCTTTGAGGAATCTGCAGGGTCCAAACCATTTCCTTAATAATAGCAACTTATAACGCTGAGATGTTATTTGCTTTTTAAAAGCTCTTCCTTTCACAAGTGTGTAGTGGAAATGTTTAAAGGCCACTTGACTTGTGGCATCTCAATAGATTAAATCCAGAAGCAGCTTGAGAATCCAACTGCCTTCTATTAAGTTAGACAATAAAAAAAAAAAATTTCTAAAAATATAAAAAAATCCATCTTCTCACTAATTTTTGGTTGTTTTGGAAAACATAGTTATTTTTGATGGAAACATATGATGGATGCTGACATGTAACGGTATTTTGCCATTTTAAACCGCATAAATAAATTTTTTATAAAGGTCACAGTTTCACTAACATTGTAAGCAGGCATTCTCAGCAGTAGTAGGTGAAGTCTGGATCATTCTGATCATGGGTGTTTCCTTGGCAGAGCTTACATTAGTGCTGTTTGGGTCACAGTCTCACTAACATTGTAAGCAGGCATTCTCAGCAGTAGTAGGTGAAGTCTAGATCATTCTGATCATGGGTGTTTCCTTGGCAGAGCTTACATTAGTGCTGTTTGGGTCACAGTCTCACTAACATTGTAAGCAGGCATTCTCAGCAGTAGTAGGTGAAGTCTAGATCATTCTGATCCTGGGTGTTTCCTTGGCAGAGCTTACATTAGTGCTGCTTGCACGGCTGAAGTTAGGGAGTCCTCAGTACATGGGAGGAGAGCAAGGGGTCCTGAGAGCAGAACGCTTGAACATCTCTGTAATCGCCATTTATTACTATTTCATGAGGACAGAGACTCGCGTGAAGGTCAGGAGGACCCCTCCTGGCCCTGCTGCCTTACGGCACCGTGCTCCTTAAACTCTCTTGAAAGTGAGAATGCTAATGGTGGCTACCACACACGGATGGGGAAAGATCAGAAGAGTTGGCAAGTAGAAGGTCCTTGGAGATGGTGAGTGTTAGAGGAGTATGTGCAGAACCTAAAGCAAAGCTCGTATTCTGATCATTTGTACATAGTGTATTTCACTCTTCTCATGCGTCATGGCCTCCTTGAGGAAGAAAGATACTGCTTCACGCTTGCCTCTTGCATCCCCGCTGGAGCCCTCACACATTACGCCTGAATTACTGCAAGGTGGAGGTGATCAAGTTTTCCCCCACCGTGTGTCCAAGTTCCTGGCACAGAGCAACTCCCCCACACATAGGTATTCCTGTGTCAATTAATACGTAGATACATTAATGCAATGGCTTGCATTTTATCTAGCTGGAAGTTGAATGATAAAAGTTCTCAAGGAGCCTTTATATGTTATTTTCATACGTGCAGATATTAAGCAGAGCCACACTTGAAACTGCTTCTAAAAGGGGTTCGAAAGGAAACTACTTAATAAAGAAGAGTGACTTCCAATTAGAATGCCGAGTGTTTACAAGTAAATAGATGCTTCTAGACACTCAGAGGTGCTTGAAAACAGTGTTCATCTAAACGCTGAGCATTTGCTTGAAATATTATTTCCACTACACGTTTGTTTAATAGGCGCTCTTCAAATGAAGGGCTACATTAAATGTAAGTTCTAGCTCTGACTCAACCATCCAGCTCAGAATAACAGTGGGAGACAAACCTGGATATTGTGAAGTCCCCGTGTATGCAGCACGCATGAAGATAAGCGGTGCAGCTGACCAAGAGCACATGCACAGAAACATCAGTTGTCAGCGAGCACTGCAGATTGAAAAGAAAAAGCTCTGTTCCTTTGGCTGTTGCATCCAGGAACCAGAGCCAACAACCCAGCTCTTTTCACAATATAGAAAAATAGAAAAGGAGACGGAGAAGGCTAGGGGACATGGTTTCCTGTCCCTGATTTTAGCTATGCACATTAAATTTTGCAGGAAAAAGTTGATGATTAAAATATATCTGATTTCCAATCTCTGCAGTTTAGAATTGCCTATTACAATGCTCAGGCTATAATGGCAAATTTGCTAAGAACATTGAATTCTAGAAAGAGCTGACAAAAATAAATTATGGATAGAGCATGCATTAATACAAATTGCCTTCATTTGCTGCACGTTAATTTCAAAATGAAAAGACACCTAAGAAAGCAAAAATATTTTCAGGTCTGATGCCATTATTTGGGTCGGCTTCCATGGAACGGTGGTAATGAATGCTGGACCAGCACAGAAATGGTTCTATTAAAGAGCTCATAAGCGCCAACCCATAAATACTGCTGACACTGATTTCCACTTTGGAGACCTTCTGCTTATTTTATTCAGAGGTATTTTTAGGTACCTGAAATCTGTTGTATTTTACCCGACCCTTTAGTTCTCTCTGCCCTGTTGGTTGGACCTCAATGTCCAAATGTTTTATTGAAAAAGGATATCTTGTAACACTCATTTTAAGTGTGACCTAAGAATGTTATGGTGCTGGAGAAGACTCTTGAGAGTCCCTTGGACTGCAAGGAGATCCAACCAGTCCATCCTAAAGGAAGTCAGTCCTGAATATTCATTGGAAGGACTGATGCTGAAGCTGGAACTCCAATACTTTGGCCACCTGATGCGAAGAGCCAACTCATTGGGAAAGAACCTGATGCTGGGACAGACTGAGGGCAGGAGGAGAAGGGATGAGATGGTTAGATGACATCACCAAGTCAATGGACATGAGTTTGAACAAACTCCAGGAGAAGGTGAGGGACAGGGAAGCCTGGCAGGCTGTAGTCCATGGGATCGCAAAGAGTCGGACATGACTGAGTGACTGAACAACAGCAAAATGTTTTTGTTTGCTTCTTGCTTTCTATCTTAATTAAATTCCTTATGTTCAAATACGTCCGGGAATGTTTCAGCTTGTTTTGAACATGAGATGAGTTTTTCAGGACTTCACCACATGGCCACCCCCATCCCGTGACCGCTGCCTGACTTTGCACCAGTACACCTGTCTCCTCTCCCAAATTTGTCACCTCACCAGGTACTTATAGGTATCTGCTCACTCCTGTCGACTTAAAAAATAGCCACAACCTAAAAGCCGAGAGTTATATTTTATTTGGTGAGAAGTTTTAGGACTCCAAGCCTGGGAGACAGCATCTCAGTGGACCCTGAGAGAACTTCTCCAAGGAGGCAAGGGGAGGAGCCAGATTATACAGAAATTTTACAACAAAGGGCAAGTAGCTGAACATCAAGAGATTATTGTTGAATAAAGGAAACCAGATATCCCAAATTAAGGAATTTAGTGCTTTTCTATGTATGGGAAGATGCAAGAGTCTGGGCTCACTGAGGTTGTTCCTTGCACAGGCAGCTCAGCTATCTGGGACCAGTATCCCATTTTTCACAGCTGGAGCTCCTCAGGGCTTACTGTAGGGAGTGGCTGCATCCGATGGCTCTTGGATGGCAGGTGTTCTTCCCCTTCCTGAGGGCTCTGGACTTCACATCAGGAGGGCCAGAATAGCTGATGACTGTGACAGCCTTTTGTACTGATATGGCAGTAAACATTCCACTTCTCATTCCCCTTTATCAGAGCCAAGGTTCAGTTCCGTTCAGTTCAGTTCAGTCGCTCAGTCGTGTCCGACTCTTTGCGACCCCGTGAATCACAGCACACCAGGCCTCCCTGTCCATCACCAACTCCTGGAGTTCACTCAGACTCACGTCCATCGAGTCAATGATGCCATCCAGCCATCTCATCCTCTGTCATCCCCTTCTCCTCCTGCCCCCAATCCCTCCCAGCATCAGAGTCTTTTCCAATGAGTCAACTCTTCGCATGAGGTGGCCAAAGTACTGGAGTTTCAGCTTTAGCATCATTCCTTCCAAAGAAATCCCAGGGCTGATCTCCTTCAAAATGGACTGGTTGGATCTCCTTGCAGTCCAAGAGACTCTCAAGAGTCTTCTCCAACACCACAGTTCAAAAGCATCAATTCTTCAGCGCTCAGCCTTCTTCACAGTCCAACTCTCACATCCATACATGACCACAGGAAAAACCGTAGCCTTGACTAGACGAACCTTTGTTGGCAGGCTTATGAAAATTAATCCCCACTTCATAGGAGCCGTGACCAGCATGGAGCAGAGGGCAGGGGGCATCCCAGGCATTGCTGGCCCACTGCCTCCTGTCGGGCCTCCCAGACATGCCCAGCTGTCTGCAGGGCCATGAACTCTGCCCTCAGTGTGGCTCTCAGGTCCTGTCTTGCACCTGATTTTGCATGAAACACTTGTTTTGACTCCAGTTATTTCTGCATATTGTCTCACCTGATTCTGACCTCTGGCTTTTTCTGACTTATTTCTAGCTTCCATGAAGTGAAAATATCTCCGCCATATCAATAAACAAGGAATGCCAGAGCCAGCATTGATTTCTGGGCTCCAGATGTGAATGAGGGCTCCCCAGCAGATGCTGCCACCCCCACGGTGATAGCTGAGGAACTGGAGGGATGCAAGAAGCAAGGTCAACAGCGAAACAGGGTTGGCCCCAGAGAGCTGAGTGCATATGAAAGGAATGGATTCAGTGAGCCCAGAGGCTTGCGTCTTCCCACACAGAGAAGGCTAAATTCCTTAGCTTGATACCTGATCTCTGATATCCAGACTGCCTGCTCCCTTTTTTGCAAACTTGTCTATAGCCTGACTCCCCCTCCTGCTTCCTTGGAGCAGGTTTTTCAAAGCTCCTGAGATGCTGTCTCCTGGGCTCAGAGTCCTAAACATTCCCACCAAATAAAATAACTCTCTTGCTTTCAGGCTGTGACTATAACCTATTTCAGTCGACATAAGCTATTTATGTCGACACCTCCACCAAATATCCCTGATCCCCATGAACACTTTCCCTTAATATTCTAACACCACGCCCTCAGGTTTCATTTCATTTCCCTCATTGTCATGGGTTCTACAGAGTCCACTTTGCTTTCTGAAGTGCCCTAAAATTAAAGTAGGAAAGAGGCTCCCAGAAAAAAATATCATAAAGTCCTGAATATTCATTGGAAGGACTGATGCTGAAGCTGAAGCTCCAGTATTTGGCCACCTGATGCGAAGAACTGACTCATTGGAAAAGACTCTGATGCTGGGAAAGATGGAAGGCAGAAGAAATGGATGACAGAGGACGAGATGGTTGGATGGCATCCCTGGCTCGATGGACATGAGTTTGAGCAAGCTCTGGGAGTTGGTGATGGACAGGGAAGCCTGGTGTGCTACAGTCCCTGGGGTTGCAAAGAGCAACTGAACTGACTGAATTGACATCATCTATATATCTCACTCCCTAAACAAACCTCAGTTCAGTTGCTCAGTCGTATCTGACTTTTTGTGACCCCATGGACTGCAGCACGCCAGGCTTCCCTGTCCATCACCAACTTCTGGAGTTTCCTCAAACTCATGTCCATTGAGTCGGTGATGCCATCCAACTATCTCATCCTCTGCCATCCCCTTCTCCTCCTGCCTTCAATCTTGCCCAGAATCAGGGTCTTTTCCAATTAGTCAGTTCTTCGCATCCAGTGGCCAAAGTATTGGAGTTTCGGCTTCAACATCAGTCCTTCCAATGAACACCCAGGACTGATCTCCTTTAGGATGGACTGGTTGGATCTCCTTGCAGCCCAAGTGACTCTCAAGAGTCTTCTCCAACACCACAGTTCAAAAGCATCAATTCTTTGGTGCTCAGCCTTCTTTATAGTCCAACTCTCACATCCATACATGACTACTGGAAAAACCATAGCTTTGACTAGATGAACCTTTGTTGACAAAGTAATGTCTTTGCTTTTCAATATGCTGTCTAGGTTGGTCATAACTTTTCTTCCAAGGAGCAAGCATCTTTTAATTTCATGGCTGCAAGCCTACTCTCTCTTTGAAAAGTCTTAGCTTATATAAAATTTTCCCTCTACATTTTCCTCAATCCACAAGAACTTGAATTTTAGTGTTTTCAAATTACAATTCGGTCTATGAAGGAGAGAGGGGCAGGGAACAGAGTGGACACTGGCATTTGAAGAGAGACACAGCCAGTGGCCTAGAGTCTGCACAGAGTTTTTTTAATGAATAATAATAATAAATAAGGGAAGTCTAGGCGACCCAGTGTTAAAGATTCTGCCTGTCAATGCAGGAATTGCAAGAGATGTGGGTTCGATCCCTGGGTGAGGAAGATACCCTAGAATAGGAAATGGAAACTCACTCCAGTATTCTTGCCTGAAAATTTCCATGGACAGAGGAACCTGGCAAGCCACAATTCATGGGGTCACAGAGTCAGACACAACTGAGCATACACACACACACACACACACACACACACAATGATAAATATAACTTGCTGAGTGTTTCCTCTTTAAAAGTGGACTATAAGCAATATTGTTCCCTTTTCATTTATGTGTTTATTATTTATTATAGTGAACACAAAGCCTTATTAAGTTTCCCTACCAATTTCCCCTGAGAGGCTTTCAATTCCTCAATCCATTCCACTCTTCTTAATTAAATTTACTTCAGCCAATATTTATTGATTATCCATTCCATCATTCTCACTATAGTCGAAACATAACCCTGAATAAGACATAATGCCTGTCTTTGAGAAGCCTGCAGAGTACAGGGGGTTTTGGAAAATTGGACAATTGGGATTCAGGGCTACTGATGTTGAAGCTGAAGCTCCAATACTTTGGCCACCTGATGCAAAGAGCTGACTCATTGGAAAAGACCCTGATGCTGGGAAAGATTGAAGGCAGGAGGAGAAGGGGACAACAGAGGATGAGATGGCTGGATGGCATCACCAACTTGATGGACATGAGTCAGTGTGGACCTGAGTCGGTGTGGACAGTGCTGAGTTGCTACATGACATGAGAGAGGGAAAAGCCTGGAGGACGTAGGATCTGCACCAAGAGGACATACTTTTCTACCCTCTACCTTCCATCCAGCTGATTTGGAGAGGGGCGGCTCTGATGTCGCACCTCTGTGCAATTTTAATAAAAGCTTAATTTCCTTGTTGGCCCTCTCATAGCTTCCCCTAACAATCCTATTGGGTACTCTAGATATCAGGTCAATTTTCCAGTTTCAAGATCAACTGATCAGCAACTTTAATTCCGTCTTCACCATAATTCCTCTTTGCCGTATGATCTAACATGTTTGCAGGTTTTGGAGATTAGGACGTGGACCCCTTTGAGGGGAGTGTTATTCTGACTACTGCAACATTTAAGATTCTTCTCTTTAAACATTCCAGCAACCCAAATGCATGTCTGGTTTAAAAACCTGAATAGGTTCTGTTTCTGGTGATGTTTTAATATCTTCTTTCAGAGAAATCTACTACTGAAAACCATCAGAAAATCTTAAGAAAGAAATCACTCAGATGTGCTTAAGTGAGTCAGAGAACTATTTAGGAAGCCAGAAATTACAGTGTCCTGGAGAACTCACTAAGATGAGTCCAGCATTCTGTGACACTATACTCTGTAAAGAATTTGTTAATTCATAAGTGTTGTAAGACCCAGAAATCAAAGATCTGAGTAAGAAACAGGTGATCAAAGTCTAGGCACTTGAGCTAAGGTTGGATGCTGATACAAAAGTTGGAGTTGTGGCATCTAGAAAAATGCTAGAGAGGATCTTACTTGCAAAGCAGAAATAGAGACCCAGACTTAAAGAATAAGCATATGGACACCAAGAAGGGGAAAGGGGATGGTAGGATGAGTTGGGAGATTGAGAATGACATATATATGTACTATTGATGAAATGAAAGTGAATGAAACTCAGTCGTGTTCAACTCTTTGTGACCCCATGGACTATACAATTCATGGAATTCTCCAGGTCAGAGCACTGGGGTGGGTAGCCTTTCCCTGCTCCAGGGGATCTTCCCAACCCAGGGATCAAACCCAGGTCTCCCTCATTGCAGATGGATTCGTTACCAACTGAGCCACAGGGAAGCCCAAGAATACTGGAGTGGGTAGCCTATCCCTTTTCCAGTGGATTTTCCCGACCCAGGAAGAGAACTGGGGTCTCCAGAATTGCAGGTGAATTCTTTACCAACTGAGCTATCAGGGTGACACTGTGTATAAAAGAGATAATGAGAACCTACTATATAGCTCAGGAAACTCCACTCAGCACTCTGTGTTGACCTAAATGGGAAGGAAATCCAAAAAAGAGGGTGTGTGTGTGTGTGTGTGTGTGTGTGTGTGTGTGTGTGTGTGTGTGTGTAGCTGATTCACTTTGTTGCACAATATAAATTAAGACAACATTGCAAAGCAACTATACCTACAATAAAAAATTCATCTAAAAAACCTGGAGTTTGAGGTTACCACGGCATCCAATATTGAGATGCTAAAATCATGGAAACAAGGGAAATGCTTTCAGGTGAACAGGAAGCTTTCTGTTCCCCTCAGACCTTTGCTGATCTTTAAGCAGCTGTTGGCAGAGAGAGAAGGGAAGGAGGACTAACCTCAGCCTTCCGAAGACAAGGTGGCCTCAGAACCTTCCAGGTTCGCAGGAAGGACCCCGGAACCAGAAAATAAAAACTCAGTGTCAGCCACCTTAACCCGAGTCTGGACTGAAGGCATCTGCTCATGGTCCAAGTGCCTTCAAAGGAAAGATATGCACATTTTTCTTAGAGGAAAACAACCACCATAAGAGACTCATGTATTTCTGTAGCTTTTCCACACTCAGGGTCTAACATTCTGTAAACAATCACAAGGCTTGTCGTGAGGCAGAAGGAAACAACTAAAAGCCAGGAGAGAAAAGAGAAAATGGAAAGGGGTCTGGGGAAACCCTTACTGTCTTGGGTGACTCCCTCTGGGGAGAGGCAGGGGTGAGGATGTCCAGCCTCAGGGACAAGCTTGGAGACAGGATCTGCATCCCCCAGCCAACAGTCCCCTCACCTCCTTTCATCCCAGCTGACAGCTGGTGGCATCCAGAGGGGAGACTACAGGCAGAAACTGCCCAGTGGGGTCCCTCCAAAACCATGGGAGAAAACAACGGATTATTGTCCAGCGCACTGAGCTCTGGGGAGATGTGCTATGTATCATTGGATAGGCAATACAGCACCCCAAAAGACCTGCATGTGATGCTCATAGTAACATCCTTTGTAATAATGGAAAATTTCTCCAAACCGAAAAAACTCAGTGACCATCCACAGTGGAATGAATAAGTAAATTGTGCTATATTTATGCCAAGGAATACTACAGAGCCATGAGAATCAATAAAATACTGACGCATGCAGCACTATGGATACATTTCACAAATATAATATTGAGCAAAGACTCTGTACTAAGTGGAAGTGTTAGTCACTTAGTCATGTCCGACTCTTTGTGACCCCATGGACTGTAGCCCACCAGGCTCCTCTGACCATGGGATTATCCAGGCAAGAATACTGGAGTGGGTTGCTATTCCCTTCTCCAGGGGATCTTCCCAACCCAGGGATCAAACCTAGGTCTCCTGCTCTGCAGGCGGATTCCTTACTGTCTGAGCCACAGGGAAGCCTACTGAGTGATTCCATCTATATAAAGCTCAAGAACAAACAAAACTAATTGATGGTGATGATGTCAGGAGAGTGACCTTTCGGGAGGGCGAGAGTGGCCATTGAGAAAGGCATCAGGAGTATTTCCAGGAGATAATGAGATTCTATTACTTTATCAGATAATGGTTAAAAAGAGCCATTTAACTTTTGACAATTTATCAAGATCTATAATTCCTCTTGAGAAACAGCTCACAATATCCCTATATATTTATGACAATGCAATTGAAAATACACACAAGCAAAGAAACCTCAGAATATCTTGGATAAGTAATAACTCTTCTAGAAATCTCTCCAATTAAAAAATAGAGCAGAGACTTCTTTGGCAGTCCAGGGGTTAAGACTCTGCTTTCCTGTGCAGGGGGCACAGGTTCGATTCCTGGTCAGGGAACTAGGATACTACAGGCCATGCAGAGTGGCCAAAAAAATAAGCAAGTAAATAAATAAAATGCAAGATAAAAGAATTGTCAATCATAGTATAAAAAAATTAAAGAAATAAAAATAGAGTAGCTTGCCCTGAAAATGTAGGCCTGTTCTTTGATGGGAGAGCCTGGGTAATCAAAGAGAAGGCGTTTTCCATTGTTTGGCAGGCTCCAGTTACTGCCGCCTTCCCTGAGAAGCAAGCAGACAGAGAATGGTGATGAGGGAGCGCCTCCACTAGGCTCTGTGTGATGTACTGCGGAGCCTGACAAGCCTCCTGGCTATTGAATTCTGCACACAGAATGCCGGGGATGCCTCAAGATGTTAAATCTCTCCCAGGCCCAGGATGGCTGGTAACTGCACAGAGCTGATTCTGTCGCACCGAGGAGGAGGCTCAGTGCTGCCTGGTGGGCAGAGCCTCGTGACACGAGGACCCGAGGACTGCAGGGTCTTTCCCGCTGCAGGATCTTCAGGTGATTTATGTGAAGGTCGTGGAGATAAATGGGCTTTTCTGAAACTTCATCCTGAAAAATTGCTTTCAGTCTGGTGACTCAGAAATGCCAGCCAGCCTTCAGCAGGCTCAGCTCTGCCCTGGATCAGAACCAAGGTTTTGCCTGCTTTCTGGGCATCTGAAAAGCATAATCAAATCGCACGGCTTTCACACTGAAAATCATAAAACAGCAACTCCAATACTAGGCTGATCACTAAAACACCAACCTTAAAATTACTTCATGGGCTTTAGGGATCAATTAGTTCCTTTATGCCTCATTGCATTCTGTTTCCCCAAATTAAATTGTTCTCAGAGTCTCTTTTGCTCTTAAAAGTTACGCAACAGCAGTTTTTTTTTTTTTTGTCCTGCATGAGGTTGTGTTGGTTGCTCACTTGTGCCCAACTCTCTGTGACCCCATAGACTGTAGTCTGCCAAGCTCCTCTGTCCATATTGGAGTGGGTTGCCATTCCCTTCTCCAAGGGATCTTTCTGGCCAAGGGATCCAACCCGGGTCTCCCACATTGCAGGTTGCTGCTGCTGCTAAGTCGCTTCAGTCGTGTCCAGCTCTGTGCGACCCCATAGACAGCAGCCCACCAGGCTCCCCCGTCCCTGGGATTCTCCAGGCAAGAACACTGGAGTGGGTTGCCATTTCCTTCTCCAATGCATGAAAGTGAAAAGTGAAAGGGAAGTCGCTCAGTCATGTCTGACTCTTAGCGACCCCATGGACTGCAGCCTACCAGGCTCCTCTGTCCATGGGATTTGCCAGGCAAGAGTACTGGAGTAGGGTGCCATTGCAGGCAGATTACTGTAATTTTATTAATCAACAAGGAGGTAGTTGAAGCTACTCTTGTTGAAAATATGGAATCTCTGCAAAGTGCACCATGAACACTGCAGCCCATTAGCTAATGGCCATTTCTTCCAGCAAAGGATAAAAAATACAGCAAAAACTCTCGAGGAAATTGGCTTCATCAATTCTAAAACATAGTTTCTTTTCAGTGCAGCTATGTGAAAACATAAAAAATAGATATTAAATCTCTGTTTTTTCCCTCTGCTGTTTTCCCCAGCATCCATCTATTTTCAAGACCTGGGAAAATTTCTGTGTTGATTTTTTCTTTTTAATCTCTTCTCCTGTGAGAAAGTATATTTTAAATATCAGTTCAGTTCAGTTCAGTTGCTCAGTCATGTCTAACTCTTTATGACCCCATGGACTGCAGCTCACCAGGCCTCCCTGTCCATCACCAACTCCTGGATCTTGCTCAAACTCATGTTCATCAAGTCAGTGATGCCATCCAACCATCTCATCCTCTCTCATCCCCTTCTCTTCCTGCCTTCAATCTTGCCTAGAATCAGGGTTTTTTCCAATGAGTCAGCTGTTCCCATCAGGTGGCCAAAGGATTGGAATTTCAGCTTCAGCGTGATTCCTTCCAATGGACATTCAGGACTGATTTCCTTTAGGATTGACTGGTTGGATCTCCTTGCAGTCCAAGGGACTCAAGAGTCTTCTCCGATACCACAGTTCAAAAGCATCAATCCTTCTGCGCTCAGCTTTCTTTATAGTCCAACTCTCATATCCATATATGACTACTGGAAAAACCATAGCTTTGACTAGATGGACCTTTGTTGGCAAATTAATGTCTCTGCTTTCTAATATGCTGTCTAGGTTGGTCATAGCTTTTCTTTCAATGAGTAAATGGCTTTTAATTTCATGGCTGCTGTCACCTTCTGCAGGGATTTATATTTTAGGTATAATGTGCACCTAATTGATTTCTAGTTCATGTGCAAGCTCAGGAACTGCTTTTTTAGGAAAGTTTTTATTCTTAAATTCTGACCTGCAGTGAAGAGGGACAGTCTTCTATTAGTTATATAATGTAGAAGAGTAAATATTTAAAAGGCAGGATGTCTATTTTTTTTCTCTCTGTTTCTAACTCTAGTTCACTGTGAAAGTGAATTTTAAAAATTGGGCTTTACAGCCCAACTCAAAAAAGTCACGACAAAGTTTTCATTCATTTCACCACATATCACTATCTGATATGGATCAGAAAAAACACTGGTTCTAGAGACATAAATAGGGATGAAGCTGCCCAGTTCTTAGGGCAAGGAGGCTCTTCAAACACAAGTCTCGCATTATTGCAAGGTAGATAATTTGATCCAAAATGTAGAGATTCTATAAGAATTGGGGGGGCTTTCTTTGACTGAGTCTTACACACACACACACACACGCACACACACACACACACACACACACTACTTTCTTCATCCTGTAAATAGTTTGTTTAGTTCTGTTTGCTGTTTAAGAGAGAAAAAGAATAATTCTTCTTATTTGGTTTGCAAATTAGTAATGGGAAATATCAATTTCCAGTTCAATGAATATAATATTTTAAAATTATAAGTTCAGTTAAATAGAGTATAAGACAGAGAAAAATCTAGGAAGGAGGAATGTTGACGGTAGAAAATGACACAGACTGGGAGGACAAAGGGTGAGCCTGCAACGTAGCCCTGCTGACAGCCCACAGCTTGTCGTGCTCTGAGGCTCAGCTGGTGCTCTGCACATGGCCCAGCAGACGTTGTTAGGCATGAGGGTACAGTGGGCTCTGAGGCTCAGCTGGTGCTCTGCGCGTGGCCCAGCAGACGTTGTTAGGCATGAGGGTACAGTGGAGGAGCAGCACAGCATCTGCGGGACATTCTAGAATTAAAGGTACAGCTCTTACAGTCATGGTACCCACATGTCCTTAAGGTCAACCCTACACCCACTCCCTCTTCAAATTAGTTTAGAAACAAACAAGATCATAAACGAAATACACCCACAGCAAACCTGAGTCTGTGAATCCTTTTTTAACGTAGTATCATATATCCACATGCCCAAACCCAGCATCTGGAGAGCTGAGATTTGATATCATCTGGATGATTCCCAGGAACCCATAGGGGTGGATCCAGGGAGATAAGCTTTCCCACACCCTGTGTGCCTGGGTTTCAATTCCCAACAAGCCTCTCAGTAAGAGCCAGGGCCTCAGATCAAAGGACGAGCCAGACAAGCCTCCGAAGCACCAGCCAGAGCATGTTGGCAAGCCACTCGGTGACTCTGCGTGTTGCCTTTCAGAAAGTGTCTCTGGTTTTTCAAGATCAAATAGCTGTCTTCTGTTATGGCTCCTAAAGTGAAGATGCTTGTGCTGAGTCGCTCGGTTATGTCTTACTCTTTGTGACCCCATGGATTGTAGCCCACCAGGCTCCTCTGTCCATGGGATTTTCCAGGCAAGGATACTTGAGTGGGTGGCCATGCCCTCCCCCAGGCGATCTTCCTGACCCAGGGATTGAATCTGTATCTCCTGCGTCTCCTGCACTGGCCGGTGGATTCTTTACCACTACACCACCAAAGTGAAGATGAAGTGAAGTGTGAGGTGTTAGTCACACAGTCGTGTCCAACTCTTTGCATCCCCATGGACTGGGGACTGCCAGGCTCCTCCGTCCTTGGGAATTCTCCAGGCAAGAATACTGGAGTGGGTTGCCATGCCCTCCTCCAGGGGATCTTCCCAACCCAGGAATCGAACCCAGATCTACTGCTTTGCAGCTGTCTGTTTACTGTTTGAGCCACCAGGGAAGTTTATAAAGTGAAGATAGATCTCTGCTAAACTGACTTCCTAGGGCCCACCTCCACAATGCATGTTCACAGATACATATACAGGCACATACGAGCACGCACACAGGCAGGCACACACGTGTGTGTATATTCACAGGCATGCACCTATGCAGACACATACAAGATATATCCTAATCCTAGCAATCAGAGCACATCCAGGTAACTGGAGATGGGAGGTAACTTGTTTCTATAACATATGATCCACTCCGCTTTCCTTTCTCTATCCCTGTATAGAACGTCAGGAGCAATGGCACTGAAAGGGAAAGATTTACTCATCAAAACAAGGCTGGGGGCTTCCCTGGTGGCTGAGCAGTCAAGAGTCTGCCCGCCAGTGCAGAAGACATGGATTCGATCCCTAATCTGGGAAGATCCCACATGCCTCGGAGCCACTAAGCCCGTGGGCCACGTCCACTGAGCCTGTGCTCTAGAGCCGGAGAGCCTCAGTGGCTGAGCCCACGAGTGCACCTACTGAAGCCCATGCATCCTAGGGCCAGTGCTCTGCAACAAGAGAAGCCCCTGCCATGAGAAGCCTGCGTGCTGCAACTAGAGAAAAGTCTGTGAAGCAATGAAGACAGCCAAAAACAGACTCAATGGACATGAGTCTGAGCAAATTCCAGGAGAGAGTGGAGGACAGGGAAGCCTCGCATGCTACAGTCCATGGGGTTGCAAACAGTTGGACACAACTTAGCAACTGAACAGCAAAAGCAATTTAAAAACAAAACAAGGCTGGTACGCTCTTCATTATGCTAATATGTGCATATGAAACATCAAGGCTCTGTCTTATCTTCAATTCTAAAATGCCTTATGCTCTGCACGGTCCCATAAACATCAGTCATTCTACATGTCCTAGAAAAATAGAGTAGAAAGTTTTTCTGTCCCCCTTGAGGACACTGCTGTCCACCAGGGAGAGGAGCAAACAGCATCCGTGATGCGACATCAGAGCTGGTCCTCGCTTCTCTGCGAAGTTTGCATGATTTGGAGTTGGGCAGTTGCAACCAAAACGCGCCTCCTGACGTCCAATGTCAAAAGATGCGAAAGGAAGCCTACATCTTTGTTTTTTTTTATGAGCATTTTTCTTTGCATTGTTTTATTAAGTTCTGCTTAAAGAGCCTGAGGTCAGGCGTCAAATAAGCCAAGAGCATCAAGGATCAGTTTCTTTGCATCGTGGTAAACTAATTCAGGATCCTTCACCTCCAGAGCCAGTGGCATGGGACCCAAGGAAGGAAAATGCTTCCATACAAGGGGTGACCTCTTACTGCTGGGGATTAATGAGGGGGTCAGCACAGACAGGTGGACGTAAGGCAAGGCAAGCACAGATGGGCGGTTTAGGTCATCAGTGACCTTGACAATGGCCATTCTGTTGGGAAGTCCTGGTGAGATGGACAGAGAGCTCATCCTGCTCACTTCCACTCACAAAACACAGAGACACACGGACATAACTGCACATGGATTTGTAAAGAAAAATTAATGTCTGCGTGATGATTTAGGAGAATAGTGAACTGCCTTCTGAGCAGCATCTCTGACTCCCCTTGGCTTCCTCTGTTCTTGCTCTGCACAGCACTAGAATGTTCCTCCTACAAAGACAGTTAGATTGTGTTCAGTTTAGTTCAGTTCAGTCACTCAGTCATGGCCAACTCTTTGCAGCCCCATGGACTGCAGCACACCAGGCCTCCCTGTCCATCACCAACTCCTGGAATTTACTCAAACTCATGTCCATGGAATCGGTGATGCCATCCAACCATCTCATCCTCTGTCATCCCCTTTTCCTCCTGTCTTCAATCTTTCCTAGCATCAGGGCCTTTTCCAATGAGTCAGTTCTTTGCATCACATGGCCAAAGTATTAGAGCTTCAGCTTCAGCATCAGTCCTTCCAAAGAGTAGATCGTGTTGCATGTGCTCAAAACCCCAGGGAATGCTGCACTCAGAACAGAAGCTGGCTCCTTACCTCTCCGAGCTGAGCTATCAGCCGCCCACCCCTCACTCATGTGGCCACAGCTCTCCCACATGTTCTGAGTATCACCCCTGGCTAAATAAATGGTGCAGGTTTACATTACTGAACTCAGGCCTTGCTGCTCACTGCCTAAAGGTCAATACTCCAGAGGCAAGTGCTGGAGGAAGGGGAAGTTTGCTTTATCCTGGAGGCCAGCAACAAGGGAGAAGGTGGATGCATGTCCAAAGGCCAACCCTTCATTCCCAGTTTGGGTCAAGAGCTTTTAAATTGGAGTTCCAGACGTGTATAGATGGAGGAAGGGGGCTACATGCAGAAACAGCACAGTCATCTTGAAGTTGGTCATGAGACGTCTGACCAGCGTCATCTTGGTTGTTTTAAATACAGTTAATCTTCAATTCCAGGGTCAACGTGTTTGCATTTCTTGAGGCCGGTTCTCAGAATTGTGGCACTGAAGTCATGGCTACAGTCTGGTCATCATGTAGTTGACTTCTTCTACCTGGCGGGAGTTTCAGTGTCTATAAGACGGCTCACAGGATACAGCAAGGAACATTATCTACAGACCCTGAGGAGGAACTAAGGTCCTTGGTTACTGACTAAATTATCATTATTTCATCCTGTTTGACTGCTTTTCTTTGTTTCTTCATTTTCTCACTTCTTTGGTTAAATTTGTTCTTTGCCTAAAGTTTATCTATAGGTGAGAGACAGGCAAAGGACATGGGGCGGGGCGGTGTCTGTCCTAGAAAGTCCTCATTGGAGTCCTTCTCCATTTCATTTATATGAGATAGTAAAAGTGCTCCTGTAAATATACAAGAAAAAAGACAGCTCACTGGGAAAATGAGCAATGAGATGGACAAGGAATACACAGAAGAGGAAATATACAGTCAGAAATCTCAACATCATCGGCCTGCAGGAAAATGGAAGCTAAAACAACCTTACGTCATATTCTCCATGCAGCTGCCTAGCAAAGCACAGCAAGTACAGTGCCTTCCAGTATGAAGAGGATTCAGAGAACAAGGTAAAAACCCAGCTAGTTAGGATGAGGATGGCTGCAGCTTTCTGAAATAATCGCTAATAATTTGATAGACACACACCCTTTTCCCCAGCAGTCCCATCTTTTTAAAGAATCTATCTCATTACAATCAAAGAACAAAAATATCCAATTAATTGCACAAGAATATTTTTAAAACATGAATTTTATGAATATGTTTGAATATCAACAAAAGATAAAATGATGGCTAATTTGCATTGTTGTAGAGTAGAAACCAATGCAACATTGTAAAGCAGTTTTCCTCCAATTAAAAAATTAAATTAAAAAAGCCACCTTTTCAAATGCCTACCTGAAAATATAGTCACAGTCTAAGGTATTGAGGGCTAAGGCTTCAACATGTGAATTTGAGGGAGGGGTCATGATTCAGCTGGCTGTGTGTGACTCAGTCACGTTCAACTCTTTGTGACCGTATAGACTGTAGCCCTCCAGGTTTCTCTGTCCATGTCATTTTCCAGGCAAGAATACTGGAGTGGGTTGCCATTTCCTCCTCCAGGGGATCTTCCCAACCCAGGGACTGAACCTGAGTCTCTTGCGTCTCCTGCATTGGCGGGCAGATGCTTCGCCACTAGAGCTACCTAGGATGATTCAGGCAGTTTATTGCTGTTCAGCTGCTAAGCCACGTCTGACTCTTTGAGACCCCATGGACTACAGCGCTTCAGGCAGGCTTCCTGTCCTTCACCATCTCCTGGATTTTGCTCAAACTCATGTCCATTGAGTCGGTGATGCCTTCCAAACATCTCATCCTCTGTCATCCCCTTCTCCTCCTGCCTTCAATCATTCCCAGCATCGGGGTTTCGGTTCTTTGCTTTAGATGGCCAAAGTATTAGAGCTTCAGCTTCATCCTCAATCCTTCAAAAGAACATTCAGTGTTGATTTCCTTTAGGATTGACTGGTTTTGATTTTCTTTCTATCTAAGGGACTGTCAAGAGTCTTCTTCAGCACCACAATTTGAAAGCATTAATTCTTCGGCGCTCAGCCTTCTTTATGGTCCAATTCTCACATCAGTGCATGGCTACTGGAAAAACCACAGCTTTAACTATTAGTCAATAGTCTTGAATGTATTTCTTTAACTATTATTTTTCACAATAAAACAGCCCCTAGAGCAACATTTTCTAAACCGTATATTGTAACACAGGAAAGGATTACAAAATAAAGTTTAATGAGTCACAATCCAACTTGTAAAAAAGTTCGTCGGACAGAGACATGTCAGATTGAGGAGAAAATAGTACAAGTTTGAGTCAGGATTATTTTATGTTGCACACCACTTTGATTTCAGCGTTATCTGTGGTGAGTGGCATGGATTGAAAGGTCCCATAGGTTCCCGTGTAGAACTCATGGCCAATGAACTTTTAAAAGCCACCGAGGTAGATAATTGGAGAAAGAAATGGTAACCCACTCTAGTATTCTTGCCTGGAGAATCCCATGGACAGAGAAGCCTGGTGGGCTACAGTACATAGTGTCGCAAAGAGTCAGAGACGACTGAGCGACTCACACACACATGGTAGATAATCCTTCTTTCCTGCTCTATGACTCGGACGGTCCTGTGGCTGCCTCCTCTACGAGCACAGCCCCAGATACTGCACCCTAGAAGGAGATTACAGTCCTCCACCCACAGAAACGGTCCCGTTGGTGCTTCCACAGGCTTGCGTATTCTTGGAAAAGGCACAGTTGGCTTTTGTTCCTCTTAAAAATAATTTGAGACTGAAAAGGGCAAGTAGAATATTTGAGATTAAGTGACGGGAAATATTTCTTAAGATGGAACTAAAAACAGAGTTCAGAGGCAGATTCAAAACTCATAGAGATAGTAGACAAGTGGTTTAGGTGAAACTTTTTTTTCCCCTCCAAATTCCTCCATGCCACCTAAATAATAAAAATAGTTCAGTTCAACAAACACTAGCTGGGCCTTTCAGTTCGAGCGTGTGTATGAGGCACCCTGTGCTGTGTGCTTTACGAACCCATATGCCCATGTTCAGGCTTCCCAGGTGGCACAGTGGTGAAGAACCTGCCTGCTGATGCAGGAGATGTAAGAGACACGAGTTCAATCCCTGGGTTGGGAGGATCCCCTGGAAGAGGGCATGGCAACCCACTCCAGTATTCTTGCCTGGGAAGTTCCATGGACAGATGAGCCCAGGGGGCTCATGCCCAGCAGGCATGACTGAGCAAGTTGGCACACACGCATGCGTTCAGCTTACAGCCATGAGGTAGCAAGCATTTTGATCTCCGATTTTAGGAGAGGATACAGGGTTTAGACCATCTCATGGATGCTCCAGAGGGCAGAGCGGTCGGAAGCCAGGACTCACAGCCCTGATTTGACTGCTTCTATTCTGCCTCCTCCCCAGGACAGCCACAGAGCTGTGCAGCCCAGCACAATGAGAAGGCAGGGCCCTTCTTGATGACATTAAGTGTTTCAAGAGGGCCACAAGCAGAGTGCCAAGCAAATGCAGGATCCTTGGGAGCACAGCTCCGTGTGGCTGCTGAGTCTGCACACGTGGAGCTGCCTAGGATGCCCTCAGGAGTGTCTCTTTCCTCCAAAGTGCTCTGACCCTGTAGCTCCTTCTCCTGTGTCTTGCCTGCTGGGTCCTTCCCGGGCCATTGTTGTTGTCTCCAGAGAGAGGGGGACACAGAGGACGTGCATCCTGGGACCAGTGTCAGCCCACCCGGCTGCCCCATGAGGGTCGGGTACCACCTCCCACCCAGGCAGGTGCTGATGCGGCAACTCCCGCCCTTGCCGATGATGTGAGACCGAGAGTGAAGTGCTCCTCGAGTGCTTTTGTTCTTTGGACAAAAGCGGAAAACAAAGCTTGTTCTGATGACTTTTGCGCATAAATGGAATATTTTGTTCCTGCTGTTTTGATGTCTGAAAAGCGCTCATGGTGTGGAGAGGAAAGGCAGGGGAGGAACCAGGTGGTGTCTGCGGGGCTCTTAGCCTGAGTGCTTGCTGTTGGACCGCGCCATGTTTCTATGGCACTCTTTGCGTTAAGTGAGATTTAATGGAACAGGTTTATTCCAGCAAAGTGAGCTTTAGTCTTATTTCTGTGTCTTTCATGTTGTTCCTGATGAACTTACTCTGAGAGCTTCTGTTCTCACCACATGCCCTAGGGGCTCTGAGTCCCTCTGGGGATTTACGTACAGCAGGCAAAAAAAAAAAAAAAAAAGGAATTAGTTTTCAAAATGTTTTAGATCGTCAAGGCCCCAGACAACAGGTTTCATACTGAGCCGGGACTCCAAGGTTCTTGTCACAGATGGAGAGGGGCTTGTTGACAAAAACGTCCTTTCTCAGGCTTCTTTCTCTGGAGATGGTCATGGAGTCTTAGAGCTCTGCTTGGGCTGGGTGGGGGAAGGGGGACAAACAGAACAATTGAAAGCGGGTTTTTCTCACATCACACAAAGCAGATTATGTCTCAAGTGTGTTTTGTATCTGGTTTAACTCAAATATTCTATTTAAACTGAAAGTGAAGATCACAATAATTTGGATCAGAGTTTCTGTGCACGCATTCCAAAAAATAGAGCACCTCCTACCTTTTAAAGACTTACTTATATTTGGAAAATGTTTAAAAAGATGAAAAGAGCAAGAAATTTCAAGAGAAAAAGATAACAAACATGTAAACATATTACCAAGAAAAAACGGTTGGAATGAAAATCTGGCTAAGTATATATATTGCAAAGAAGCTAAGTTGAATTTATCATGTTTATTTCCAAGAGATTGAATGAGAATTCCTTTCTGCATTTCTGACAGTAGGGTTTCACACGAACATTTGCATCTGTCTGTTGGGTTTTCATCTGAATATACAATAGGTGACCGATTTAGATCCCAATTGGAAGTGATAACTTTAAAAGTGCTTGAGTCAAAGATGTCAGATAGTCTTGAATCCTCAGCCTATGATCCCGTGGTGAGTTTGAGTCGATATTTCCAATTAAATTGTGCAGGGGATTGGGTGTTACCCAAGTGAGAAGAGAAAGATGTGTGATGTAGCAAGTGCAAATATAGACACTCTATTTCAGGAGACTCAGCTTGGTTTTATAACTGGTATAACAACAAATTTTAAAAAATTTTTTTTATCATGATGCTAAGTTTAGCTTTTTTGGGAACTTATCTCATTGTTGTCAAAGTTTTCTTAAGGAAAAAACTCATCCCATGATGAAAGCGGGTACAAGTCAATGTCACAGACAGTGGGGGCTGGGGACACGGCAGAGGGAAGATCCGTGCTAATCTGGACTAGTGTCTCCATGTGATCTTCATCAGACTTGGGTGTAGGATCACCTTGCCTGAGTGGCATTTCTGGTTGTGATTTGTCAAGCTTTCTATTGGGTCTTCACGATTGTCCTCTTTGATGGAAATGAAAAGCAAACAGAGCAACCCGAGATTTCTTCCTTTCAGTTCTTAAAGGTGGCATATCCTTCCATTGGCTTTCAAAATGTAAAGCATAGAAAACAATAAACTATAAAAGTATGACGAGCACGCCCTAAGAGGATGAGGACATGCCGAGTTATCCCAGCATCTGGGAGCAGACCTCCCAGGGCTGTGTCAGGGACATGTCCTTGCTTGTGATCTCCGGGCCTACCTCTCAGGAAAATGAGCTTTTCCAAGCCCCTCTCAGGAAAATGAGCTTTTCCAAGCCCCTCTTCCTCATCCCCTGTGTGTCCCCAGCCCCAGATCTGCCCCTCCCTGTCCTTCCCTCTGCTCCATCCTCCTCCCCCAAAGGAACTACTCTTCTTCACTGGGGGACTCCAGCTCCTGGGTCTTTGCAAGGTGTCCAAAATCCCAGTCGTCTTCCCTGACCCCAGTCCCTTTCCCGGCAGATGACAGTCACTCATTGGCTTGCTCTTTTCTCTTGCCAGGAGCCTACTGTAAATGCTGTTGATCGCTCCAGCTTCTTCTTGTAGAAAGTCCAGCTTACAGGCTTGTCTTTGAGGTCCTCCAAAACTCTTCTGCTGGACTCCACAAGCTGAGGTCCACCTAGATGATCTGAGTGGGCCATCCATGTAATCACAGGACTTCCTTTCAAGAGGGAAGGAGGGTCCGTGGGGGAGAGGTGGCAATGACAGTTGAAGCAAGGACTGGAGTGAAGCAGGCAGGAGCTGAGGCTTGGGGCTGCTTCCTGAAGCTGGAAGAAGCAAAGGCTGAGTCTTTGCCTGGAGCTTCTGAGAGGAACCAGCCCTGCCCACACCCTGAGTTCCTCACCTTAAGGCTGGCTTCTGCAATGGTAAGATGGTAAGTGTTCATTGCTTGAAGCCACCAAGTTTGCAGTGGTCCATTAGAGCAGTTGTAAGAAACAAATACATGGATCAAAAGTAGAAATGATGTACAGAGAGGTGATCACTCTTGTTCACTCTGTCCGGCTACTTGGGAGATGCTGCTGTCCTCTGAACTCAGACTGTTCTGCAAACCCAGGGGCTGTCCTCGGTACCTCCAGGCTGTCTTGTATTTTTATCTCTCGGAACACTCCCAGAGCATACTATTCATTTTTCTGGCCAAGCACGCCTCGCTTCAAAAAGCCACTTGTATGTTCAGCAATGGCCATTGGAGAAGGCAATGCAGCCCACTGCAGTATCGTTGCCTGGGGACGTCCCAAAGCCAGAGGAGCCTGGCGGGCTACGGTCCGTGTGGTCTCAAGAGTCGAGTGCGACAGCGACTAAACCACCAGCACCCACGTCTACCCCCCGTTTCTACCCTAACCGCTGGATTGCGTCAGGGTTACATCCGCAGCGCTCAGTCAACCGTCTTTCGCACTGCTGATTCTCCGAAGCTGGGTTCACCTCCCACGGTGGCCTCCCAGCTCCCGTCAGGCACAGTCCTCGTGCTGAAAACAGGCACAGGAGCAGCCTCGGGGCACCCACGTCCCAGGCGTCCGCCCTGCGGTGTTCACTCTGCTGCTGCACACCTACTGCCTCCCGCTGCGTTTCCTGGGCAGCCTCCATTGTCAGGCACGTGGAAGAACTCCTGGGCTGTGGGGTTGCCTCCTGTGGATGTTTTCTCCTGATGACATTGACGTTCTGCATGTTCGGCAAGAATGGTACGGAAGTGGCGTGCCCCTTGACATTCTCTATCCCCAGGAGACTCAGTTGAAAGGTGCTCGTCTCTAAAGAGGAAGCTCATTACACGGGTGGTAGAAAGGAGGAGAGGAGTGTGACCTGGAATGTTGAATAGGCTGCCATCCCCGACACCTTGTCCAATGACACAGCTCAGGGAACCTTCCACTGAAACGGGGATCTTGAACTATGTTTTCAAGAGTGACGTCGAAAATGCCCTCGTCTGAACAGAAACTCCTGTGTTCAGGTATCTCCTGAGCCCTCTGACTTTGTTTCATGGGGTCCCTTCCCACTGAAATTGCCTGATTTCTTTTCTAAGGTTTCAGGATGTTCCTGGTTTTCCTTTTAACCCCCAACTCCCATCACCTTCCCTGGTGGTCAGATGAAATGGGCAAGTTGTCATAGCTCCCTTTTAGGTTAGAATGACCTTGACTTGTCTAGGTCACATAAATACACAGACTCCAAACACATAGGCATTGAGAAATTGATTCTTGCTCTCTCGACCTGACGGCATTTGCAGTTCAACTCGGAACATGAGCAACTCATCGCTTCCTTGACACTCTGGGATTGCTGATTTTGCCTTTAACCAACCATCCTTGGGTATGAAAAATGCACCGAGGATCTTACAAATCAAAACATCAACCAAAAGTTTTTCTTTTATAGCATAAATGGCTCTTTCCATTGTGATATCCATGATGACTTTTATAAATAAGTGGTCGGCTATTGGGAGGCAGAGAGTTGAGATCCCTTCAAGTCCCCAAGTCTTCTAATTGAATGGGCAGAGTGGGTAGCTGTATTCAGTCATCAGAGATCAGTGAAGACTTTCCCTCTGTCTAGGTTCTCTGTCTATGAGCCCAAAGCTGGTTCCAAAGAAAGCCTGAGGCTCTGCCTGTCTGCAGTTTTCTGCCCCGGACCTTGAAGATACCGCAGGTGGGGAGGTCAGGAGAATGTTGAGGATGGGCTCAGAGAAGACTTTAGTTGGTGAAGGATCTCAAGGAGAAAGAGGCTCTCTGGGTTCTGCGATGCTGTCCCCAAGGGCAGGTGTGTCAGCAAGAATTAGAGTGCTTTGCTTTGCCATTATCCTGGAAACATGCCTCTTGGGAGTAGAAAAGAGGGTATGAAAGATGAACTAGTGTCTTAAGAAAGATGTGATGGATTCATTTTGATATTTGGCAAAACTAATACAATTATGTAAAGTTTAAAAATAAAATAAAATTAAAAAAAAAAAAGAAAGATGTGAATTTTGACATAATTGGACCCACTTGAGTGCTGCTTTCACTGACAGATGTGGCGGGCTGAGTAAGTGTCCAGACCCTAATCCCTGGGACCCATGGACATGTTTTGTCATGGAAGAACTTTGTAGAGAGAATTAAGCTTACTCCTTAAATATGGAGAGTAGGCTGGATTTTTTTCCCAGTGTAATTGTGTGAAACTTAAAAGTGGAAGAGGGAGACAGAGTAATTGTAGAGGCATGTACCATCAAAAGACGAAGCAAGAAGGTCTGGAAGCATGTGAGAGACTCAGCCCATCATTGCTGGCTTGAAGGTGGACAAAGCAGGCAGACGGCCCCCAGAAGCTGGAAACGGCCTTCAGCCGGCAACCAACAAGGAAATGGGCCTCTATCCTGTTGCAAGGAATTGAACTCTTCCAACCTTCCGGATTAGCAGGAGGCAGATTGATTCTTCCCTACAGCCTCCGGGAAGAACCACGTCCTGCCAAACTTAGATTTCAGCCTGGGGAGAGCTGAGTCAGATTTCTGGCCCCCAGAATGATAAAGCAGTAGCACTGTTGACTTAAGACAATAATCTGGCTGATTTGTTACACAGCTCAGCGGCCTGCAGGGCTGCACACAGCCAGCACAGATCAACAAAGGAAAAGGACCTTGTGTCTCACACACAATTTCCCGATCTAAGGCGGGCATAAAAAACTGAATTCATGGGCTCTGTCTCGGTGTTCACTAACACAAATTGAAATTGCTGAAAATTGAGCCTTTGGGTCAACAGGCGTTGCCACAGCTAACTGACCATCCACTGAGAACTAGTGTCCACTCGGGCTGGGAAATAATAGCGTGTCTGTTTCTCTTGTCATTTTCTATTATTTCCCTATTTAATTTTACTTTTTTTCCCAATAAACATGCTGCTTTAGAAAAACAGGAGGCATCTCATGTACTTTGCTGCTGTAGTTGGAGATCTGAAAACCAGTTCGTTTTTCTCTCTCTTTCTCAGAGACAGTTCCCTAAATTGCTACAATTTTTTTGGACCCAATGGAACTCCCGGGCCTTACTATAGTCTCTGCCATGAACTCCTGATTTTCTGTGTAATCTTCTCATTATGCATGTGTTTCAACTCTCTTTACCTACTTGTAGCATATGGCAAGGTAACCTACTTCACAGAGGTCTCATCTCTTTTTCTGATCTCAGAAAGCAATTGCTCTCAGAGATAAGCCAGGAAAGCTCTAGAAAATTCCCATAAGGAGGAACATCAGGAGAGATGTTGACCCCCTAGGGCCAGACCTAGAAGGCAGGCATGGCCCATTCCCTGCCTGTGATCTCAGAGCCCCTCCTTCGGAGCAGCCCTGCCCTTAATCTGTGACATCCGGCTCCTGCTTGCTGCCTTCTTGAGGTCTTCTTCTGGGGCCCCAGGAGAGGTCCTGGCCCCTCTCAAGCTGAACCCCTCCACGCAGTCGTTAAGACTGTAGACAGCGTTCGAAAACTATTGGCTTTATTTTTGTTGTTTTACCAAATCCTAATTTTATTTTATTTATTTACCTTTTAGAGACACAGAGGTAGAGAACCAATGTATGAATACCAGAGGGGAAAGGGGGGTGGTGGAAGGAATTGGGAGATTGGGGGTGACATATAAACACTATTGATACTCTGTATAAAGTAAGTAACTGATGAGAACCTACTATGGAGCACAGAGGACTCGATTCAGCGCTCTGCAGTGACCTGAATGGGCAGGAAGTCCAAAAAAAGACTGGATAAATGTATATGTACAACTGGTTCACTGTTGTATAACAGAAACTACCACAGCATTGTGAAGCAACTATCTTCCAATGAAAATTAATCAAAAAAAGAAAACTCTTAGCTGTAAATCTTGGGTAGCACACTATTGCTTTGAGGAATGACCAGCATTGCCATGACGGCAACAGCCCCAGGGAACCCATGGCCTTGTCCTGATGATGCCAACTTCGTCTCTAGTTCATACACGGTGTCCTCCCCGAGTGTCTTGGGCAGCCTCGTAACACACCTTACACTTTCTGTGGATGTCTTTGCTGTTGCAGATGCCTGTTCCCACCAGGAACTGGCTGTAGTCTCCAGCCAGAGGCCGCAGGGTTTTCATTTCAGTTTTATGGCTATTTATTTGATTTCATTCCTTGCCTTGATTGATTTTCATTGAGTATGGTTCCTCTGAGAACTGTATTGCCCCTGCTTTGGGCATCAATCTTATGGGTCCAATTTTATTTAATGTAAGTGATTTTTAAAAAATAGACAGACTTTATTCATATAACACTGTTTTATGTTTACAGAGCAATGATCAGGTGAAGAGAGCCCCTCACACTGGCCTCTTCCCCAGCACACAGTTTTCCCCTGTTATTCAATTCTGTGTTCATGTGGTGGTTGCTGCTGCTCAGTCCCTGAGTTGTGTCTGACTCTTTTCGACCCCATGGACTGCAGCACACCAGGCTTCCCTGTCCTTCACCAAGCCCCGGCTTGCTCAAACTCATGTCTCTTGAGTTGGTGATGCTGTCCAACCATCTCATCCTCTGTCTTCCCCTTTTCCTCCCTCCTTTAATCTTTCCCAGCATCAGGGTCTTTTCCAATGAGTCAGTTCTTCACATCAGGTGGCCAAAGGACTGGCGTTTCAGCTTTAGCATGATTCCTTCCAATGAATATTCAGGACTGATTTCCTTTAGGGTTGACTGATTTGATTTTCTTGCAGTCCAAGTGACTCTCAGTCAAGTGACTCTCCAACACCACAGTTCAAAAGCATTAATTCTTTGGCGTTCAACCTCCTTTATGGTCCAACTCTCACATCCAAACATGACTACTGGAAAAACCATAGCTTTGACTGGACAGATCTTTGTCAGCAAAGTAATGTCTCTGCTTTTTAATATGCTGTCTAGGTTGGTCATAGCTTTTCTTCCAAGGAGGAAGCATCTTTTAATTTCATGGCTGCAGTCAACATCTGTAGTGATTTTGCAGCCCAAGAAAATAAAGTCTGTCACTGTTTCCATTGTTTCCCCATCTATTTGACATGGAGTGATGGGACTGGATGCCATGATCTTCATTTTTTGAATGTTGAGTTTAAGCCAACTTTTTCATTCTCCTCTTTCACTTTCATCAAGAGGCTCCTCAGTTCCTCTTCGCTTTCTGCCATAAGGAGCAACCTAAACTTTTATTTCTTAAGTGCCTTACACTTCAGTGATTCTGTTTTTAGTAGGATGTTGTAGTTTTTCATCTCTATTTACCTTCATGAAAGTACTGAAGTGAACACTGGAGATTGCCTGGGTTTTAAACAGCAAACCCGCTAGGTCTTCCTGGTGATCAGAGTGACTCACTTACTCCAGCAAATACAGAATCATGTGGTGTCAAGACAGCTGTAATCTCAACTTGGATTGAGTGGAGCCGTTGCTGTGTGGCCTGGTGGGATCATTCCTCCCTTAGAGACAGTGATAGTCAGTGTGATGTGTCAACTTGCCTGGGACAAGGAGGAGTCCAGATATTTGGTCAAACCACATTCTGTGTGTGTGTGGTTGTTTCTGGATGAGATTAACATTTGAATGGATAGACTGAGTAGTGCATCTTGCCCTCCCTGCCTTGGACAGACCTCATCAACTGGCAACCTGAACGGAAAGAGAAAGGCTGACACTCCCAAGAGAAGGGAAGGAGTCCTCCTTCCCGGCTGCCTTGAGCTGGGACACTGGTCTTTTCCTGTCCTTTGGACTCGCACTGAAACACTGGCTCTCCTGGGTTCTGAGTTCACTGCTTTCCGACTAGAACCACACCGTGGTCTTTCCTGGGTCTCCAGCTAAATGAATGCATTTCTCAGCCTCCATCATTATGTGAGCCGATTCTTTATAATAAATCTTTAGCTATAGATCTTATTGATCTGTTTCTCTGAAAAACCCTGATACAGGAACTAAGTCCCAGGATTGGAATTCAGGAGGGACAAGGGAAGCAATTATCTAAGCCAAAGAATTTAAGGGACACCAAAAAACTCTAATCAAGGTAAATAATATTTTATTGCAATATTCTAAAAATCAATACTGATGCCAAAAATCCATGAAGAACAGAAATACTAAAATTTGAAATGAAGCCACAATCCAATATAGGCCAAACCACACTGGAGCCTGCAGGAAAAATATGTACTTTTATATATGCAACTCCATGTATTTTGTTTTTATGGGTGATTCTTTCTAGAACATTAAATTAGTAGAAAAATTATTGAAAAATTGAACATAGGCATATTGGAACTTGAAACATGTTTAAATGTGATATTTATATCAAAAGCAGAGCTTATTATAATGTTACTCTTCTGGCTTTAATGGAAACAAAATGCATCAATAATATTTTCAAAATCAACTTCTTTATCTCATTTTCTACTGAGAACTTCCCTGTAGAACAATTTCTCTTCACCAAGTGACAATTTTAAATAAAGTTTAATTATCCCAGGTTACTAAATCTATCTTTATTTAAATTTTTGATATTTTATTCAAGTTTGTTATTAGATGTAATAGTGAGAGGGAAGTATAAAAAGAGCAGCCCAATTTTTAACCCATACATTTCCAGATACATACATATTGCCTCTGGGAGAAACAGTACTATATAAAGAGCTCACTGGATTTAAAGAAACGTTGCTTCCCTGAGATGGTGCTCCAGATTTTTAGGATATTGTTTCTGAACTGGAACCATAACTAAAGACTTAGCAGACGTTTACTGTCTCATCTGACCATGTGTTTCTGTATTATTAAAACCAGGGAGCTCCGGGCACATGAGTCGGTCGCTGTATGACTTGCTGTGACATTTCTTGCTGTCAGGAGAGTGATGGGCAGGTACCACGTGGGTGGATCGGGGCAGTTCACACATCCACAGACGTGGCGCTGGCAGAGGTACCATGAGTCAGAGACTCAAATCCAGATCCAAACTGCGTTTCTAGTTGGGAAAAGACCAATCAGTGCTCCTTCCACGATGGAAGGCATTTCATATGATTAACTTGGCACAAGAATTTGGATGGTGCCCTCAAGGAATGACGGCCGTGTCAGGGCACAGTGGTATTGTCTGGGTAGAAGCTCATGAGTGACAGGGGCCAGACCGGCATCAGTGAGAGGAACTCCGTGTTGCCGAGCCGCGCATTCCCTTGCAGCAAACATCATGCCATTCGGTTCGGTGCCGGTGTGGCAGACGGAAGAGGGCCCCTGAGGGAACAGGAATCTTGTCCACCTGCTTTTTCCATGTTATTTTCACTTATCTATTCTCCCCCAAACTCCCCTCCCATCCAGGCTGCCACTTAACACTGGGCAGGGTTTCATGTGCTGTAGAGTAGGCCATTGCTGGTTATTCGTTTTAAATACAGCAGTGTGTCCATGTCCTTCCCAAACTCCCTAACTATCCCATCCTTCCCGCCGGCAACCGTAATCTCTTTCTGGAAGTCCATGAGTCTATTTATGTTTGATAAGTAAGTTCATTTGTATCACTTTTTTAAGAGTCCTCATGTAAGTGACGTCACGCGATACTCCTCCTCCTCTGTCTGACTTCACGATACTCCTCCTCCTCTGTCTGACTTCACGATACTCCTCCTCCTCTGTCTGACTTCACTCGGTGTAGCACTCCCTAGGGCCATCCGTGCTGCTGTAAGCTTGTCCACTTGGTTCTGACAGCCGCCTCCGCAGAGGAGCCCTGTGCCAGGTGTTCACAGATTCCAGGCATCCTCACAGCCTGGGTCCAGCCTGAGAGGCCCATCTTGTACCTCTTCTCCAGGCTTTCAGCCAACTCATTCCAAATGCCCCACCTCCAGGAAGCCCATTCACTGAAGCTTGCAAACCAGCATGGAACCTTGCTCTGCTCTGCTTTAGTTGAGAAAAAAGTGGACCACAGACTGTATTGCTTAAAGTGCTGGCCATGGGAAGAATTTATCTTCAACCATGGTCACTTATGAACATCTCTCAATGATGCTATAATATTGCAGCCATCAACCACTGGTAAGGGCCACTAAATTATAAAAATCATCTACCAGATTGGTTGTTATTTGTATTCCTCAGTCAGGCAGCCATAGGAAACTTGGCGTGAAGTCTTAGGACAGGAGGCGATAGAAGGAACAAATTCCATGAGACTCTGAGCCAAATGCTCATGCAATGTTCTGTGCTTCTGGAATTTAATCAAGTCCTGTATCCTATACGCCTTTGCCACTCGATGATGGATTTGATGGTGGGCATGTCGACCATGTAGCTTGCTGACCAAAGGGTTCAACAGCAAGCTGGAACGGAGTGGTGGACTGAGGTTCTGTCCCACAAACCGAAGGTTCCGTGCTGTGATCACCTGTTGGGGTCTGTCATAGTCTGCCAGTGTCCCTGCTCAGCACAGGTGCTCTGAGGATCACTGGTCCCACGACTCACACGGGAGGACACGTTGGCCACAAATGGACAGAAATACGGGCTTCCCAGGCGGTACTGGTGGTGAAGAGCCCGCCTGCCAATGCAGGAGACACAAGAGACGAGGGTTCAGTCTCTGGGTTGGGACGATCCCCCGGGAGAGGGCACGGCAGTGCACCCCCAGTATTCTTGCCTGGAGAATCCAATGAACAGAGGAGCCTGGCAGGCTACGTCCACGAGGTCACAAAGAGTTGGACACAACTGAAGCAAACGTCATAATGTTGCAGGGGAACCAAAACTGTTACCTTTTGACGCTAACATAATTAAAACATTTTTAAAACTCTGCACTGATTTCTCCATCATATAAATAACTTAAAATACCAACTACCTAGTTATTTAACGCTCCATGAACTCATTAGACCGTGCAGTTGTTTGCAGTCTGCAATGATATTGTACAAACTCAGGTGCAAATTACATTTTTCCTCTAGACTTCCCAGTGCAGCGTAAATAAAGAGTGAAGTAATTGGTAAACATACATAACTAATGCAAAAGACTTTGCAAAAGAAAAATCATGAATAAGGCAACATTAAAATGAAGTTTCCTTAATGAGGAAAAAAGTTGCTTGAGTAGGTTTTAGTGATGACAGGGGCAAGACAGACATTTTGTCTGACATTTTGTCACTGTCCAGTTTGGTGGAAGGTGGATGTGGACAAGAGTGAGCAGGTGAGTGAGGGAAAGGTCAGTGTGGGGGCTGACGGAAATGGAAGGTGACTTCTCTTCTTCTTGTATGAGGTCCTAGAAGTGACTGATCATAAAGTGTGTGCAAAGCAACATCAAAGCAATCCTGAAAAAAAGGAAGATAAAGGAAAGGCATGTGTGTGAGTTTGCTAGGGCAGCCGTAACAAAGTACCACCAACTGGGAGGCTTAATGTACTCGAAAGCATTATCCCACAGGGCTTCCCAGGTGGCTTAATGGTAAAGAATCCTTTTGCTAGTGCAGGAGACACAGGTTTCATCCCTAGGTCTGGAAGATCCTCTGGAGAAGGAAATGGCAACCCACTCCAGTATTCTTGCCTGGAAATACCAGGGACAGAGGAGCTTGGCGTCCCTGGGGCGGCAAAGAATCAGACACGACTGAGCTACGGAACAACAAAACTGTCTCACAGTTCTGGAGGCCAGGAGTCTGAAATAAAGGCAGAGCTGGCTTCTTCTGAAGTGATAGAGAGAATCCTATCCGTGCTTCTCTGCTGGCTTCTGGTGGTTTGCTCACAGTCACGGACGTTCCCTGGTTTGTGACTGCATAACTCCAGCTCCCTCACTGCATCTGCCCCGAGAGCATGCCTGCCTCTGTGTCCAAGCTCCCCCCACTTACATGCTCACCAGCCGTACCGGAGGAGGGCCGTCTGATGACCTCAGCTTGATCACCTGCAAAGAGTATTTCCAGGTGAGGCCATACTCACAGGTACGGGGATTAGAACTTCCATACCTATTTCATCTTGTGTATTTTCTGCTTGGTTGTAGAATTGGCCGTTTCTCTAAGGAGCGCTTCTTCCTTTTGCTGGAGCATGGTGCTAGCAGCTGAGATCTGGGTGCGTGGTGTGCTCTCTGTGACTGGAGCATCTTTCTAAGTGTTTCTAAGCCCTCTCAGCTGGCAGATCAAGGAAAACATGTGTGTAACTAACACGTGTATGCAACATACCCCACCCCCCCACCCCCGTGGGAAGGCCTCCCCACGTGGCCAAGCATCTGCGTTTAAGCTAGACGTGAGCTTATACTGAGGTCTCCAATCCTGACCCTTCAGCACATGGATCCTCTTAGCCTTCTCCTTTTGCTTATTCTGTTAACTCACTCCATCACCTGGAAGCCAGGCTCGCACCATCCACCATCCACTTTGAGATCCACAGGAATCTCAAAGAGTTGGCTGTGACTGAGCAACTTTCACTTTCACTTTACTATGGCAGAACGTAGTGAACGTCCTAATGGAGAGCTAATCACAGTTTAATTCTAGTTATTCACAAAATATTAATCTTAGGAAAAGGTTGTTGCCAAAATATTTTACATGCTTTATAGTTTGCTATCTGGGAGATAGGCCAGTCTATTGGGAATTTAATATTTATAATCTTTAAAGCAATTTCAGCCAAAATGTTTAAACTCAGTGTATTTTTTTTTTTTTGAGATCTAACTGTATTGATTCATTAAAGTCTAAATTGCTTATTTAAATGTTTTATAAGGGTTCATCATATAAATGGACTAAATGTTAAGATTCATTGCTTTAAGGAAGGGCAATTACATTGCTCATTATCTGATTTAATGTTATACACCCTGTGAAATGTTTTTGCATCCACAGATTTTGTGAATGTCCCTCTTTCAGAATTTACTTATTATTTTGAATAGAAGTATTGCAGTGAATGCTTTTCCTAAGTTCTGAGGTACACTGAGACTGGGAAGCCTCTAGAGAAATGAGAGGCTTAAAGAGATGAGGTCTGAGATGAAACCTACCCATGAGGCTAAGGCAGGCGATGTCCAGAGCTGCCAGGCCCGGAGGAAGCCCAGCCTGGCCCCGTGCGTCGGCACTTGTGACTTCGTGAGTATGCATGGGGTAAGAGGACGCAGTGCTGAGGCCACAGGCGTTAACCGCGCTGCAGAGGTTGACCTCCGGGCTCTGAGTTGGAGACTGGTAGAGAACAGAAGTGGCAGTTTTCACAGGTTGAGACAGCATCTGTCAGTGGAGGACGTGCTGGCCCCCAAGCTGAGAGTTTAAGGGCAGAATTCCTGTCCTGGGGAATTTCAGGAATAAATGCTTAAACCCACAGTGGTTGTTGCTTAGTCACTCAGTCGTGTCTGACTCAGACCCCATTGACTGTATGTAGCCCACCAGGCTCCTCTGTCCATGGAATTCTCCCGGCAAGAATACTGGAGTGGGTAGCCATTCCCTTTTCCAGGGGATCTTCCCCACCCCCTCATCTCCTGCGTGGCAGGCAGATTCTTTACCAGTGAGCCACCAAGGAAGCCCTAGACCCACGGCCCAAGTTATAAAGATATGGGTGAATGATGTCAGGTAAAAACAATTCTGGACCTGGGATATGATGATATATTTTAGATCATTTGAAAAATCAAAATGAAGTGACTGTGGTTCAGGCATCCAAAATGGAGCTGGTGGGCCCTGGGGATGTGGATTCAGGCACTTCCCTGCATCAGGAGAACTTGAACTTTCTGAATGGCACCAAACTCAAGGACGTGGGTAGCCATTTGCAAAATGTTATCAGCTAGTCCCTTCAGAAACACGTAATCGTTTCAACCCCAACCAAACCTTGCTTAACAAGTGCACTTACTTCTTACAATTCCAATCCTAATACTTTTTTTTTTTTTTTTTAATACTGCTGACCTTTTTTTCTGTTGTTATTTTGGCGCACAGAGTCTTAGTTGCCACATGTAGAGTCTTCATGGTGGCACTTGGACTCTTTAGCATGTGGGCTTAGTTCCCCAACCAGGAATTGAACCCACGTTCCCTGTATCACAAGGCAAATCCTTAACCACCGGACCACCAGGGAAGTCCCTCCAATCCTAATTCTTGACAAACAACTCACATAACCTTGCCTGTTCCCCTTATGAGCTTCCCTCATCTTGAAGTCCTGTGGAACACAAAGCACGTGTTTTCCAGGCTGTGGTCCTAACCCCAAATTAAAACACTGGTTTTTGTTTGTTTGTTTTTGCTTCAACGAGATCTCTGCGCTTGAAATTCTTGGTTAACAGCAAGCAGAGCCTTTGTTCTAAGGGATTAAGGCAGTAAGGGAAGGGCTCTGTTGCTGTAGGGAGAGTGTTCTAATCCTAAGACCTGCAGGTGTCTCAAAGGGCAGGCGTCCAAGAGGAGGGGAGTCAACCGGGCGACAAAGAACCAGGGGTGGGGGCTGGGTGGCGTGAGGGACAGCTGACCAGGGGACATTCTCCGTGTAGGGGCCCTCCTTGGGAAACGTGATAAACTGGGTCAGTGAGGGTGGGTTAGAGTTCAGAGGCCTGGGAGCTGGAGAGACAAGTCAGGAGCTTTTTTCAGATTGGTCGGTGGGCATAAAGAATTCAGCTGATGGTTTAGAGGCAAAGATCGGGAATTGAGAAGTGTGTGTTGGGACTTTTCATAGATAAACAAAGGGGGATCCCAGAGTCTTATTTTCGTCATCTGGAGAAGAACGGGGCTTTTCTTCTGAAACTTTTCATTTTGTATCGGAAGGAGAGGGGCTTTGCAGGGAGCGCTTTCCTGGATCCTGGAGGGCAGGCCATACCACTCTTCTGCTCCCACTGTGACTGACCTCGGAAGCTAGAGGAGAGGGGGCTGGGTCCTCGAGGTAGAGTGAAATGACACCCGGACCAAGAACCAGGTGGGGCCCAGCCTGAAGCAAGGGACGAGGCACAGCGCGATGGGGTCAGGCTGAGGGGCCCTGAAGCCCTCCTACAAAGCTGGGTCCATCACAGAGATTTCTGTAGACTAGTTCCTTTCGTTGCTGTTCAACAAACTCTTAAAGCAGAAAGCGACAATATACATCTATGGAGAGAGCAAGAATGACTATATTACAAACACAGGAACTGTTCATTTCCCTAACCTAATCCACTACTAAATTTTTGGGAAGCAGGAACTAACACTTCATTTTATGTTGAAAAAAGTATAAAGTGTCTCGTGGTTCCCAGCCCAACAAAAATACTTGCCCGCCAGTTTCCCCGAATGTCGCTAAAAGACATTTAAACTTTTAAATAAAACTACACTGAAGGTTTGTGCAAATTATAAAATAGTTTTAAAGCTATTTACTTAGGTTTTTGACATTTAATGCACCGATAGAGGCTTGCCTACAAAATGCAATATAGATACAAATCACGTTTTCTTCCTACACTGAAGACGCATACTACCCTGACACATAAAGAAATTACGGTCCCTAGGATACAGTGGACGCAAATAGCACTCAAACAATCAGAAAGCAGAGAAGCTAACACTAGGGCTCTTAGACGAATGGGAGAGTTTGTCGTGTGGGACTTGAGCTTGAGGAAGAGGAGACAGAGGCTCTGGGGTCACAGATATTTGGGGGTAGAGCGAGCAAGACCAGAGGGGTAACTGAAAGTTGTTTATACAGACTTTGAGGTGTAGACAGAGCCACGGGTGAATGGAACCCAGCATAACTGCGACGTGAGTGTATGGCTCTTAGAGATGTGACACTGTGCTTGGAACTGCACTTTGAGTGTGATACTAACAGTCATGCTCTCTGCAGGAGCTACATCCTTTAACTGATGTACTGAATTCTTTCATTGCTTTTTTTTTAGGTGGTGCTTAATTTTAACACTTATTTAAGAGCTTATTGGTCTTCTGTGGGTTACATTTTTGCTTGTTCTCAAAGTGTTTATAAGTTTCTTTGACCTTTGATGATCTTCAGTTTTATTAGAATGCACCTCCAAACAGATTGTTTAAAGTGCATCCTGCTAAGCACTGAATATGCGCTTCTGCCACGTGCTCTGAACACACGTGTGAACCGTCTACTTACTTGAAATTCCTAAGCCATCATCACTGCAGACGCTGCTGCTCACCCTGCAGCCAGCGCTCCCTCCTGGTGTGCTGGAGCTTCTGAATTTACCTTTAACCCTTTGAGGATCATTTTCACGTGTTCTATCCTATATTTCTTAGTATTTAGGTTCTATATTTTGGTACTGTCTTTTAAATCTCTAATGATTTTCTGTTATCCAGTAGTTTTCTTGTGAAACTATATTTTTATATTTTCTAACTGGTCTTTAAAAATCTCCTGCTTGTTTCATACCAGCCTTTTGCTTTACCATTCTTATTTTGACTGTTAGACATCATTCCTTCTTTTTTTGAAGATTGTTCCATTATTTGTGCGTTCTTTCGAATGCCCGGGCTTCCCTGATAGCTCAGTTGGTCAAGAATCTACCTGCAGTGTGGGAGACCTGGGTTTGATCCCTGGGTTGGGAAGATCCCCTGGAGAAGGGAAAGGCCGCCCACTCCATATTCAGGCTGAGAGAATTCGTGGATTGTGTAGCCCATGGGGTCGCAGAGTGCAACACAACTGAGCGACTTTCACTCTCACTCTGCATGCCTGCTGCCTTTAGTCAGGTTTGCGAAGCTGGATTTCCACGGAAGTTCTCCTCTTCATGTGCATTGGGACTTGTGATTCTGACTTTCATCTCAAGTACTGTTCTGTGTGCAACGTGTGAGTGGGGTTTTTCCGTGTGTGTGCTATGTATCACGTCAGTGTGTGTGTAGCTTAGGCCACTGTGTGTGTGTGCTGTGCTGCACGTGGGAGCTGTGCTGTGTGTGCCTGAGTGTGAAGGTGGGGTGTGGGCTGTGTATGTGTTTGTATATTGTGTACTGTGTGGGGTGTTTCTGGCATGTATATGTGGTGTGTATGGTGTGGGGCATGTGCGTGTGCGGAGTGTGTATGTTGTGTGCTGTATGTGCTGTGTGTATGGTGTGGTGTGTGTAGTCTGTATGGTGTATGTGGTGTGCATGTGTATGTGTGTGTGTGTGTGTATGTATGATGTGTTTGTGTGTATATGATGTGTGTCTGTGTGTGTGTGTATGGTGTGTATGTGTCTGTGTGTGTGTATGGTGTGTGTATGGTGTGTGTGTATGTGTTTGTGTGTTTATGGTTGTGTGTGTGGTGTGTATGGTGTGTGTCTGTGTGTGTGTGTATGGTGTGTGTATGGTGTGTGTGTGTGTCTATGTGTGTGTGTATGTATGTGTGTGTATGGTGTGTGTGTATGTATTTGTGTGTTTATGGTTGTGTGTGTGGTGTGTATGGTGTGTGTCTGTGTGTGTGTGTGTGGTGTGTGTATGGTGTGTGTGTGTGTCTATGTGTGTGTGTATGTAGGTGTGTGTATGGTGTGTGTGTGTGTGTATGTGTTTGTGTGTGTGGTGTGTATGGTGTGTGTGTATGTGTTTGTGTTTGTAGGGTGTGTGTGTGTGTATGGTGTGTGTATGTGTGTATGGTGTTTGTATGTATGGTGTGTGTGTCATGTGGCATGCATAGTGTATCTGGGGTATGTGGTGTGTGTATGGTGTGTGTGTGTGTATGGTATGTTCTGTGTATGGTGTATATGTGTGTGTATGGGGTGTGTGTGTGTATGGTGTGTGGTATATTGTGTGTATGTGTGTGTGTGTATGGTGTGTGCTGTGTATGGTGTGTATGTGTGTGTATGGTGTGTGTGTATTGTGTGTATCTGTGTGTGTGTGTATGGTGTGTGATGTGCATGGTGTGTGTATGGTGTATGTCTGTGTGTGTGTGGTGTGCATAATGTATCTGGGGTATGTGGTGTGTGTGTCTGTGTGTGTATAGTGTGTGCTGTGTATGGTGTGTGTGTTTATGGTGTGTGTGTGTGTATGGTGTGTGTGTTTATGGTGTGTGTGTGTGTATGGTGTGTGGTATATTGTGTGTACGTGTGTGTGTATGGTGTGTGTGTGTGCGTATGGTGTGTGATGTGCATGGTGTGTGTATGGTGTATGTCTGTGTGTGTGTGGTGTGCACAATGTGTCTGGGGTATGTGGTGTGTGTGTGTCTGTGTGTGTATAGTATGTGCTGTGTAGGGTGTGTGTGTGGTGTGTTGGGCATAGTGTATGTGTGTGTGTGGTGTATCTGGTGTATGTGATGTGTCTGTGTGTGGTGTGTGAGTGGTGTGTTTGTTTCCCTCTCCTTGTTCACACACAGATGCTGCCGTTTCTTGCCTGCCCACCAGTGTCTGCGTCAGAACCATCCTGTCCGAGTCCCCACGTGTCCACCCCCAGCCCAGCAGACCCGCCCCAGGAGAGCAGGGCTCACTCTGTCCCTGCTCACCCAGGCCTCTCACCCACCGTCCTGCAGGAAGGCTCTCCCACCACCTGTGTCTGCCCCGCTCAACCCCTTCTATGCACTTAGTCGCTCAGTCACGTTTGACTCCGGGTGACCCTACTGACTGTAGCCCACCAGGCTCCTCTGTCCATGGCATTCTCCAGGCAAGAACTCTGGAGTGGGTTGCTATTTCCTCCTCCAGGGATCTTCCCGACCCAGGGATTGAGCCTACATTTCCTGCATTTCAGGCAGATTCTTGACCCACTGAGCCGTGCTCCGCAGAGATGCTCTCCTTATTTTGAGTGATGTTATGCTCTTTTAATATGTTGTGTAATGAACATTGCACATGAGAGAGTGCACTGGGGCAGGCACCCGAGGACTTGAAGGGTCTTCTTACCAGACGCTTCCTTCTGAGTTCTTTGCAGGATGTGCTTGGAGCCAGGTGGCCCCAGCTAACCTCCCTGAGGCTCTGTCCTGACACCGAACAGGGACGGCCCTCGGTAGCGTCTGCCAGATGACCAATTTTAGAAATTAAACCCACAGGGACAGCGCTGTAGAATCCTGCCAAGTGTAGGCCTCCATCACAATTACATTGCTAATCTGGTGGTTTTCCTTGTTTCGATGTTACTGACAACCAGGCTGATTCCCTCAGGCGAAGCACACCAACCGAAACCACCACCCAGCCCAGGCACCATAGTGACCGTCGCACGGCTGTTGTACGACAGGGGGTCCTGGTGAGGAACACGGAACCAATAAGCCACCCCAACCGGAAGAGTTCAGTATCGGACCACCTCCCAGCATCCTTCTCTCTGGCGTCCATCTGGGCTGAACAAGGCGTGCACCACCAGGAAGGACTCTGAGGCAGAATGACTCGCTAAGACAACCTGGAACTGATCCCATCACGTAAAACCCGAGACTGCGACCCCATGTGGCAGAGCAGTTCTCCTGGGTTCCCTTACCTTCCTGGTCTCCACTCTGGTGCCCTTTTCAATAAAATTTCTCGCTTTCTCAGCACATGTGTCTCCTTGGACAATTCATTTCCAAGTGTTAGACAAGAGCCCAGTTTCGGGCCCTGGAAGGGGTCCCCCCTTCCTGCAACAATTCTGTCTCTGAGATTTGGAGCTCAGTTTGCAGTAAGCAGACAGGGTGAAGGTATCTGATGAGTGCTCTGCCTCATTGGAAACAGAATTGCCTTGAAATTGAAGTGCGAGCTCTATTTCCCACCTGGACCTCCATCATTGGAAATCAAACCAAAGATCATGCCAGGAGTAAAATGCATATTTCCTCTTGAAGTGAGCATTGTGGAAGCTCTCTGTCACTATGAAAAGACTGCTTACATTGCAGAATGGGTAAATGTTGGAAAACTGAAAGGGCTCAGATATTTACAGAAACAAGCTTTTACCTCAGACATTAAAATGAGCATGAAATGTAAGCATTTCCCCTTAGTTTATAAACAGAGTGTTTCCCTGTTGCGATTTGCCCCTGCTGTTAAAACGCTCATCTCTGTTACTCAAACGCTAGCAGGCAGGCCATTTGCAGTTTAAGTGACTCAAGTTTTACAGGAATCCTGGCTTTTTCTGGTGTGGATGCCCTCGTTGTCTTCTGAATTAGGTATAAAATAAGGAAAAATGCTCTAACTTTTCGGCGACCCCATGCACTGAGCAGGTCTACTTTCCACTTGTTTTCAGAACTTCAGTGAACGTAGGATTTGACTATTTCTTTGTTCTAGGGAATTCTGTGCTCTTTGAGGCATATAATGTGGGAAAACTCATGAACATCAAAATTCACATAAGTTGCCAGTTTTCCTCATGTTTTTAGGAAGAAAATGGTAGCAATATTTGACATAAGAACTGTTTTAAAGTAAATGACCATTGATTATTTCTGATAATATGGAGAATGCGTTTTTTTTTTTCCAAACAATTCCTGAACACAACAATATACTCCTACCTACAAGAAAATTACTTTGCCAGCAAAAGTCCATCTAGTTAAAGCTACGGTTTTTCCAGTAGTCATGTATGGATGTGAGAGTTGGACTATAAGGAAAGCTGAGCACTGAAGAATTGATGCTTTTGAACTCTGGTGTTGTAGAAGACTCTTGAGAGTCCCTTGGACTGCAAGGAGATCCAACCAATCCATCTTAAAGGGAATCAGTCCTGAATATTCATTGGAAGGACTGATACTGAAGCTGAAACTCCAACACTTTGGTCACCTGATGCGAAGAACTGACTCATTGGAAAAGACCCTGATGCTGGGAAAGACTGAAGGCAGAAGGAGAAGGAGACAACAGAGGATGAGATGGTTGGGTGGCATCATTGACTCAATGGACATGAGGTTGAGTAAACTCTGGGAGCTGGTGATGGACAGGGAGGCCTGGCACGGTGCAGTCCATGGGGTTGCAAAGAGTTGGACGCAACTGAGCGACTGAACTGAACAAGAAAATAAAATGCATTCATGCACCATGGGCCCTGTGGGCAGAGGTTTTGAGGCCAGGAATTAATGCATTTCATATTCTGCTCTGGCCATGGTTTCAGGCACTCAGGAGAGGACCTGGGTGTGTGAGCTGGGAGGGAGAGATGCTTTCTGGATGTGGAATCAAACTCATCAGGTCAGCAGACCTGGGCTACTGACATTCCGTGTGTGTGTGTGTGTGTGTGTGTATGTGTGTGTGTGTGTGCGCGTGCGCATGCTCAGTTGTGTCTGACTCTCTGTGACCCCACAGACTATAGCCCATCAGGCTCCTCTGTCCATGGGATTCTCCAGACAAGAATACTGGAGTGGGTTGCTGTTTTCTTTTCCAGGGGATCTTCCTGACCCAGAGATTAATCCTGCTTCTCTTGCATTGCAGATGGATTCTTTACCACAGCTTACATATAATTTTATTTTACCAGAGTGGTAAAATACCAGGTGTTACCATGTAACACCCTATTCCACCTTCAGTTTTAAATTTCAAGTATTGCATCTTTGTTGATGATTGTCTGTGATCATTTTCCTAATGGTTGGATCCCTCCTTTCTCCTAACAATCAAAGGCAAGTTGTGTTTGCAAAAACACATGCCTTACTTGGCTGATTATTGAGATTGGCTTGGATTTGTTATTATCAGTCATGTTTTATTTATGATGAAAGCTGTTAACATATTAGAGATAGAAAGAAAATATCTCAACATAGTGCAGGCCACATATGACAAGAGTACAGATAATTCATACTTAATGATGAAAGTTTGAAAGATTTTCCTCTGTGATCAAGAGCAAGACATGGGTTGCCCAGTCTCACCCCTCATATTCAACACAGTCTTGGAATCCCTAGATAGAGTAACTAGGCAAACAGGAAGTAAAAAACCATCCAAGTAAGAAAACAAGAAGTTAAATTGTTATTGAAGATTAAATGAATTTATATAAATAAAATGCTGAAGAATCCAGTCTTAGAAGTAATAAACCAATACAGTAAAGTTGCAGGATGCAAAATCAACATACAAAAATCAGTTGTTTCTATACACTAACAACAAACTATCTGAAAAAAGGGAGGAAAAAATCTCGTTGACAATAGTATCAAAAATATTAAAACATATGGAAATAAATTTTTACAAAAGAGATGAAAACCTTAAGACATTAAAAACTATAAGACATTGATGAAAGAAATAGAAGACAAATAAATGGGAAGATATTCTATATTCATGAATGGGAAGAATTAATGCTATTGAAATGTCTATAAGCCATCTATGGATTCAATGTAATCATTATCAAACTGCTAAGGACTTTTTTCATAGAAAACAAAACAAACACGAATCAGACTGTTGTTCCAACACAGTGGAAAGAAATCCTGAGAAAGAAGAGCAAAGCTGGAAGTATTATGCTTCCTGATTTCAGGCAATACTATGAAGCTATCCCAAGTGGTGCAGTGGTAAAGAACCTGCCTACCAAGGCAGAAGATGCGAGAGACACGTGTTCAATCCCTGAGTGGAGAGGATGCCCTGGAGAAGGAGATGGCTGCCCACTCCAGTATTCTTGCCTGGAAAATCACATGGACAGAGGAGCCTGGTGGGCTACGGTCCATGGGGTCACAAACACGACTGACCAACTGAGCACATACACACAGAAGAATCGACCGTGTGGTACTGGCAGAGAAACAGACGCGTGGACCGACTGAGCACATACACACAGAAGAATCAACCGTGTGGTACTGGCAGAGAAACAGACGCGTGGACCGACAGGAGAGAGCCAAGAGCCTCAGAAGTAAACCCACACAGACGAGGTCAACTCATGTTTGACATCAGAGCCGAGAATTCTCAGTTGGGAAAGGACAATATTCAATAAATGATGTTGAGAAAACTGGATATTCACATGTTAAAGAAAGAAATTGAAGCAGTATCTTACACTCCTCACAATAATTTACTTGAAATCTTAATTTAAGGCCTGAATTCTTAAAACTCCTAGATAATAACTCAGGTAGAAAGCTCCTGGACACTGGTCTTGGCAATGATTTTTTAAATATGATTCTACAGAAAAACAACAAAAACAAAATAGACAAGTGGGACTATATCAAAGTAAAAAGGCACAGTCAGCAAAAGACACAATAAGAGACACAGTCAGCCAAAAAGCAGCCTCTGGATGCGAGAGACTATTTGCAAGACATATGATTAGTGGTTAATGTGCAAAATACATAAGAAACTCACTCAATAGCAAAAAGGCAAATGATAGAAATGGACAAAGGATTTTTGTCCATTATTTTTGTCCAAATTTGAGTAGAATTTTTTCCAAAGAGGGCATACAACTGGATAACAAATACATCGAATATACTGAACACTAATGACCAACAGGGAAATGTAAATCAAAACCACACGATAACACCTGACACCTGTTAGAGAGAACACTATGACAAGAGACTGCTGCTGCTGCTGCTAAGTCGCTTCAGTCGTGTCCGACTCTGTGTGAGCCCATAGATGGCAGCCTACCAGGCTCCCCCGTCCCTGGGATTCTCCAGGTAATAACACTGGAGTGGGTTGCCATTTCCTTCTCCAGTGCATGAAAGTGGAAAGTGAAAGTGAAGTCGCTCAGTCGTGTCCGACTCTTTGCGACCCCATGGACTGCAGCCCACCAGGCTCCTCCATCCGTGGGATTTTCCAGGCGAGAGCACTGGAGTGGGCGCCATCGCCTTCTCCGGTGACAAGAGACAACAAGAACTCCTGAGGGTACAGAGAAGAGCGAACACTTGTGCACTGTTGGTGGGAATGTAAATCCGTGCAGTCACTATGGAAAAGAGTATGGGGTTCTTAAAAACTGGAAAGCAAAACTTCCATATAATCTAGTAATCCTACTTCTAGGTATATAACCAAAGGATTCGACATCGCTGTCTTTAAGAGATAGCTCCGCCCCCACGTACACTGCAGCATTATTCCAAAATCAAAGCATGGAAACAACCTAAGTGTCCATTGACACATGAATGGATAAAAAAGTGCAGGTATAATATTAGTACAATGGGATATTGTTGGTGCTTAGTTGCGAGTTGTGTCCAACCCTTCTGTGACCCCGTGGATTATAGCCAGTCAGGCTCTTCTGTCCATGGAGTTTTCCAAGCGAGAATACTGGAGTGTGTTACCATTTTTTTCTCCAGGGGATCTTCCCAACCCAGGGATCCAACCTGCATCTGCTGCATTGGCAGGCTGGTTTTTTACCACTCAGCCACCAGGGAAGCACAATGGAATATTACTCAGCCATAAAAAAAAAGCAATCTTGTCATTTGTGACAACATGAATGAACATTTAGGGCTTGTGCTAAGTGAAATTGGACACAGAAAGACAAATACTGTATGATGTCACATGTGGAATCTGAGAAAGCTGAACAAACAAAGAGTGGTTTGGTGGTTGCCAGGGGCTGGCATTGAGGAGGAAATGGCAAGAAGTCAGTCAAAGGGTGCAAACTTCCATTTATAAGCTGAGTTCTAGGAATCTAATGTACAGCATGGTGACTGTAGTTAACAATTTTTTTATACCTGGAAGTAGCTAGGAGTGGAGAAGGCAATGGCACCCCACTCCAGTACTCTTGCCTGGAAAACCCCATGGACAGAGGAGCCTGGTAAGCTGCAGTCCATGGGGTCTCAGTTGGACATGACTGAGAGACTTCACTTTCACTTTTCACTTTCATGCATTGGAGAAGGAAATGGAAACCCTCTCCAGTGTTCCTGCCTGGAGAATCCCAGGGACAGGCGAGCCTGGTGGGCTGCCGTCTATGGGGTCGCACAGAGTCAGACATGACTGAAGTGACTTAGCAGTAGCAGTAGCAGCAGCAGCTAGGAGAGTAGATCTTAAATGTTCTTAAACCAAAAGAGAAAAGCTATTATTATGTTGGGTGAAATAATTAACCTTGTTGTATAGGATGTGTTCACTGACTTTACTGTGATGATCATTTTGCTATATATATATGCATCAAATTGTCACATAATTCATCTTAAACTTACATGATGGTAAATGTCAATTATATCTGTAAAGCTAGGGGGAAAAGGGTATTTTGATCACGTAAGGATGGCTCTCTCCATGTAAGGATGGGCTTTCCCAAGTGAGGACAGTGCTCTTGTCTTTCCCAAATTAGGCTCTTTTATCAGACTCAGAATCTTTGATTTGAATACTAAGGTCCCATTTGGAGCCTGGTTCCTTAAACTATGGCTAATTCTCCTCTGGAAAGAGTGAGCTAGGTGTCTTTTGGGTTTCAAGTAAGCTCAGGAGAGCTCCAGGCTTCTGACATTATGGACTTAGGTTTTGTGTAACCGCGTGGAGGTCATCAGAATGCTGCATTCAGCTGACATCGGTAAGGAGTAACCCAGGCGTTAGCCACATGGAGTCATAAGCGCCTCTCATTTCCACTGCAAACATGGTGCTTCCCTTGACAAGAGTCAAGCTTGGCATATCAGAAAGAGAATCCGAAGTCCAGCTGCAAGGATGCATCTCAGCACCGTGTCTCACGATCTCTCCACACAGGACCCAAACAGACCTGTGATGGCCATTGCATGGATTTTGCTCTGTTCAGCTTGGTTAGCAGTCACTACAGCAGCTTGTGCATCTCTCCTTGTGGTGTAGGATCCCAAATGGGCTTTGCATGACAGAAAGCTCCCTTTGTGACCGATATGGCCACCTAAATGTAGACAGTGCCCTGAAGGAGCAGGCTGTGGCCGTGTCAGCACCGACAGCTTACTTCTGCCCCAACTGTTCTTCAGTTACACCCCTCAAACGGCACAACTTACCACCTTGATCCTCAATCTGCTAATGTGTTCTGTTCACAAGTGCAAAGAGCAGCTCTTCTCACTCAAGTTGGAAAACGTGAAGGGTATCATCAGCAGATCAACCATGTCATCACCTTCAGCTTTCCATAGGTTGTTCCTTAAAATAGCTTGGGAAAACTGTTTAAAAGACTGAAAGCCTTTTACATTGCTCTCATGGTTAGCATCCTTACCTCCAACTTCTATTCTGCAATATCCATGCTTCTATCAGCTTGCTGCTGCTGCTGCTAAGTCACTTCAGTTGTGTCCAACTCTGTGCGACCCCAAAGATGGGAGCCCACCAGGCTCCCCCGTCTCTGGGATTCTCCAGGCAAGAATACTGGAGTGGGTTGCCATTTCCTTCTCCAATGTGTGAAAGTGAAACATGAAAGTGAAGTCGCTCAGTCGTGTCCAACTCTTCGCGACCCCACGGACTGCAGCCTACCAGGCTCCTCCGTCCATGAGATTCTCCAGGTGAGAGTACTGGAGTGGGGTGCCATTGCTTATATGTTTACAAATAAGTTGAATTGAAAACAGAGAAAAAACTCTAAACCTTTGGACCATGAGTTCTTCCCAGATGGTGCAGTGGTAAGGAATCCACCTGCCAGTGCAGGAGACGCAAGAGATGCGGGTTCAATCCCTGGGTTGGGAAGATCCCCTGGAGAAAGAAATGGCAACCCACTCCAGTATTCTTGCCTGAAGAATCCCATGGACAGAGGAGCCTGGGGGGCTATAGTCCATGGGGTTGCAGACCCAGACACAACTGAGCACGCGCTCACATTTGGACCATGTGATTTAGGGCAAGTCCCGTCTTCTCTTTAAGCCTTGAGTCCCCAACTTCTAAAATGATGCTCTAACAGTTCCTGCTTCCTACAGTTGCTGTGAAGGTCAATGAACCACTGCCCACTGGCTGGTTTAAGAAAACCTCCAGTTGCTTTAAAGAAAATGTACATTCAGATGATAAGTTTTTTTACTAAACATTTTTGGTTGTAAATGACTAAGGTTTGCCTTCAGAGCTGTTCTTTTGTGAATAATTTTTATCCTCATTCATTTAGGTTACAAAACAACCCATTAGAGTCTATTCTATCTCTGAAACAGTTATCCTTAGAAGTAGGATTTTGAGGCATCAGGAGTCTTATCTTTTTCCATTTCACTTGCTTCCAACTTAAAATCGTAAAAATTCAAAAAAATATGTGCACACATATATACATATGTATAGATGCACACATAAGCTGAATATAGACCACACATCGTGTGGATGTGTATATGCCTCCTTCATCGTGCTCTGTCTCTATATATACACGCTCAGAATGTATATATAAGAAAATCCTGTGGGTTATGTGTTCAATTATCCCAAGACCAAAATAATAAAACAAAACCTAATAAAACACCAAGAAAGCAAAATTCCCCAGCTGTTATTTCCCAGTGGAGGTCTTGACTAGCTTCCCAGTGAAATGATCTTGGAGTCTTGAAAACCAAATAACACCTTCTCCCTACTCGTGACTCCATTATGGAAAGTTCTGAAATCAACTGTGAACCAACTCCCGATTTTATAAATCAAAGCTTTCAAAAAGCGCTGCCTAGTTGAAGCCTTGAAAATTAGAATGTATTTTAAACATTCTAGTGGAATGCCTAAAGCATAAGAACAGTATCTGAAAAGCACACAGTCCATTTAGTGTGAGATCAGGGAAGTGGGCTTTGAGTTCTGGCTCCGCCCCCTATGGGGGGGGGCCCAGCAGGGGTGGGGGTGGAGGAGGAGGTCCCCCCGGATTCACCCCAGGCTGCTCCCAGCCAGTGACTGAGCATGGCGGGAGAGCAAGACAGAGCCCACTGCTGTCCATATGGGACTCCGCCACCATTACACCTGCACACCACGTTGGCAGTACCTTGTCATGATGTACTGAGTCAGGCGCACACGTGTGTGCACACGCGTGTGTGCACATGTGTGTGTGTGTGTGTGTGTGTGTGTGTGTGTGACATTGGCCTCTCACAGGCTTCATTTTTGCAATATGCTCTCATCTAAAAGCCTTCTCGTATGGGTAAGCCTTACTTTCAGAAAACTGTAGAAATAAACCATTCGAAGCAGGTGATTATTCACATGAGAGTAGGGCTTTACCGTGGTGCTTCCAGAAGCCCCTTTGTACTGGAGTGTAACTGCTTTACAACGCAGCATTTGCTCCTGCTGTACAACAGCGTGAATCGACTACCTGTAGACGTACGTCCCCTCCCCCAGAGGCTCTCTCCCCCGGTCCCAGCCCTCGAGGTCACCACAGAGCACTGAGCTGAGCGCCCTCCGCTACACAGCAGCTTCCCACTAGCCAGCTGTTTCACACGTGGTAGGGTATATGTGCCCTTTTAAGGAGGCTAGACCTCTAAGGAGTCTCCTCATCCCCTGCAGAAAGGTAGCTACACCTTTGAGTACAGGTGAGACGTATGACTTGCTTTTTAACAGCAAGATATGCAAAAGTCATCTCTGGGATTATACTGTATTATCTGAAGCAGTCTAAGCAAACTGGCTCTAGAGAAGGCTTTGCTGGTTGAGGAAGTAATTGGCCAAAGAGCTGAGGGCAGCCCCAGCTGAGAGCTACAAGCAGTGCTTTCTGCCCACACCCTGGGGGTACTTGGAAGTGGGTCCCTCCAAGTGAGAACCCTCCAAAGTGGTGGTACCATGGGTGTTGTGCTAGGATCATTGTTGCTGTTAAGTTGCTAAGTCATGTCTGAGTCTTTGTGACCCCATGGACTGCGGCACGCCAGGCTTCCCTGTCCTTCACTATCTCCTAGAGTTCGCTCAAACTCATGTGCACTGAGTCAGTGATGCCACCCAACCATCTCACTCTCTGTTGCTCCCTTCTCCTAACCTCGATCATGGGTGCATGCATGTCTCCAAACTCAGGAAGATGTGTATATTAAATCTGTATGTTTCTGTATATCAATTAAAGCTTAATCTGAAAAACTATATATATATATATATATGTAAGGGTTCTAAGCTGTTGCGGTTGCAGAATTTTTTTACATAGAAACAGATAACTGATACGCACACACAGGTGAAGTCTCGGTTTTTACTCAGGCATATCTGTTATGCTTCGGTAGAGATTCATAGAAAATAAGAGTTGGGCCCCTTTCAAATGTGCTGAAATGAACAAATCCTTTTGAAAATGACTCATGGGACCCAGTTGTTGCACCATCATGTCAGCATCCAGGTTTCTTGTTCTTTACACGGAACAAGGAAAGGAAACCAGGGACGTGATCAGAGGGGCTGGAGTCAAGGGGCTTCAGGCAAGTCACGTGAGGCAGTTACCCTGGATCTAGCTGAGATTCTAAACACAGAGACTGAGGGATCTCAAGGCATTTTTTTCCTATATGGATTTTTCTGTATAAAGTTGTAATTCATATAATTTATAGTCTTTATAGTTTTATAGTACAGTTTGGGAAAAATAGGCTCTATGATAATAAAGCCTGAAAATACAGTCAAAGCTGTGATTTTTCTAGTGGTCATGTATGGATGTGAGAGAGCATAAAGAAGGCTGAACGTTGAAGAATTGATGCTTTTGAACTGTGGTGTTGGAGAAGACTCTTGAGAGTCCCTTGGACAGCAAGGAGATTCATCCAGTTCATCCTAAAGGAAATCAGTCCTGAATATTCATTGGAAGGACTGATGCTGAAGCTGAAGCTCCAATACTCTGGCCACCTGATACAAAGAACTGACTCATTGGAAAAGACCCTCGTGCTGGGAAAGACTGAGGGCAGGAGGAGAAGGGGAGGACAGAGGATGAGATGGTTGGATGGCATCACTGACTAAATGGACATGAGTTTGGGCAAACTCTGGGAGATGGTGATGGGCAGGGAGACCTGGCGTGCTGCAGTCCAGAGGATCGCAGAGAGACGGACAGGACTTAGTGACTGAACAGCAACAACAATCTCACTAGATACTTGCAAAAAACCCATGAGAGAGCACAGCCAAGCCAGTCATACTTTGCTCAGCAGAATGAAGCCGGGGCATGGAGGGTGGGGCCAGCCCCCACAAGGGGAGGCTGGCTGTGGATGGGGGAAGAATCCCTACCCCCTCCTCCACCCAGGGCTCTTTCTTCTCAGTGAAGAGAAGAAGCTGCAGCTCTGACTCCACATTTCAGTCAGACCTGGAAGCTGGCTTCATCTCTAATTTGTAAAAAAAAAAAAAAAAAAGAATACTGGATGCCAAGAGTGTTCTTACATTATGTACTTATGTTTATTCTCTTATTATAAAGCACCTCCAGCTCATTGACAAAGGGCACAGCGTTAATTTAAAATTAATAGATAGCACCATGGAAATTGGAAGTCTGGGTTATAGCCTGTGTGATTAATTGTTCTAGTCATGACCAGAATAAAAGTATAGGCTGTTATAGTACCTGTGCAATTGCAGTCCCGTTACCATTAGCTGTGCACCGCTAACAACACACCTCCTAGAAGACTCAGGGCCGTCCATTTGTATCATAGTTTCACCCCTCAGAGCTTTGGGAATCCCAGGACGGACTGTGGAGGCTGAATCTGCAGGTTCAGCTCCTGGGCCAGGTGACGGCTGGAACACCTGTGTCCAGGTGCCTCTTTGCTCGGCTCTTATCAAACCCGAGCTGCTCTGAGAAATGGAAGTGATGTATATCCCCACATTTAAGGTGAACTTTTACCAGTAGACACTGAATTAGATTAGTAGCACGAACTATAGAGACGGGTTGAACTTACTATATGAAGTCATAAAGCTGCAACATAGCAAAGGGGTCAACTCAACAATTGTTAATTTCCTCCTGTACTCCAGCCTCTGCCTGTGAAAGTGCTGAGCAATAAGACCTTTCTCCCATCAATTTCACAAGCTGGACTCAAGATTGCCCAGAAAAATATAAATAACCTTAGATATGATGGTGATACCACGCTAATGGTAGAAAGTGGAGAGGAACTAAAGAGCCTCTGGATAAGAGTGAAAGAAGAGAGTGAAAGAGCTGACTTAAAACTCAACATTCAAAAGACTAAGATCATGGCATCTGGTCTCATCACTTCATGGCAAATAGATGGGGAAAATGTAGAAGCAGTGGCAGCTTTTATTTTCTTGGATTCCAAAATCCCTGCGAACAGTGAGTGCAGCCATGAAATTAAAAGACACTTGCTCCTTGGAAGAAAAGCTATGATCAGCCTAGACAGCATATTCAAAAGCAGAGACATCACTTTGCCAACAAAGGTCCATCTAGTCAAAGCTATGGTTTTTCCAGTAGTTATGTATGGATGTGAGAGTTGGGCCATAAGGAAAGCTGAGTGCTGAAGAATTGATGCTTTTGAATTGTGGTGCTAGAGAAGACTTGAGAGTCCCTTGGACTGCGATATCCAACCAGTCCATCCTAAAGGAGATCAGTCCTGAGTGTTCATTGAAAGGACTAATGCTGAAGCTTAAGCTCCAATATTTTGGGCACGTGATGCTAAGAGCCAACTCATTGGAAAAGAACCTGATGCTGGGCAAGATTGAAGGTGGGAGGAGAAGGGTTAGGGTTAGGGACGACAGAGGATGAAATGGTTGGATGGCATCACTGACTCGATGAATGTGAATTTGAGCAAACTCTGGGAGATACAGAAGGACAGGGAAGCCTGGTGTGCTGCAGCCCACAGGGCTCACAAAGAGTCAGGCATGACTTAGCCACTGTAAAATGACATCCTATCACGTTGAGTCTAGAGAGGGGGACAAGCATCCAGAGGCATGTGTTGGATGGTCATTATTGTCATCAGTTTTAAAGCTAGCAAGGCGTCTATGCAGATGGGCCCCTTTTACTAAACCAGTTGATGAGCGTTACAGATGACCCACTGCAGCATCCTTGGGCTTCCCTGGTGGTTCAGATGGTAAAGAATCTGCCTGCAACGTGGGAGAGCTGGGGTCAATCCCTGTGTCAGGAAGATCCCCTGAAGGAGTGCATGGCAACCCACTCCACGTTCTTGCTGGGAGAATTCCCACGGACAGAGGAGCCTGATGGTCTACAGGCCATGGGGTCACAGAGTCAGACATGACTGAGCAACTAAGCACAGTCACTCAGCACTGACAAGGTTAGAGACCTTTGCCTTCTCTTACCTGTCCTCAGACTCCCAGGTCTTGAGACACTTCCCGTGATTGAGCCAAATGCTCCCAACTGTCTGTTTCCGCCTGACCATTGCCGGCGTCCCCAAGCCTGATGCATTCTTACTGTCTTCATGCTTCCAACACCACATTGCCAGAAGTTCTGTTGGGGATCAAGAATATGAGGGTGAACAAAACAGAAACTGCAGCTTCAGCACCAGGGATGTTCCAGGCTGAGGGGTGCTGGGTGCAAATGCTCTGAAGCAGGAAGGATTGGACTGAGTTGGCAAGGAGACCTGCACGTCAGGGGCACGAAGCAGCTGAACGGATGGAAATAGAGATGCCCGCACGGCACAGTCTTCAGGCCAGGGCAGGGCTGGAACGACTGGACACGTGTGCAGCTCACTGAAGAACTGGAGTGGGAGATGATGCCAAGAGTGGCTGCTGGGAGACCAGGTAACTTGTTAGGTGGGGCACAGGGCAAGGGAGGATCAAGGTTGAGGCTGAGACGGTGCAGGAGGAGGGAAGGCGAGGATGGGTGTGGCCGGGACTTCCGACTCCCACCAGTGTTTATGCCTGGATGCATTTTCTCTGGCTCAGATAGAAGTGTTGTCTGTTCTTCCCATAATGGTTTCCATGGCAACACACTGGCCTTTCTCCTCCATATCAGCAATAAATGCCTGAGGAAGGACCTTGGGCTGGGTCCCAAGGGGTTAAAATGAGGAACCGTGCAATTAATTTGCACCCCATCCTCCTGAGAGTCAGCGCAGACCTGTAAAAGCTCATTAAACTAACAGCCCATCGGAAAGCCCGAGTTCATGTTTTCTGCCTGCCCTGCATGACCTCTGAGTATGCGTGTCATCACGCTCGATACCTGTTTTTGAACATTTAGTTTCTTCCTCCTGCAAGTTTGATGTTGTTGGTCAGTCGCTCAGTCAAGTCTCACTCTTTGCGACCCCGTGGACGGCAGCGAGCCAGGCTTCCGTGTACTTCACCACCTCCCAGCATTTGTTCAAATTCATGTCCACTGTGTCGGTGACGCCATCTAGGCATCTCATCCTCTGCCACCCTCTTTTCCTGCTCTGAATCTTTCCTAGCATCAGGATTTTTTTTCCAGTGAGTTGGCTTCTTGCATCAGGTGGCCAAAGTATTGAAGATTCAGCATCAGTCCTTGCAATGAATATTCAGAGTTGATTTCCAAGTTTAGCACCAAGCAAACAAGAGTGCTAAGCTCTTTCTTTAGGAGCAACTGGTGAATGGTGGCCTCCTCCAGGTTTTAGCCAGGCTCCCAAAGCTGAATATGCAGCTCATTGATACTCAGGTTTTTATCTTCCATCTCATGGAATCTTTGAATTGTTGAGGACCCACACTTTTTTTTTAGTCTAATGCCTGTTTTGTAATGATGTTGCAAAGAGCAGCCACATTTTGTGTGATGTTTTAACTCTTCTCAATTATCGATCTTTCCGTGTATGTTGCGCTGTAAGTTATGAGCTGTTTAGATGTGCTTTAGAGAAAAGGAGAATGTGAGTGTGCACAGAAGCCTGGAGAGGCCTGATATCCGCAGGACCAGGATCACCCCCAGGCAGAGATCAGGGTGGCCAGGCAGGGTCATTAAAGGTGGGAGGTGCAGCAGACACCATCAGGGAGGCTGGTTTAGCTGCGGTGTGTGAGCACGCCCTGGAGATGGAGATGTCAGATGGGGGCTTCCAGAAGCAGAGCTGCCCTGGGACCGGCTGGGGAGAGGTCAGTTCACTACTGTCCGTCTCGCAGCACAGACATGCCCCCAAGGGAAGGGCGCCAGGGGAGAGGCATGAGGGCAGAGCCCTAGGGAAAGGCTCCACTTGGGGCTGAGCGCTGCTGGAATTTGGCCTCTGTTCACAGGAGCCGAAGAGAAACATGGAGGAGGAGGTTTGGGGAAAGAAGAAAAAAAAATTAGCTTTACTGCTTTGACATGCACAGGGAAGTCACAGCAGGCTAATCCCCTCAAAACTCCGTGTCCCGACCTAGAGAGGGTAGTGAGGAGTGTTCAAGGAGCAGGGCGTGATCAGCTCGGGGACATTCTTCTGCTCGGTTGGTGGTGAAGTAATCCGGAGTCAGCATCATCAACTTCCTGGTTCCAACCCATCTGGGCTCTGTGTGCTTGTGGGCCACACAATGTAAACTGCTCCCACCTGGTGGGAGCCCCAAGGACACAGCTCAGAATATTATCTCTAGTCCTCGAGGAAGAACTAAATAAAGATCCTTGACTTGGTTTAATGGCTAAAGTAGTATCATCTTATCTCGCCTGTTTGCCTTTCCGCATTCTCTCACTCTGATTACATTTATTTGGAGTAAAGCTTTTTCTACGACAAAAGTCAGGCAGAGGACATGGGTGGGGGTCTATCTGGGTAGACCCCTTGGGTCCTGCTGGGTTCCAGGAGCCGAGGTAGAAGAGGGGGCTGGTCCAGGGTGACCTGCAGGTTGGGGAGACCAGGAGAGTAGGGCACGGTGAGGGGTTTGTCCTGAAACCCAGTTTCCCAGCTTCTGCATGCATCCAGCTGCGAACCAGAGGCTGACCCGGACCAACCGCATTCACAGGCTTCTGTGCGTTTAGGTCTAGGTGGAGTCTGGTCGACGGGTGACGCGGCAGGGGCCAAGACTGGGTGGCCAGTGGTGGGCTTGCTCCCCTGTGATGCCAGTGCCCAGGAACTGGAGCCTACGCATAAACTTCACGTGGTCCCTTCCTTGAACGCTCATCAGTTGTGCTGCATTGACAGCAATACATTTCCTAGCTTGCACCCTGAGTGAGGCAGGGTTCCCAGTGTGCACCGGGTCAGGGAGATCCCCGGTCCTAGCTTGGACCTTAAGTGAGGCAGGGTTCCTAGTGTGCACCGGGTCAGGGAGATCCTAGGTCCTCACTTGCACCCTGGGTGAGACAGGGTTTCTGGTGTGCACCGGGTCAGGGAGATCCCAGGTCCTAGCTTGGACCTTGAGTGAGACAGGGTTTCTAGTGTGCACCCTGACTGAGGCAGGGTTCCCAGTGTGCACCGGGTCAGGGAGATCCCAGGTTGGATTCAGCACTCAGGCGTCTGTGATGGTGCTGGGGTGGGGAAGGGCTGCCTCAGGGAAGGTGAGTGGGGAGGACATCACGTGAGCCCCTCTGAGGGGGCGGCTGTGTTGAAGGGTCGTCTCTGCAGATGCCTTGCCAGCCCTCCTGTTCTAGGAATGGTCCCTCCCAGAAGGAAAGGGGCTGCCTTCACCATGAGTTTACAATTGCTGCACTTTACTCACTGTGGTTGCTGCGTTTAATGACCTTTTTTTTAATAGGGGCTGTCTTGTATTTATTGAACCATCATCAATCATTCTTTTTACACGAAAGGAACGAACAGAGGTAGGTGATTTCCCAGCATGTTGTGCTGGGACTTTACCTTTCTGGGCCACGTCTAGAGTGACTCGAGGCTCTTAGGCACAAGTCCGGTCCTAACAAAGACTGAAGACCTACCAGGCATCCCTTTCATCTCTCCATCAGTCTGGGGGGAAGAGACACAGAAACAGGTGCGACATTAGAGCAGGGTGCCTGGTCGAGGGAGCCCCAGTCAACCTCTAACGAGCAGGGACCCTCCATTCATCCGGAGACTCTGTGACCTCTCGGGAAGGGGGCCAGTGGATGTGGCATCACTGAGCCAGCGTTCCCATGACGCTCGATGGTACCACACGTCTCAGGATTTCCTAGTCTTGGGCAGCGTTCATTCTCAGCCCCGAGAGGAATTTCCTTCCCAGCATGTCTGATCTTCCCATCTCACAAATATTCATTACGTTCTGGCCCAAGGTGACTTGAGCACAGGAAATAATTGATTCACATAAAGAATAATGTTTTTCTACCAAAAGAAATTCTTTTTAATAGCTGGACTTTATTAATGGAGTCATGCGGACTGGAGGAATAAAGATTTTCTTCAGAAAGCAATAAACACCAAAAGGTGAGGGTTTATTTCACTTCTCCAAGTATTATTACTCAGTCTCTATTCCACGCCTAATACTATGGTCTTCCTCTGCTCTTAGACTTTCCAGACCCCTGAGGTGCAGGCAGAAAGATCCACTCCATGTGTCGAAGTGATGGCCTTGAAGGGAGACAAAAGAAATCACTGTCCATCGAGGACGTTCTTCAAAGTTCCCCTCATTCAGATAAGAAGGGACACAGGGGTGATTTTAATCAACTGTGCTATCTTTCAAAATTGTTGTAAAATTTTACCATTTTCCCTTAAAATTCCACGCTTTGCCTTTTGAAAATTTGATGATCCTAGAATCACACTCGGCAGAGAAGAAAATCCAAAGATTATCTGTAAGCCTACCTCTCAAGGTTTATTTTAAAATGATGAAATCTATTACAAGCTAGCACCCAAGGCCGGTGGCGTGAAACCGAAGTCAGTGGCCAACGTCTGCTGTGTCCAGAGACAGAGTCCGGGCTGGGAGCCCGGCGACCCCTGCTCCTGACTTCGCTGCCTTTCCTCAACCTCTGCTTTCTCCCCCACCTCCATGAAGGAACGGACACAGAAATGCAGGCCTGTTAGGTCTCTTCCAGCTCTGACAGTCCTTGTCTTCATGAGTTTTCTCTTCTGCGGCTCCTCTATAAATTAATAATGAGGAAAATAGGTCAAGGTGACATCAGTCTTTTTTTTTTAAACAAAAAATAGAGGAAGCCACCAAGCTGCTTGGGTTGGTTGCTCCCCCAAAGCCTGAATTCTACTTCTATTTTGCCCCGAGCTCCTTGCTTAGCCAGCATTTTTTATCAATGGGCAAACATCCAGAAAGAAACAAAAGCCTGGGGATGGCTTTTTCCCCAAATAACGTCCTGGGTTTGGCGCGTCCATCACTGTCTACGGCCCAAAGAGGGGTCCCCCCGCGTGAGCAGGACTCTCTCCTTGAGGAATGCCTTCTGGCTCCCCCAGGCTGAGACGAGGGGGCGGAACGCTGGTCTCTTCTTGCACACAGGAGGTGGGGGACACACGAAGGAGAAAGGGAGAGGAGGCCTCGGGGGCTGAAGATAGAGACGGCAGGTCCGGTGCGTTCCGATGGCCTGTCTTTTTTTAATCCCAGGGATTGTTCTTTCCCTCTCCACTCTGGTTTGTCATAGGATATTGAGTAGAGTTCCCTGTGCTGTCTGTAAGGTATAGTTCAGGCCAAGGCAGAAAAGAAGGAGAGACGACCTCAGCGGAGGTAGGTGACCTTTATTCAGGCAAGGAGGGGCGGCAGGCGGCCTAACGACCAGGCTGAGAGCGGGAGGGATCAGGGAGGCTCCATATTTAAAGGGAGGCTTGTGGAAGCGATAAGGGACACGTTAGTCAGGTGGGACCTTTTGGGTATTCTTTAGTTGAGACGGCATTTGTATTGAACAGGGGGTGGGAGGTTCCTGGGCAGAGGGTGGTAAGTCCCAGGTGGATGCAACCAGCCCGAAGCATCAGGGTGGGACCTGAAGTTTGCTTTTGTTTTCCTCAAAGTTAGATGATTTAGCAAGGACCTTTGAGACCGTTGTCTTCTTTTTGAGGCCCAAGGACTCCTTCACTGTCCAGGAGGACAGCTGTTTGTCTATCCTGTATAGGGCAGTCTGCATCTGCCCATCTCAGAGTCCCAGCCCTTCCCTCCCCTGCCTCCGCCCGCCTTGACAACCACACTCTGTTCTCGACGTCTGTGAACTCATCTCCGTTTTGCACACAAGTCCACTTGTTTTGTATTTGAGATTGCCATGTCTAAAGAACACTTAGAGGGTGTAAGAAAGAAAAGTACACATACTGAAGATATCTATGGAAATTGACGTGGACCAGAGAGGTTAGACTGTGCGGAGCCTGCCATAAATCCTCCGAGAACGCAGCGGCCAGGCTTCCTGAGCGGGCGATGGGGTGGTCCCCTGGAAGGGGAAGGGGGTCACTCCTCTGGACCTAGGTCTCCTGCCACGTCCGGAAACGCTGCCTCCCTGAGATCTTGGGGGCGGTGGTCTCTCAGTGAGTGGGGAGCTGTGGCGCTGACGCCAAGACGGAGAGGCAGGCGCACGCCCCCCACCCCCGCCCCTCCTTGGTGACGTCAGCGCTTCTCCTCACTAAGGTGCCGAAAACATGAAGGGGGTGTTTCCTTCCATGGGGGTCGGCGATGCACGTGTCAGAGCGTCATGGACCTGATGGCTCTGCCAGGGTCTCAGGGCAGGACGCAGATCACTTCTCCTGCGTCATGGACCTGATGGCTCTGCCAGGGTCTCAGGGCAGGATGCGGATCACTTCTCCTGGCGGGCATGATTCAGAGAATCCCTCGCTGTGTGCTGGTTTTAATGCAGCTGGCAGCTTCTGACTAGGACACTGAGGACACAAGAGGGAGCATGGGGGGGTGGTATTTCAGAGGAACACGCAGGCCCTCTGCAGAACACGTGGTCAGTCTCCCACTGCAGCCCACAGCGGGGCGGGAGCAGCAGGACCGCACGTGGGGATGGAGGTTAACTGAGAAACGCTGGGCTGCGCACCAACCCCCAGTTGAGGCTTCCCTGATCTGTACTCCGGGGAGCTGGTCCCAGGCTCTGCACTCATGGCTCCTACCGTCTGCCCCTCACCTAGCGGTGGCTGGGCAAGATAAGGGGCTCTGCCCCCTTATTCAGCTGGTGGGAGATTCCGGGCACCTCCAGCAGCATCCGGCTGCCTCAGAGGAGGGGGGAATGGGCAGTGGGGTGGGTTTGGCCTGGCAGACACAGCTTGTGCTCAGCGCTGGGAGGACGTGAACGCTGGTGACCACAGGGCTCAGCACAGGGTCCAGGAGTGACCCTGGCCCCCTGACACCAAGAGCAGCCAGGATCCATCTGGGTGTCTGGCTCTACCCCAGGATCGGTGCTTTAGGGAATGTTGACCATGCAGAGATGGAACGCGGAGAAAAGAAACCTGGGCTCAGACAAGCGTGTGGCATTGCTGGAAAAGCTGGCCTTGGTCAAAGAGGAATCCTTACATCTGGGAGTCAGCCTGGACTGGAATTTCTATTTTTATTATTGTCATGGTTGAGATCTTTCAGAGGCGAGCCTGGAATCTGGGGCGGGCACTGCCGGCTGTTTAGGAGCCGACAGGTCCTACCCAAGGCCTGCCATCCAGAGGAGCTGCGTTTTCCTGGGGAGACCCAGGAGAGCAGACATCAGAAAGACAATGGTGAGAACCAGACACACGGCAACGAAACGTCTCCTGGAAGCCTCTTCCTTCCTCGTTCCGCAAAAGGCCATCGAGATAATGAAACCACACCGTTTCAATAAATCTCTGCTCCCTCCCCCCGACATCCAGCAGCACGGGGAGGGGGGCTGCTGGGGGGCAGGGCACACGGCGTGCACTGCTGTCACCGGATAGTAATGGATGTGATTGCGGAGCTCGACCCAGGCGCACCAGCGCTGGGAAAAAGCAACCAAGAGAAAGGCAGTAAATAAAGATCAGGGAAAGCCGAGAGCCCCCACCAGCTTCTCGGCCGCAAGGAAATTAAAATGAGAGGTGAAAGGGACCTGAGTGTCCCTGGGTGTGCCTGAGCTATTAAAATGAGAGGTGGATGGGACCTGAGTGTCCCTGGGTATGCCTGAGCTCAGAGTGAGCCATTGTTATACTACACAGTGCTTGTCTGTGTGTGTGTGTGTGTATGTGTACACGTATGTGTGCATGTGTGAGCAAGCGTGTTTCCACACGTAGTTTCTCTTACACCCATTAGTCCCTGCAGTCACCAAGCTTTATATCTACTTGCCACAGCCTCTGGGCTTCCCACGTGGCGCTAGTGGTAAAGAACCCACCTGCCAATGCAGGAGATGCAAGAGACGCGGGTTTGATCCTTGGGTCAGGATGATCCCCTGGAGGAGGGTCTGCAATCCACTCTAGTGTTCATGCCTGGAAAATCCCATGGACAGAGGATACTGGAGAGCTATAGTCCATGAGGTCACAGAGAGCCGGACATGACTGAAGCGACTTAACAAGCATGCATACGTGCCACAGTCGCTAGAGTGACATCAAATGCTGTTTTCGGTGTGCCCACATTGGAGACAAGTTGAAATACATTTTGTGTAGCAGTAGTCAAGTACTGATGTGAAAGCTGGATGATAAAGAAGGCTGAGTGCTGAAGAACTGATGCTTTTGAACTGTGGTGTTGGAAAAGACTCTTGAGAGTCCCTTGGACTGCAAGGAGAGCCAACCAGTCAATCCTAAAGGAAATCAGTCCTGAATACTCATTGGAAGGACTGATGCTGAGGCTGGAACTCCAGTACTTTGGCCACCTGATTTGAAGAGCCAATTCGTTGGAAAAGACCCTCATTCCGGGGAAGATTGAGGACAGGATGGGAAGGGTGTGGCAGAGGATGAGATGGTTGGATGGCATCACCGACTCAATGGACATGATTTTGAGCAAACTCCAGGTGATGGTGAAGGACAGGGAAGCCTGGCATGCTGCAGTCCATGGGGTCGCAAAGAATCGGACATGACTGAGTGACTGAATAACAATAAGCCTGAATTTTAAGCCCTTAAAGAGGAAAGGCTTGCCTGTGACACTAACTATGAGGACAGAAGCCCGTGGAGGCCAGGGACATGTGTGTCAGCTCAGTTCAGTCAGTTCAGTCTCTCAGTCGTGTCTGACTCTTTGTGACCCCATGAATCAAAGCACGCCAGGCCTCCCTGTCCATCACCAACTCCCGGAGTAAACTCATGTCCATCGAGTCAGTGATGCCATCCAGCCATCTCATCCTCTGTCGTCCCCTTCTCCTGCCCCCAACCCCTCCCAGCATCAGAATCTTTTCCAGTGAGTCAACTCTTCGCATAAGGTGGCCAAAGTACTGGAGTTTCAGCTTTAGCATCATTCCTTCCAAAGAAATCCCAGGGCTGATCTCCTTCAGAATGGACTGGTTGGATCTCCTTGCAGTCCAAGGGACTCTCAAGAGTCTTCTCCAACACCACAGTTCAAAAGCATCAATTCTTCGGCACTCAGCCTTCTTCACAGTCCAACTCTCACATCCATACATGACCACTGGAAAAACCATAGCCTTGACTAGAGAGACCTTTGTTGGCAAAGTAATGTCTCTGCTTTTGAATATGCTATCTAGGTTGGTCATAACTTCCCTTCCAAAGAGTAGGTGTCTTTTAATTTCATGGCTGCAATCACCATCTGCAGTGATTTTGGAGCCCAAGAAGATAAAGTCTGACACTGTTTCCACTGTTTCCCCATCTATTTCCCATGAAGTGATGGGACCAGATGCCATGATCTTCGTTTCTGAATGTTGAGCTTTAAGCCAACTTTTTCACTCTCCTCTTTCACTTTCATCAAGAGGCTCTTGAGTTCCTCTTCACTTTCTGCCATAAAGGTTGTGTCATCTGCATATCTGAGGTTATTGATAATTCTCCTGGCAATCTTGATTCCAGCTTGTGCTTATTCCAGCCCAGCGTTTCTCATGATGTCCTCTGCATAGAAATTAAATAAGCAGGGTGACAATATACAGCCTTGACGGGACTCCTTTTCCTATTTGGAACCAGTCTGTTGTTCCATGTCCAGTTCTAACTGTTGCTTCCTGACCTGCATATAGATTTCTCAGGAGGCAGGTCAGGTGGTCTGGTATTCCCATCTCTTTCAGAATTTTCCACAGTTTATTCTACACAGTCAAAGGCTTTGGCATAGTCAATAAAGCAGAAATAGATGTTTTTCTGGAACTCTCTTGCTTTTTTGATGATCCGGCGGATGTTGGCATTTTGATCTCTGGTTCCTCTGCCTTTTCTAAAACCAGCTTGAACATCAGTAAGTTCACGGTTCACATATTGCTGAAGCCTGGCTTGGAGAATCTTGAGCGTTACTTTGGAAGGCAATAAACGGAAGCCCCCAGCTTTGTGCTGACTGCTCCAAGCTTGTAGGAATCTGAGACATGTTCCCGTCCTGGGTAAGACATAGGTTCTCCTTATCCTCTCTGCTCAGCAGCCAGAGGGCCAGGAGAGGTAAGCGGTTAATGAGTGGACGATGAAAACCTCCCCTTGGGATGGACCGTGGGGAGGTCAGTGTGCTAACCAGAGGGGCCCAGGCCTCTGTTGTGATGAGTGACAGAAACTTCTTGGGAGGAAGAGGATCCGGGTCCAGAGTGGGGGCTTCCACTACTGGAATTGCCTACACCCCACCCAACAGAACCTGGGGCGGGGGGCAGTGTCAGCAAGCACCAGGCCCACAGCTTAGCAAGGACGCTGGCTGCCTCACCCTGAGTGGGAGGACCAAGCGAGATCAGCCATCCTTGGCCCAAGTGGGGACCCATCTCCCCTCTCATCCCCCTCTTCCCCTGCCCCTGGTGAGGCTGTGGTGCTGGGCTGGGAGATGCTCCCGGGAGTGAGGGCCTCTCAGGGAGGGGCAGGGGGCCCTGCAGGCATTTTAGGTAGCAGGGGCTGAGGAATCCCTACAGGAACCCGCCCGTCACACGCCCACCGACTGAAACACAGCTGCCCCGGAGCCCCAGGTGGGTCTGTAACTCCCCCAGGCAGCTCACAGTCTCCCTCCAGGGACACTTCCCACACATATATCCCCTTGCTGTCCTGCCTTCTCAGCACAGGTGTGTCTGCAGTCTGAAGGGTTGCTTAAACAAATACTGTGGCCCTGAGATTGCGGCCAGGATAAATCCCGAAGCTTCGGAGCCACATAAGCCTGCTTTCATCTCGACTCCATCACTCTGTAGCTGTACCACAGGCGAGTTAATTACCTCCTCCGAGCATCAGTGTGGTGATCAGCCAGAGGAGGTGTAACAATACTTACCTTCAAGGTTATTAAAAGGTTGGGTGATCTATTAATGGAATTAATGACATTAGCATTTCAAATAGGAAATTTATGTGCATATGATTATCTCGGATGCTGAAATAGCGTAGGGTAAAATCCGCCACCGTGTCTTCAAAAAGACTTGGCAAAGGAGGAATAGAAGGAGAATTCTTTAAATTGATGCAGGCTGCCTGCTAGACTCCTGCACTAAATGTTCCATGTGCCTAAAAAGAGATGTTAGAGCCATGTGTCTGTCAGAGCCAATGTGGCTGCCAAGGAGTTCTGCTTTTCATGCTCATGGTCCCCGCTGACCATGTTCTAACCGCAGGGATGACAACAAAATAAATAAACAAATACCTCGGAGGAAAGTGACATTTACCAAGCATGTAATTAGCCGTCCAGGAAAGCTGGGAGGAGGCACAGAAGCTCTTTGCCAACCGAGTAAAGCAGCCAGTCACAAGGACTATAAACAGCAACTTGTCTTTGTGCAGAAGTCAGCGATTAGAACAATTTAGAACAATAATTCCCAGTTCCACCAAAATAAAAGCAAAGAAAAAAATCCCTCAAGTATACGTGAAATGCACGTGAAATCCACAAACATTTTTGGAAAACAGCAAAAGGGAATGAGTTACAGGACAGTCACACTGGATTCCTGAGTGGGGGCAGTCAGCCCGTGAACACGTCAGCGTCTCTCACATCCATCTATAGACCAAAGGAATACCTACCAACGCAGCAACAGACTTTTTAAGGAACTGGACAAGCTAATTACAGCATTTATGTAGAAGGCACAGACATTATAAAAACCCCTGAGAAACATCTGTGGAAAACTCCTCCTTCTTATGGTAAATGTTTGATATAGATTTCATTATAATGAAGCTAGGAGAATATGGACCTTGTTTTGTCTGTTGTACAAAAACTGACTCTCAGTATGGGAAATTTAAGTTTGATGTCTTCCTACTTTGCATCATACAAAATGGCTATCATGTAGATTAAGCATAGTACAAAAAGGAGATGAAACGGTCCAAAGAAAATACAGAATAATATTTAATAAAACAGACTTATATGATTAATGGATCATGCTCTTAGAAGTTAAAAATCTTCAGTCTAAAATTTCCCATAAACAAAATAAGCAGCCACCTAGAGAAATCTGCAACACAATTGTGTTGCAGCATGTACAATTGACAAGAAGTGACCGTTTATTCCTAAGTCTCTTTTATAAAGCAACTCAGAGACCCAAGTAAATACACTAACTGTATCTTTAACAAAGGAACCAAGGTAATACAATGGAGAAAATCACAAACGGTCAGGATATTAAGAAGAAACAAAATGAATCAGGACACAGACTCTTCACCAAAATTTCAATCAAAAAGATAGTAGACAAAAGTGTGAAACACAAAACCATAAAACTGCAAGAAAACAACAGGAAAATCTAGATGATCTTGGGTACGGAGATGACGTTTTAGATACAGCACCAATGACATGATCCTTGAAAGAAATAATTGCTAATCCAGGGTTTATTTAAAATTCAAAACAGCGAGCTGCTATTGTAACACAGGGAGCCCAGTCTGGAGCTCTGTGACGACCTAGAGGGGTGGAATGGGAGGGGGAGGGAGGCTCCAGAGGCAGGGACTATATACATAATTATGGCCGATTCACATTGCCGTGTGGCAGAAAGGAATACAACATTATAAAGCAATTACCCTCCAATTTAATTAATTTAAAAATCAAAGAAACCCAAACAAGCAAATAAATACCTGGTCTGAGAAAGACACTGTCAAAAGAATTAAAAACAAGCTACAAAGAGGGTGAAAATACTTGCACAAGACATGTCTGTTAAAGACTTTGACCCAAAATGCACAAAGAGCACAAAATACAACAGTAAGAAAACAAATTTCGGTTAAAAAATGGCAAAAGTCCCAAAGAGACACCTCAGCAAACAAGATGCACAGATGACGATAGTCGTATGCCAAGAAGCTCATGATCTGATCTCATTGGCAAACTGCAATTTAAAATAACCGTGAGATACCACGACACACCTATTAGAATGGCCAAAATCAAAAACACTGGCACCATCAGAGGCTGGGGAGCATATGGATGGAGCCGCGGGAATTCTTATTCATCGCTGGTGGGAAAGCAAAGTGGTCTGGCTACACTGGAAGACAGTTTGGTCGTTTTCTTGGGAAACGAGACAAACTCTTACTATGATCCAGCAATCATGATCCTTGGCCTTTACACAAATGAATTGAAAACTTATGTCCACAAAAATCCTGCAAACCCATGATTATAGCAGCTTTATTCATAATTGCCAAAACTTAGAAGCCAGCAAGATGTCTTTCAGGGAATGGATAAATAAACTGTATTGCATCCAGATAATAAAACTTCACTCAGCACTAGAAGAAATAAGCTCTCGAGACACAAAAAGACACGGAGGAAACTTAAATGCATGTGGTTAAGTGAAAAGACTCCATCTGAAAGGCCACATACTGTATGCTTCCAGCTCTGTGACACTCTGGCAAAGGCAAGCTTCAGAAACAGCGAAAAGATCGGTGGTTGCCAAGGTTTGGGAGGAGGGAGGGAGAAGAGCTATCACAGAGGGTTTGTAGGACGGTGAAAGCATTCCGCACAACACTGTGATTGTGGAGGCATGCCACTGAACACTTGTCTAAACCCGTGGCATGTACAGCCCTGAGAGTGAGCCCTAGTGCACACTGTGGCCTGTGCGTGATGATTACGGCCAGTGTAGGTTCATCAGCTGTGACAGATGTACCATCGGGTCCGGGATGCTGAAAATGGGGGTGGTGGTGGTTTACTTGCTGTTCGACTCTCGCGACCCCAAAGGCTTGTAGCCCGCCAGGCTCCTCTGTTTTCCAGGCAAGAATACTGGGGTAGGTTGCCATTTCCTTCTCCAGGAGATCTTCCCTCCCCAGGGATCGAACCTGGGTCTCCTGCACTGCAGGTGGATTCTTTACCAACTGAGCTACCAGGGAAGCTACCAGGGAACACACGCAGGGAAGGCTGTGTGGAGGAAGGGGGTGTACTGGAAACTTCTGTGCCTTTCCCTTAATTTCACTGTGAGCCCAAACTGCTCTAAGACATGGTCTGTTAAAAAATGAGAGAGTGAGAACAATAAGACAATGATACAGCCATAGTATTAGCTACTACTTAACGAGGGCCTACTGCTTGCCAGGCATGCACAATCCCTAACTGTGATCTTGATCAAGTAATTTAACCTTTCTGAACCTTAGTTTGTCCATCTGTAAAATGGGGCAATAACAATCACTCTGCTTCATTGGACTGTTTTGAAGATCCAATGAAGTCATTATTGTTCAGCCGCTAAATCATGTCCAACCCTTTGCAGCCCTATGGACTGCAGCATGCCAGACTCCCCTGTCTTTCACTATATCCCAGAGTTTGCTCAAATTCATGTCCGTTGAGTTGGTGATACTATCTAACCATCTCATCTTCTGCCACCTTCTTCTTTTTTTTTTTGCCTTCAATCTTTCCCAACATCAGGGTCTTTTCCAATGAGTCAGTTCTTTGCATCCAATTAAGTAATACAGCTTCCCTTGTAGGTCATTTAGTAAAGAAACTGCCTGTAATGCAGGAGACTTGGGTTTGATTCCTGGGTTGGGAAGATCCCCTGGAGAAGGAAATGGTGACCCACTCCAGTGTTCTTGCCTGGAGAATCCCATGGACAGAGGAGCCTGTCGAGCTACAGTCCATGGGGTTGCAAGAGTTGGATGTGACTGAGCAACTACACCGCCACCACGAAGTAATGTGGATGAGGTCCTTAGCACTCTGCCTGGATCCTAGCAAGTGTCCAGAAGGTAGTTATTCTTACTATCATTTTAAGTAAAAATATATATATAAAGACAACCTCACAGGTGAAAGAACAAAGCATGTAGACGGCAGTAGCAGCAGAGATCCAGACGGGCTGTGCTGATAAAAACGGAAATGGGACAAAAGCAACAATGACATATTTTCTATCATCAGCTTGACAGCAGTATAAAAAGATGGATCCTACTGAATCCATCTCGAGTGTGGGGATTTGGGGCTCCCCGGGATGTTGGTGGGAGGGCGCGCAGGCCAGCGCTGTGGACCACACTGGTAGCAACAGCGCTCAGCTGTGAGATGGCCATGCGTTCACATTCGGGGGCCCCATGGCAAGTGCTATTCAGGGCGCTGCGTATTTACTGTGTCTCTTTCCACAGAGGAGACCCCCTCATATGCCCTGTACTCAGGGGCACATTAGTCAACCCTGACGGGGTGGGAGCAATAAATAGGAAAGAGCTTTTAGGCTCAGCTTTTCCTTTGCTGCCTTTTTGAGTTCTGTTTTATGTTTGAAAGTAAAATACTTGTTGCTGGGTCATTTATAGGAGTGTTTTTTCCATCTGTTCTATATGATCTTGGATCCCCTCAAGAAATATACCCCCCCCTTATCAGTAAAAAATCATTAATCCATTGCCCTGTTCCTACTTGCCTTTCACTACTTCCGGTCTCCTGCTCCAGAAGTTGTGATGGATGATGGCACAGGATCAGCTTTTTTGTGTACGTAGCAGCCCTGGTGACTCAGAGGTAAAGAATCCGCTGCGATGCAGGAGACCTGGGTTCGATCCCTGGGTCGGGAAGATCCCCTGGAGGAGAAGCACAGTCCACTCCAGTATTCTTGCCCGGGGGAATCCCATGGACAGAGGAGCCTGGCAGGCTGTGGTCCACGGGATCACAAAGAGTCGGACGTGCCCGAGCGACTGACACTTGCATTTTCACAGGAGCTCTTTGTGGCCCCTCTAGTTCAGCTTAACAACTTTAAGACCTGACAGTGGCTACCAGCTGAACGTGGAAGAATGTGGTTGTATGATGAACACATGCTTTGGGCTCAATCTTGATAAAGACTGTACATTCTAAGATGAGCTAACTTAAACACTCAGGAGTCTATACTGCAGGTCTGCAGAACTGAGCAATGGGCTTACCTCCAGCTCACCTGCTTGCCTTTAAACCAGGAGCCACATGGTGATGTAAGGAGGGGGGTGCAGAGACATAGAAGACTCCTGGGGGACAAGCAGCAGGTGCTCAGCACGAAGAGGCACAGGCTTCCTCTGAGCTTCTGACCCCACACCCACGGCTCCAAAGACTCATGATCTCCTGTCCAGGCTGTGCCCCTCAGTTCCAGGGATGGACATCTGAGTACCGCACACACACGAAGCCCCCGTGTCACAAATGTGCGAACGGACGAACACACCAATAAGCCAAGCACCAACTTAGGCAAGCTTCACTTTCAGAACATAAATCTGTGTGTCTGTCTCTACATGCATGTGCATATATATATTTTTTTTAATAGAAATACACTTGTAAGAAATGTACCAAATTATCAAATCATTCAGTTCAGTTCAGTTCAGTCACTCAGTTGTGTCTGATTACCACTGGTTATATACAAGGTAATGAGATACAGGTAAGTTAATTGTTTTTCTTTTTACTTCTGAATTCTCTATAATGAACCTATAATTCTATAGTAATCAAGACAAAAATGAGTTTTCCCTGTAATGTTCAGAAGAAAAACAATGAGAAGTGGCTCTCTGCATGGGCTGACCCCTGCAGAACAGAAGGGTTCCCAGACTGTTTCCTTAGTTCTGTAGTCTTTCCAGGACTTGCTGTCCCAGCAATCAACGTGATCAGTAAACGGATGCATTTGTCTCTCAGATGCTAGTGTAATAACATCCAACAGGAACGTCATGGTGCCAACCTTAATTCACTTTCTTCTTCAGTTCTAAGTGATGGCTAGATTACCATAACAGTGGTTCAGTACAAATATTTTCAGCTTTTAAGCAGAAGTCTGAGTTGTTTGCCCTGTTCCTCCTTGGTTTAAAATGAAATTTGATTAGCAATTGAGTTAGATTTCAGCATTTAAGTGCCAGTTGATTCAGAAGTTATAATTTGACCAGCCTAAAGCTTTTCTTTGCTAAATAGAATCTTTATTTAATGAAACTGTGGACTCATTGCAGTAGTTCAGCTTCAATGAAATTCGAAGAGTAAATGTTTTAAATACTTAGAATAAACCATTCAAAAAAATTTTGCAAAGTAGTCAAACACTATAAAAGTACTCATTTCATGTGTATACATATATATACACACACACACACACATATACATTGCACACATACACACATGCATTATATGTACACATAATTTCGTGACACATATGTTTGGAGATACGTATGTGTAAAATATATATGCAATGAAAGTGAAAGTGTTAGTCTCTCAGTCGTGTCTGACTCTTTGCGACCACCACGGGCTGTAGCTTGCCAGGGTTTTTCTGTCTGTGGGTTTCTCGAGGCAAGAATACTGGAATGAGTTGCCATTCTCCGGGGCATCTTCCTGATCTGGGATCAAACCTGGGTCTCCTGCATTGCAAGTGGATTCTTTATCATCTGAGCCACCAGGGCTTCCCTTACATATGGATTAATGTGGCATATATTATATATGAAACATGCTAGAGGAATCTGGTAAATTCGATATCACTAATATATATTATATATAATATAAAATATATATTGGGGCTTCGCAGGTGGCGCCGGTGTTAGAGAATTCACCTACCAGTGCAGTAGACATAAAAGACAAGAGTTGGATCCCTGGGTCAGGAAGATCCCCTTGAGAAGGGAATAGACATTCTCTAGCATTCTTGCCTGGAGGAGTCCATGGACAGAGGAGCCTGGAAGGCTCCGATGGTCTTTGGAGTCGGAAAGAGTCCGACACGATGGAGAAACTAACTCAACATACATATTATAATTAATAATTTGCATTAAATGTCACTCCTAATAGTCTTCTTAATTCATAAAATGTTAAAAATCAGAAGGGACTTTGGAGACGATGTGGTTTGGCACGCAGGGACATTTTTTTCTTGTTTGGGTTTCCTTGGATTAAGGTACAAATGTAATAGGCACCGTGAGCATCTGCTGGATGTCAGCCAAGCTATGTATATTTTATTTTGTCATGACAACCGTGTTCTCTGGTAAGCAGATGAGGACCTTACAGCGGAGGACGTAGCCATCGAGGAATCTACTGACATGAGTAGCCCTGCTCCATAATTCCTCTGGCTCACTCTTGCCAAGGGGTTCTTTGGAAGGGATGGGAGTGAGGGTTCACCCAGAAGATGCGGAGGCAGAGAGGGGAAGGGAGGTAGGTCACTGCCCCCACCCTCCCAAGGGACCATCTGTGCATCTCTGACATGGTGGTGGCACATGCCTCTTTTCTCGAAGCAGAGGCGAAAGGGTTGGATCATTTCTCCTTCCTTACTTTTTGAGAACATGCATCTTTATTTAAAACAAAGATTCTCCTGAATCCCTTTTATAGCTTTCTTCCCTCCGGTGCCAAAGCTGATATTCCATTAAGGAATCGCATGCCAAATCTGCTTCTTTTCCTTCTCCAATACATTTTTCAGTTTCATCCTTTTAGAAAGGAAAAATGCAAAGACTACCCGTGGCAGCTTCCAAGGCATGCAGGAAGCCTCCTGGGAATGTTTATCAAAGGATGTGGAAGGCTTTCTGGGGCATACTTCTCTAAGCCTCGGGCTGCAAGACAGAGATGCCATATTTATTATTGTTATTACGCAGAGGCAAAACGGGAGCTTGAAAACAAATGCTCACATTCAATGTGGGTGATAGAAAAGAAAGCTTTTTTAAAAAGAGGGTTATTAAAATTCAGAGACAGCAAATGCCTCCAGCAATTTCCTCAGAGGAATTCTGGTGAGTGAGTTTTCATTTTCAGAGTTTTAAGCAACTGAAATTTCCATTTTCACTTTCACTAAAAAGGCATATATATGTATATATAAAATCTCTACTTCTCATTTTGAAAAGAAGATATTTAGGAAGGTTGATATATTTACAAAAATTGGAAAATATGCATTCATTAATTTCTGTATTCTGTTTTAGACATTCAAAAATTACTATTAGCCTTCCACTGTCAGTAATATATGTTTTTTTCTGTAAAAGAAAAAGATCTCAGTTTTTACTTATTTGTCAGACTCCAAGGAAATGAAATAGTATTTTCTACTAGAGAAATATAGTTTGATAAACCCAATCTGAGATCTTGATAGTCTTCATTATAAAGTTCCCCAAGGGTAAGCTATGCTGGCTATATGAAGAATAAATACATAAACATCAAGATCTGGGAATGAGGTATGACAGTGGTTACATTTTTGTCCTGATGGACATATTGATAAGGGATTTTTATAAGAGGGTAGATACACATATTTCCCACAAATAATTATTTTTTGGACTTTATCTAGTTCAGACTCTTAAATCATCATCATCATTATCATTCAAGTCTAGTGAAAGAAAATTCTGGGTTATGTGGAAATCGTGATTTTTCGCTCCAAGAGAAGAGTCACGGTACCATAAGAAGACGTGTCCCAGAGGATTATGTTGCCTATAAAGAATTCAAGGAGAGGCACTAAAATGCTAGACCTGGAATTTGAAGGAGCACGTTTGAGCCTCTTCTGAGGCATGTCGGCTGCGTGGCTCTAGGCTCTTCGCCTGCATTTCCATCTTTGTGAAAGCTGTGGAATAATGTGAGCTGAGCATCGTATGAGAAACACATGGAGCGGTGCATGTGGAAACCTTGTCAAGTTCATTTCCATGTAGAGGATGGAGATCATTTGAATCACAAGGTGTGAAGCCTCAAGCTGAGCACATGAGGCAAGGATACAGTTCCAGGGAGGATGGAGCCAGCACACTCCACCTGGCAACACCCCTCCCCGCCCCCCGTCACCCATTGAATTCAGCTGTAAGACCCGGGTGGAATGCTGACATCAGCTATTTGGGAATTCTGGAAGATTCATACTACCGGCTGGATTGGGGAAGATGACCAGAATTCAGACTTCCATCAAACTGATGCAGTGTACCATTTCCCACAGTCTGAAACGTAGACACGGGCATTGGATGGAGCAAGAAACTCCAGAAGAAACTCCCTAGTTCAGGCTCGAGGGGCAGCAAAGGTGTCTCGTGAGTGACAGCAGCGGGTAAAGTAGCCTAACCTGGAAAGGAGAGAATCTTCCTCTTTCATCAGAGGAGCTCTGGCCTTAAGAAAATAGGGTGAGGATCTTTTTCTTTCTTTTTTTTTTCATGTGTTTATGTCCTCTTATCACTTGGCCTTAACTGTGGGCACGGTTTGGGGAAGTGCACACCAAAGAAGGATAAATAAACCTTAGGTTTTCCAGAATCAAAAAGGGGAACCTTAGGGAACTGAAGAGTACTGAAAAGAGTATGGAGAGAGAAGAGCCTGGAAAAGCTCCCCTATACATTGTTAAACAATTCCTGGGCTCAGCCTCAAAGTGCCCCAGCATGGATCTTACCTACAGCAGCATACAGAAGAACTTAAAACTAGACTGAGGGACAGACCTCTGCCTTGGTTCTGAGCTCAGCATCGCACACATGGCTCGGATCATTCCAGTGCTGCCCAGGATTTGAAAGTGGAATGGATGTTCAAACCACAGCCCACAGAAGACTGGGTATGACTCACAGCCTAGACTCAACCATCACCTACTAAAACAGTACTGACATAAGTTTCTAAGCCCAAGATGGAGTTACTCCTGCCTTGGTGCCACATCAGGAGAACTCAAACGTGGATAAGTTTTCCGTTCATGTAAACGTTCCGCTTGAGTAGAAATACAGTACATGCTGTCACTTCAGTTCAGTCGCTCAGTCGTGTCCGACTCTGTAACCCCATGGACTGCAGCACGTCAGGCTTCCCTGTCCATCACCACCCCCGGAGCCTACTCAAACTCATGTCCATCAAGTCGGTGATGCCATCCAAGCATCTCACCCTCTGTCATCCCCTTCTCCTCCCACCTTCAATCTTTCCCAGCATCAGGGTCTTTTCCAGTGAGTCATTTCTTAGCATCAAGTAGCCAAAGTATTGGAGTTTCAGCTTCAGCATCAGTCCTTCCAATAAACACCCAGGACTGATATCCTTTAGGATGGACTGGTTGGATCTCCTTGCAGTCCAAGGTACTCTCAAGAGTCTTCTCCAATACCGCAGTTCAAAAGCATCAATTCCTCGGTGCTCAGATTTCTTTATGGTCCAACTCTCACATCCACACATGACTACAGGAAAAACCATAGCCTTGACTAGACAAACCTTTGTTGGCAAAGTAATGTCTCTGCTTTTTAATATGTTGTCTAGGTTGGTCATAGCTTTTCTTCCAAGGAGCAAGTGTCTTTTAATTTCATGGCTGCAGTCACCATCTGCAGTGATTTTTGAGCCCCCCCAAATAAAGTCTCTCACTGTTTCCATTGTTTCTCCATCTATTTGCCATGAAGTGATGGGACCAGATGCCATGATCTTAGTTTTCTGAATGTTGAGTTTTAAGCCATTTTTTTCACTCTCCTCTTTCACTTTCATCAAGAGGCTCTTTAGTTCTTCTTCGCTTTCTGCCATAAGGGTGGTGTCATCTGCCTATCTGAAGTTATTGAGCCAGTCCCCAAAGCCAAGCCATCTTTGGGTATTACACTTATTTCCTTGTTCCTTATTCTTTACCCTGCAAAAGAGTCCTGCCTTCCTCCCCATTTTTGCAGTTCTCTGAATGGAAACTGTCTGTTTCATGAAGAGTTAAAGTTTTTTTTTTTTTTTTTATCACCAAAATTGTGTTCTTTACTTATTTTTTAACAATAGGAAATATCAGCATTCTTCATAAGCTTTATATAAGACCCCAAAGTCCTATAATATAATATTCAAAGTGCCCAAGATACAATCCAAAATTATTCAGCCTATAAAGAACCAGGAAAACCTCAGCTATGTGGGGACAGGCATTTAGTCCATGCAGTGTCAAGTTGGCACAAATGTCGGAAATATCTATCAAAAGCTTTAAACTGATGATTATAAAATGCTCCGAGAAGGAATGGCGAACATTGTTAAATGGAAAGACAGAAACTTTTAGCAAAGTGAAATATATATATAAAAAATAAACAAATGTACAAGAAACATTACATGGTCCATACAAAGTTCTGCATTGACCCCATGGAATTTTCGCAAAATACTATTACATGAGAAAAGAGAGGAGCAGAGAATACTGCATATAAGTTTGCAAATAAAGATGTGAATGAGAAGGAGTTCAGAAGGACACTTAAATTCTACCAACACTGATGGGAAATCCTGCAGATAACTAAATAGGACAAGATTTTAATGGAATGTATAAAGGCTTCCCAGATGGTCAGTGGCAAAGAACAAGCCTGCCAATGCAGGACGCTTGGGTTTGATCCCTGGCTTGGGAAGATCCCCTGGAGGAGGGCACAGCAACCCACTCCAATATTCTTTTCTTTTTTTAATATAAATTAATTTATTTTAATTGGAGGCTAATTACTTTCCAATATTGTAGTAGTTTTTGCCATACATTGACATGAATCAGTCAGGGTGTACATGTGTGCCCCATCCTGAACCCCCCTCCCCATCCCATCCCTCTGGGTCATCCCAGTGAACCAGCCCCGAACACCCTGTCTCATGCATCGAAACTCAACTGGCTATCTGTTTCACGTATGATATTATACGTGTTTCAATGCCATTCTCCCAAATCATCCCACTCCCTCCTTCTCCCACAGAGTCCAAAAGACTGTTCTATACATCTGTGTCTCTTTTGCTGTCTTGCATAGAGAGTTATCATTACCATATTTCTAAATTCCATATATATGCGTTAATATACTGTATTGGTGTTTTTCTTTCTGGCTTACCTCACTCTGTATAATAGGCTCCAGTTTCATCCACCCCATTAGAACTGATTCAAATGTATCCTTTTTAATGGCTGAGTAATACTCCATTGTGTATATGTACCACAGCTTTCTTATCCATTTGTCTGCCGATGGACATCTAGGTTGCTTCCACATCCTGGCTATTATAAACAGTGCTGCGATGAACATTGGGGTACACGTGTCTCTTTCAATTCTGGTTTCCTTGGTGTGTATGCCCAGTAGTGGGATTGCTGGGTCGTATGGCAGTTCTATTTCCAGTTTTTACCACTCCAATATTCTTGCCTGGGAAATCCCATGGACAGAGGGGTCTGGCGGGCTATAGTCCATGGGCTTGCAAAAGTGTTGGACATGAATTAGTGACTAAACAACAAACCAAACAAGATATTGTGAACATATAGAAATAGAATATGCATATTAACAAAGAATAAGTGATACAGACAAATAAAAGAGTGGATTTGCCCTTCTTAAATTCCTTTTAATTTTATAGAGCAGTTCTATCAAAGTATTTTTTTAAAATTACCCATGGGCTTGTTTGTAACAGGAGTGGTGGTGCTTCTCATCTTTGCGTGCCTGCCTCAAAGTATTATTTGAAGATGGCAATATGCTCTCAGGTGTGGGCAGGCTCCAGAAACTCTGGGATGGCACACAGAGCCAGAAAGCCTGCCCCATTCACATCAGATGCGTTGGACCACACACACCCCAAATGCCAAGAACACCAGTTTAATGCTGCACATCTTGTAACTCAGATAAGTTTAATCAGTCTTTATTCAAGTCTCCCATCTCCAGGACTTCAGAAGGTCCTTGTGGTTGGCAGAACAGTGGCCCCCAAAGATGCCCATTTTCTAACCCGTGGACCCTACGAACAGGTTAATTTACAGGCATAGAACGGGACTTTGCCAACGTGATCGTGTTGACGCTCTTAAGATGGGGACAGGATTCTGGAGTACAGGAGTGGATCCGGGCAGTAACAGCAGGAAGCTAGGGGGTCAGAGAGAGAGGGGACGTGAGGATGAAAGCAGGAGTCGGATCGAAGGGGCACAGAGCCAGCAAACGTGGGCGTCTCTGAGAAGCCGGGAAACAGCAAGGAGCGGATTCTTTTCCCCCACCTCCGGGAGGCACAAGCTCTGCTGATACCTGGGTTTTATTTAGCCCAGTGAGACTCCTGACCTCCAGAGTCCTAAGGTACAGTGGTTGTGGCTTAGTTGTTTAAGTTGTGTCCGACTCTTGAGGCCCCATGGACTGTAGCTCGCCAGGCTCCTCTGTCCATGGGAATTCTCCAGGCAAGAATATTGGAATGGGTTACCATTTCCTTTTCCAGGGGATCTTCCCGATCCAGGTATCGAACCCAGGTCTCCTGCGTTGCAAGCAGATTCTTTACCAACTGAGCTACAGGGGAGGCCCTAAGGTAACAGAGGTGCCTTTAAGTTTCTGGGGACCTGCTGCAGCAGCCATAGCGAGGAGCACAGTCCCCTTGGGAATCCTTGCCACCTGTGCTGGTGACTGTTCTCACCGGTCTTCATGTTCCTGACATTTCTGCTTTCTCTTGGCCCCGAGAGGGGACAAGCCCTCTCTTCTGTCACTGCGCTGAGGCATCGTGCACATAAACGTGTGTGCAAAGTCATCCAGATATCGTGTGGCCAGTCGTGGAAGATTCTGGGAAGGAAACAATTTTATTTGTGAGCTGGGATGGAAATGGTTTCGGCTACCGCATCCTTACAAATGCATCGGCTCTACAGGCAGGAACAATTCCTTTCCCCGACAACGTCTCTTGAGTGGCTTCAGATTCTACCCTCTCAGCAGCCCCTAGGAATCCTTCTCTGTTCGTCTTCACACTTCCCGCCCCCCCACCTCCATTGACCCCCAGCTGCTGGTGGAAACTCTACAGTCTGGCCTTTAATTCCGCCTTCCAGATCACACTCTTAAGTTTTGGCACGGGAAGCCAAAGAGATCGTGTAGTATGCTTTATTCCACATGAAGGAGAATTATGCCAGGGGAGAGCAGCTGCAGTTAATTTTTATTTTATGTAGATTTTAAAAATTTCATCATTTCTGCTATAAAATGACTCTTCCCCCCAACCCCTTCCCCATCTTAACTTCTTTGGCTTTGTTTCATTCTTGACTTCACTGGTCCTGAGGAAACTACCAGTTATTCCTGGGGAAGAGGCTGGGGCAACAATTCTGCTACTGTGGTCTGTCTACACACCCACCTTCCTCTGCTTTAATCTCCTGAAAGTGTCAGTGAATTCACTTCCAGACTTCAGTAAATTCAATAGATTCACTTATAGACGTCTCTCCATTTAAGGTGGCCAGAGGGTCACGTATTCAGTTTTGCCCTGATTACTTCCTTAGGAGATAAGTCTTGATGTTTAGCCCAGCTTCTGAGAGCTGAGAAACCCATCTCCTAGTTGTCATGAGGGCTTCCATGCTGGCTCCGCCAGTAAAGAACCCGCCTGACAACACAGGAGACATGGGTTCGCTTCCTGGGTCAGGAAGTTCCCCTGGAGAAGGACATGGAAACCTACTCCAGTATTCTTGCCTGGAAAATCTCATGGACAGTGGAGCCTGGTGAGTTGCAGTCCACAGGGTTGCAAAGAGTCAGACAGGACTTAGCACCTCAACAAAATCAACAAAGGGTGTCATGAAGACATAGCATTGAGCAGGAGAACTCAGCTTCCTCCATGTCCCAGAGTGTGAAGAGCTGACATTCAGATGGGCCCGGGGGCAGATGTAGGGTTAAGGCAGGAGTGGTCTCAGGATGTGCCCAGTGGGGTATACTTTCTGTCTTGGGGATGGAGGCCACCTGCAGGGCCACGTACCCGGCCACCTTTCCACTCTTCAGGCTCCCAAGGGCTGCTCCTGCAGTGTCACGGATCCTTCCTGTGTCCTCCCTGCTCCTCTGGGAGGGGAAGCCTGGGCGGTGTGGTGATAAGTGCAGGAGAGGAGAGCAGAGAGAGAATACACCACAGTTCACGCCCAGAAACCTGTCTGGGGTTCGAGTACACACACTGGGGGCTGTCCGAGAAGCGAGGAGAACCATGGACTGATGCGATGGAGGGACCGTGCTGCCAGAGGAGCGCCTCCGACAGCACCCAGGATCGACTGGGTCAGCCTGACAGTCACAGGAGCTCCACTGATGGAAACACTGACATGACCAGTATTATTTCACAACTTAAACATGAGGATAAATGCTACCACCAAATAAGCGGATTCTTTATTTTTCCTATTCTCTGGTTCCCTGCCCTGGCTCGTGTCATGGGCGTGTTGAGAAAACGTGAGTCACACACTCGAGCTCCCTGGGAGCAAAACAGTGAGGTCCCTGACTGGTCATCTCCAAAATGTGGAGCTCACACCTCTGCAGGCTCCACAAACATTTCCTGAAAAGGTCTGAATGCAGGACACACGGCTTCCCCAGCAATCGGCCGCATCGACGCCACTGTCCTGGTGCTTTGGGCGTGTGCAGACTTGGGTGACACTGCCTGTGCCCAGGGACACACATTGCAAGAGTGAAGCTGCCTTGCCAGTTCAGGCCGCCGTGATAGGCTGCGTGGCTTGATCGACAGCCTTCCATTTTCTCCTGGCTCTGGAGACTGGGGGTCTGAGACCACAGCGGCAGTGGGGTTGGCCCCCAGGAGAGAACGTCCTCCCTGGCTTGCAGACGTTTCTTCTTGCTGTGTTTTCACATGGCTTCTCTGTGTGCTTGAAGAGAGAACGAGAGACCTGTGGTGTCTCTTTTTCTCCTTACAAGGACACTGGCCCCAACAGACTAAGACCCTCCTCTTACGCCCTTGGGGCTTCCCAGGGGGTGCTAGAATCCGCCTGCCAATGCAGGAGAAATAAGACAAGCAGTTTCAATGCCTGGGTTGGGAAGATCCCGTGGAGGAGAGCATGGCAACCCACTCCAGTATTCTTGCCTGGAGAATCCCATGCACAGAGGAGCTTGGTGGGATGCAGTCCATAGGGTCACAAAGAGTCAGACATGACTGAAGCGACTTAGCATGCATGCCTTTGCCTTCATTTAACCTTAATTATCTCCCTAAATATCCTATCTCCAAACACAGACAATCTTGGGGGTCAGGGTTTCAACAAATACATTTTGACAAATAAGTTGTCTAAAATGAAATGAATCACTGTAATTTAAAATGTAAACCATAGGAATTATAAACATTAAGACAGTCCTTGGTGTTCACTCCTGGGATGTTTCAAATGGTGATAAAATATGAAATTAAGCACAGCTTATTAAGATCCACCATTTTTATCATATGACCTTTTCATTTCAAAATGTAAATGCACATAATAAGTAAGTCTTCTAGCATGTGTGACTGCTTGGAGGTTTCTACAAACTCTGAAAAAACCAAGCTAATTAGGTGTGAAATATCAACTGGTGAGCATTTACAGCCTAACAAAAAATACCCTAATGACTCTGTACATTTTATAAGTGTATGATTTAGGGAAATCTCAAGGTTACATCTGCATCATGAATTCAGAAACAGCTGTAAAACCTGGTCGCCATGAGCATTAAATATTGAGCTATCTACTTTTCTTTGGTTGGTGATAAGTGCACATGCATGTCTTTGATTTGTTAGATTTCTTTGCATGTTTCTGTTGCCTTTCCTTATCAACACAATGGTGATGAAAGCACAGTGTCTTCTGTGTAATAATCCCTCAGAGCTCTATTGAAAAATCCTCAGAAGCTCTAAATTCTGGAAGGTTAGTAAATCCACAAACTGAAATCAAAGCTGATTTTTTGGCTCTTGATATAGAGACAATTCTGGCAATTCTTACCAACTCATATGAACAGGTGGAGATTTTGACTGTCTTCTTCCTTTGGGGTTATCCTAAAGAAGAACCTGAGATTAGGGCTTGAGCACAGGTGGTTTATTTGTTCGGGAACAAGTCTGTGTTGGGCATAGGATGACACTTATGTCACAGATGATGCCCCCAGCACCACCCGGATCCAACTGCAATCACACTAAATCCACTCTGTCTTCCTCTTCAAGGTGATGTCTGGCTAATGACTTTGAAAATACATAAAAGGATCCAGGTATTCCACTTCTGGGTAAATACACCAGACAATTAAAGGTAGGATCTCAAAGAGATATCCCATGTTCATGGAAGCCTTATTCACAACAGCTAAAAGGGAAAGCAACCCAAGTATCCATAGATGAATGAAAACATAAACAAAATGCAGTCCCTCTGTACAATGGGCTGTACAATTCAGCCTTGGAAAAGAGGGAAATGTGACACAGTCTACAACCTAGGTGAACCTCGGAGATATCACACTAAGTGAAATAAACGATTCACAAAAGACAAATATGGTATCATCCACTTTCTTGAAGGCCCTAGGACAGTCAAAATGCACAGAGACAGAAACTAGGACGGTGGTCATCAGGGACTGGGCAGGGGGCTGGGGGCTTGTTGTCTAATGACATTTCAGTTGGAAGTATGAAAAGACTTCTGCAGAGGGATGGTGGTGATGGCTGCAGGGCAACGTGAATGTGCTCCACACAACTGAACGGTACACCTAGAATGGCCAAAATGGTAAGTTTTACGTTAAGTATATGTTACCAAAAAAAAAAAAAGTGTATGTTCCCAGGGGCTTCTCAGGTGGCACCAGTGGTGAAGAAACTTTCCGCCAATGCAGGAGACGTAGGAGGCACGGGTTTGAACCTGTGTCGGGCAGATCCTCTGGAGGAGGAAATGGTAACCCACTCCAGTACTTTTGCCTGGAAAATGTCATGGACAGAGAAGTCTGGTGGGCTATAGTCACAGGGTCACAAAGAGCTGGACACACTGAGCATGCATGTAGCAACACACTTGTTAACAGACTTAAAAGACAATAATACATAAAAGAGGGGGTTTATGGGACACTGTACAATCTCTGCTGCACGGCTGTGGGTTGTCTCAAGGCATGACTGAAATATGTCAACTCCTGGCTCCCCAACCACTCTGGATGCACTCACAGTTGTATTCACACCTTCTTTCTTGAGAGATCTGATCCTTGGTTACATTTCTCTTCCTGGCTGTGGTTGCTTCGACTTTCCTATCCACTATTGCCATCGACACAGAGGCACCCGGAGGCATCTTGGCAACTCCCTGACCTCCAGTATTCTCCTACCTGAAACACTCTTCTCAGGGACTCTAACTCATCCAAAACATCAGGGTCACTTGATTTGCCAACATATTTTCTTTTGTTTTAAACTTTTCTGGTTCACTAATTTTTAAATTCCTTTCAGGGTCAAGCTTGTTAGCCACTTTAAGGCAAGGGCTTGCATTTTCTGGCCCCACCAAAAAGTGGTCTGATACACGTCAGGAAAGATTAGGTATCCAAGATAAGTTTGAGTTCTTGGAGACTCTCTCCATAGGATCCTTGGATTTGGGAAGTCCTTTGAAATGCACCCAGATGGCACTTCCTTCCTGCCTGGAGAATCCCATGGACAGAGAGCCTGGTGGGCTGCAGTCCACGGGCTCACCAAGATTCAGATATGTCTGACGCAACTGAGCACAGCAGCAGACCCCAGGATTGGAAAGGGACATGGTATGCAGTTCATGAACCAGGAAGTGTTTGGAGTCTGGTTGGCATGGTGGTTTCAATTTGAGGATTCTGCACATAGTTCAGGAGAAGGAAATGGTGGGGAGGGAAACTAGGCAGACAAATATGAAGGTGGGGTGGGCTGTAGTTTTGGACGTTTTATTGGCCTTCCCTTAATCTCTTTTTGGGCAATTCTAGGGTTCGATTTGCATCTGGAGGGTTCCTTATATGAATTAAAGAATTTAGTCCACAGGATACTTGAGATTTTGTTTCTAAGTTCTGTTCTAGTTTTCTCTCAATCTTGTTTGGGTTGATATTCCCCAAGATGGCCACTTGGTCATTCCAGCTTGTGTTTCATGAAAGAGTCCACTTAGAGAGGTGTATCAATTAAGTTTTCAGGAAGCATAAGCTCTTGAAAGAAATCAGTTATCTGGCCTGAATGGATGTAGACTCACTGAAAGGGCCACCATGTGACCCCTTTCAGTACAGATGATGCATTTGCAGTCACGTGACTTTAAATGTGTCCAAACGGAGGGCTCTACAGCTCCAACTTCAGGCACACGCAACTAAACAAATCCGTTCTTAGCTCATGGAGACAGCTCCAAAAAGGCAAACCACTTGGTATACTTTCCCAAGATACTGGTCTGAGGAGAACGCTGGACCACTCTACCTGGGGCTGGCTCGAGTGATGGAATGTTGGGTCCAGGCCAACCCCTGCCCTACAGGCTTCCTCTTATAGACATGCAGCACATCAGGGACAGGGCGCAGAGAGCCCTGTGTTAGAAGCCACATTTTTCCAAAGCATAACACAATCTGAGATTTGGACCACAAAGAAGGCTGAGTGCTGAAGGACTGATGCTTTTGAACTATGGTGCTGGAGAAGACTCGTGAGAGTCCCTTGGACTGCAAGGAGATCCAACCAGTCAATCCTAAAGGAAACAAACCCTGAATATTCATTGGAGGGACTGATGCTGAGGCTGAAGCTCCAATACTTTGGCCACCTGAGATGAATAGCTGACTCATTGGAAAAGACCCTGATGCTGAGAAAGATTGAAGGCAGGAGGAGAAGGGGGCGAGAGAGGATGAGATGGTTGGATGGCATCACCGGCTCAATGGACATGGGTTTGAGCAAGCCCCAGGAGGTGGTGAGGGGAGGGAAGCCTGGCATGCTGCAGTCCATGGGGCTGCAAAGAGTCAGACACAACTGAGCAACTGAACAACAATAGCAACACAGTCTGATTCTGACTCAAAAGTCCTAGGAACCAAAATAAACCCCAAACTGAGGGACTTAGTGAAGCAGCAGCACTTGTTAGTTCGACACTTATCACTGGAAGCAAGGCAGCCTTGACTCCTTGGAAACTCGAAAGGTCTCACATGTGCTGGGTCACTGAGCAGAGGGCTCTGCTGTGGCAGCCAGGATCGTGGTCAAATCTCACTGAGATCTTCCCTTGCTGAAGTCTTCAGGGCAAATGCCACCAGCTATATGCCTGCAGTGGAAAGTTAGGTTTGCGGAGATGTCTGAACATCCCAGCAAGAGGGAGCTGGGAGGGCTCTTGTAGGATTGAATTCATGATGGATGATCTTCAGGAAGTTTATGAAAGTGGCCGAGTTCTGGGTGGGATGTTGTCAAAAAGTGGGGATAATTGGTGACTGGATGTTGTAAGTTCTTCCAAGAGAAAAGAGGGTTCAAGTTTTCACTGGTAAACCTCACTCAGGTGGGAAGAGGAGATGTGCCTTGGTTCGGTGGCATAAGCGTGCCATGTGTCTCTGTCTTGTTTCCCATATGGCCTTGGAATGGCCTTATCCAGGCACTATATTCTTGGAACAGGGTTTGTATTCACTTGAGAACATCATGGTTCAGCTGCCAGCAAGGCTGTTTTTTACTTTCTTGCACTCTGCACTATTCTTTATTTTTACTGATAAGAGAGGGAAGCTGATTATTGATGTCATTCATTCCAACAGGATTCTTCCTGAAATAGTCTTTGGGACTTTCCTCTCTTGGACACTTAACAATTATCACCAGTAGAGAATGAGTGCATCCAGAACTAACGTCAACAGGATTTCACAACTGCACACTGAGACTTTTGTAGAATGTTAAGCATTAAGTATGCTTCTAATTCCAAAGAAATTGGAATTGCTCACTTGTGTAGGTGAGCGTTTTATTCATTGCATGTGTGCACGGAGACCAAGTTCCCACAGCTAAAGTGATGCACGAGACATGGGGGTGGCTCAGGGCGCCTTGGTGAATTATGCAGAAATGTTCCTGAGTTTTTAAACAACTTGCTCTGGATTTGGACCAAGGTATGATAACTATTTTCCAGTGGTCATGTATGGATGTGAAAGTTGGACTGTGAAGAAAGCTGAGCACCGAAGAATTGATGCTTTTGAATTGTGGTGTTGGAGAAGACTCCTAGAGTCCCTTGGACTGCAAGGAGATCCAACCAGTCCATTCTAAAGGAGATCAGCCCTGGGTGTTCATTGAAAGGACTGATGCTAAAGCTGAAGCTCCAATACTTTGGCCACCTCATGCGAAGAGTTGACTCATTAGAAAAGACTCTGATGCTGGGAGCGATTGGGAGCAGGAGGAGAAGGGGACAACAGAGGATGAGATGGCTGGATGGCATCACCAACTCGATGCACATGAGTTTGGGTGAACTCCGGGAGTTGGTGATGGACAGGGAGGCCTGGTGTGCTGCAATTCACGGGGTCGCAAAGAATCGGAAACGACTGAGTGACTGAACTGAACTGAACTGATGATAACTATTTGAGACTTCTCAAATACAATAATTCACTGCGTCATCACAGTGCTGTTTCTTCACCTGTTTTGTCTAGAATCTTTGACCACAATGCCCCATTGAATTCATGCACATATTTTTCTTTTTAAATTAAATTTCTCTTCATGGGATCTTTGGACTCCATGCTTCAAACACCCACAGTATCTGTCAACAGTGCACACACTATCCCAAACTTACTGTGTGATGATCTCCAGGGCTAGATTACTGCAATTCTTAAAGGTCCCTCCAGGTTATTAGAAGATACACACAAATTTGGGGTCCTTGGCTTTATACAGTCTGATGTTAATGGAGTGCCTCATGATTTTAGACAAGGAAACACCCAGATTGCATTTGAAATTTGCTCTGTTTTATGAAGATCTTCTTCTACTTATTGTTGGGTCCCCATCTTGTCCCAGATCTCTAGAGCTATTTCATTTCCCACCGACACTGCTTTCTCCCAAAGCCTACCCAAAGATTTTCATCCCATTTACCTCTCCACTGGTGGTTATCATTTTTTTATGTGCTCGCTTAGAGGAACTGATGGCAGATTTGAATGATTGATAGTTGAATGTGGTTACTGCTTCACTGAGAATGGCTACTTTGGATGAAATCAGACAAGGAAATAGATATCAGGTTGAAAGCATCAAGATCTCCCAGAGAAATAATCAATAAACTCAGATATGCAGATGACACCACCCTTATGGCAGAAAGCGAAGAAGAACTAAAGAATCTCTTGATTAAAGTGAAAAAGGAGAATGAAAAAGTTGGTTTAAAACTCAACTTTCAGAAAGCTAATATCATGGCATCTGAAGTAATCCTATTACTTCATGACTTCATGGCAAATAGATGGGGAAACAATGGAAACAGAGATTTTATTTTGGGGGGCTTTAAAATCACTGCAGATGGTGACTGCAGCCATGAAACTAAAAGATGCTTGCTCCTTGGAAGAAAAGCTATGACCAACCTAGACAGCATATTAAAAGGCAAAGACATTACTTTGCCAATAAAAGTCAGTCTAGTCAAAGCTATGGCTTTTCCAGTAGTCATATATGGATGTGAGAGTTGGACTATAAAGAAAGCTGAGGACTGAAAAATTGATGTTTTGAGATGTGGTGTTGGGGAAGACTCTTAAGAGTCCTTTGGACTGCAAGGAGATCCAACCAGTCCATCCTAAAGGAGATCAGTCCTGGATGTTTATTGGAAGGACTGATGCTAAACCTGAAAATCCAAAACTTTGGCCACCTCATGTGAAGAGCTGACTCACTGGAAAAGACCCTGATGCTGGGAGGGATTGGGGGCAGGAGGAGAAGGGGACGACAGAGGATGAGATGGGTGGAGGGCATCACTAACCCAATGGACGTGAGTTTGAGTAAGCTCTTGGAGTTGGTGATGGACAAGGAAGCCTGGCGTGCTGCAGTCCATGGAGCTGCAAAAAGTCAGACATGACTGAGCCACTGAACTGAGTGCATGCCTGCTCAGTCGCTTCAGTCATGTACGACTCTATGTGACTCCATGGACTGTAGCCCACGAGGCTCCTCTGTCTATGGGATTCTCCAGGCAAGAATACTGGAGTGGGTTGCCATTTCTTCCTCCAGGGGATATTTCCAACCCAGGGATTAAAACTGCGTCTCCTATTTTGGCAAGTGTGTTTTTCACCACTGAGCCATTGGGGAAGTCCAGATATCACATTACATTGAGCAGATTTCTAACGTGGGGAGCGTTTCAGAACTTTGAATCACATGCAGTGGGGAATAAGTAATTTGCCTTGATGACATGATACCAACTTTGATCTTCACAACACTTGATACTCTCCCTGAGTCTCACTCCGAGGAGACTCTTTCATAGAGAAGGATCTGTTAGCAGTGGCTATGACATTTGCTGAGATCTTAGACCTCCCTCCATGATCCTGTGATCTTCTCCTGGTGCCCATGCCTGCCATCGTGCTGACCTCTCCTACTGGGGATCGTCTGTAGGGACGCACTAGTGAAAGTGACAGCTGATGTGTGTGGCTGCTCTGGGGGCAGAGACACAGTGGGGTGGCCCTCCGGAGGACCTCACCCCAGCATCTTCCTGGACAGAGCCTGCATCTCTCCATTTCGTCCCCCTGCAGCAAGTTCAGAGGGGGACGAGGCATCATGCTGAGGGAAGTGGCTGCTGTTTTTGGTGGGAGATAATTTACAAACGGCTGCTATGGGAAGCTCACAGCTATTGTAAGAAACTCTCATCTGATCTGTTCCCCAGAAACCATCTATGGGTTTAAGGGCTGCAATTGCTCAGACTTTCATTATCAAAAAGCCAGGGAATATGTCTGGTGCAGAAATACACCAGCTTTTGTGCTCCAGGTGAACTTTTGAAAGTAGCATTTATTTTATTTATTTTTTTCTAGTATCTATTGAGTCACATTGTCTGTACAGTCTACAACTGACAATTACTTTTATTTTTTCTGTCTGTAACCAGTCTTTGTGTGCATGCTCAGTTGCTTCAGTTGTGTCTGAATTTTTGCAGAGTCTCTGTAGAGGAAGCACACCGCCTGGGGCCCAGTGAAGACTGGAAATATCACATCACATGAGGCACAGCTGTGAGGCACGAGTGACAGACGAAGACCTGACGTCATCCTTAAGCACCTTGAATGCGGCCACACATTCATTGCTAAGCTGAACATTTAATTTTCTAGGTTCCCTGTGTGTTCAGGTTTTTGTAATCTAGGGTACATTTATCTTTAAGCCACAGACTTCCTTTAGAATAAGGTATTTATCGATTTTTCTTTTTTCAAGTTACTTTTTAGGAGTATAGCTGCTTTACAGTGCTGTGTTAATTTCTGCTGTACAGCACAGTCAATCAGCCACATGCACACACGTGTCCCCTCTCTTTCAGATTTCCTTCCCACTTAGGTCACCGCAGAGCACTAAATAGAGTTCCCTGTGCTTCACAGCAGGTTCTCATCTGTTATCTATTTTATACATTGTAGTGTGTGTATGTCCTTTTGATGGTATGGAAATGTTAAAAATGACTTAGAATTTAAAAAAAAAAAATGAATAAAGTAGTTCATGTGAGTGGAAAAAAAAGAATGTGTCCTAAGTTAAACATGGCCCAGTAAGGATCACATAATTCTACCCAGCTTCCCAAGACCGCCTCCATCCACCCGGGGTCCCTCTGTCCTTGTGACTTAGTCCTTCCTGGAGAGGTAGGTTCCACTCCAGGCGGTGAGGACGCCACTGAAGGCTTTCTATCTGGGCTCCAGCCACTCCTCCAGCCTGGCCTTCCATGGAAAAACGCTGCTCGCATCCTTGCCTGGGGCCTCTTCCTCTCCTGTTTCTCTCACCTCCCAGACTGCACCTGGGATGGTCGGCTTCCTTGCTTGCCTGGAGCCCCTGTTCCACACGAGCCACCTGCTGCTCCTCCTGGCAGGACCCAGCTCCGCCTACAATATACTGGTCACGTGAGCCCCTCTTTGGGGTTGACTCTAGTGATTCACTGACTGACCACCATCCTCATAGTGTGACACCACCCATCACCTTTGACATTCAGCTGCTGACCTGGGCTTCGAGAACACTACCAGCATTGACTCTTCAGGCAGAAGGGAGATGGAGGCGTCACCCCAGCCCTGCTGTCCTGCCTGCATCTTCTGCAGACAGAGAAGTGTCTCTACCCCAGCCAACCACTCCCTGTGATGCCCCTAAAGGCCAGGGGTGGGCACAGTCTGACTGTGTCTGTTGCTTAACTACTTTCCATGTCTTGCATCACCTACGACAGCAGGAATAAGTCAGTGCAACACAGCCTGTAGGGCCCGCCAAAATGAAACTATTTACTATCTGGCCCTTTAGGGGAAATATTTCCTGATCCCTGCTGTTTAGATCAGTGGATGCCAGAGGTTTGTAAATGTGACTATAATTATCATAAAAACAACTAACACTCCAGCATTTTAACACTACAAGGAAAGAAAGTCAGTGTTTAGGAAGAGAACTTAATGAATAAATTTAATTAGCCATCCTGGGATTTTCTCATATTTAGTGTTTCCAACCCAAAAAAAAAGGGCTTTCCTTGGTGACTCAGACAGGAAAGAATCCACATGCAACACAGGTGATGCGGGTTCAATCCCCAGGTCAGGAAGATCCTCTGGAGAAGGAACTGGCAACCCACTCCAGTATTCTTGCCTGGGAAATCCCATCAACAGAACAGTCTGGTGGGCTACAGTTCATGGGGTCGCAAAGAGTTGGAAACCACTGAGTGATTAAGCAGGAAGCAATAAGAACACCATCCAAGCCCAACTCTGATGCATCCAAAAATACAGAGATGGACATGTGCATGCTGCAATATTTAACACAGAGACGGACATGTGCACACTGCAGTATTTAACACAGAGACGGACGTGTGCACACTGCAGTATTTAATACAGAGATGGGCGTGTGCACACTGCAGTATTTAATGCAGAGATGGGCGTGTGCACACTGCAGTATTTAATGCAGAGATGGGCGTGTGCACACTGCAGTATTTAATGCAGAGATGGGCGTGTGCACACTGCAGTATTTAATGCAGAGATGGGCGTGTGCACACTGCAGTATTTAATGCAGAGATGGGCGTGTGCACACTGCAGTATTTAATGCAGAGATGGGCGTGTGCACACTGCAGTATTTAATACAGAGATGGGCGTGTGCACACTGCAATACTTAACACAGAGATGGACGTGTGCACTCTGCAATACTTAATACAGATCACCAACAAGGACCTACTGTATAGCACAGGGAACTCTGCTCAATACATTTTCTATAATACCTTAGCGAGAAACGAATTTGAAAAAGAACATATATATATAATGTGGCCTTTTTCGTTTCTTGAGAGCACTGCCTAAGTTGACTGGGTCCCATGACCTCACATTCATCCTGCAGGAAGGAAGGAGGGAGAAAAGGAAGGAAGGGAGCTCCCAGCGGTGGACGCTTGCCTGTGTCATCATTGTGACACAGTGACATTTTGTCCAGCATGGTTGTAAATGAGGTTATTAAGCCTGAGGGGGAGAAGTCCACAGCTCCTGTTACACAGACAGAAGTGGCTCTACAGAGACAAGAAGGGGTTCTGCTCACCTGTGTGCACTGCACCTCGGAGGCATGAAATGAGGTAGCCCTGGCAAGTCCAGGTGATGCACACAGGACCAGGAGGAGCCTTTTATCTAGAATGGAGAAATCGCTGGTCCACCTTGTCATGTGACCAGTGAGAGCGCCCCTGCTGGCCAGCGACGGGCTGACTTCCCAAGTGCTTCTGCCAGGTCTGTACCAGGAGGTCTGATGAGGAGAAGGGCAAAGAGAGCTGGTGCCTGGTGGCCCTACTCCCACTCAGAGCGAATGGGGTTGCTGGGGATGGGGGTATAGCGTGTGAGTGTGAACAGACATATGAATCCGAGTGAAGCCTCGGGAACTCCCCTACCCTCTTGGTAGGAATGTCAAATGTGAGCCGCTCTGGAAAACAGTCTGGCAGTTCCGCAAGCAACTCATCGTATGTGACCCAGCAAACCTGGTCCTATACCCAAGAGAAATAGAAAGGCATAGCCCGCAGACACTTGTGCACTAATGTTTACAGCAGCATTATTTGTGACACCCAAAAGGTGGAAACAACCCAAGTGTTCATCAGTGGACAGGTGGATAGATAAAATGTGGTCTAGCCAAACAATGCAATATTATTCAGCTATAAAAATGAATGGAGCTCTGATATGTGATACAAGGGGGGTGACCCTTCAAAACAGTATGCTAAATGCAAGAGGCCAGTCACAGAAGAATGCATACTGTGTGATTTATTTTATGTGAAAGGTCCCAAATAGGCAGACTGATACATACAGAAAACAGATGGAAAATGGATGGGGGGTGGATGGGAGGGGGTGGGCGGTAACTACAGGGTGTGGCTTCCTCAGGGAAGCCCTGGTGGCTCAGATAGTGAAGAATCTGCCTGCAATGCGGGAGACCCACCCAGGTTTGATCCCTGGATCGGGAAGATCCTTTGCAGAAGCTACCCACTCCCAAGTGTTCTTGCCTGGAGAATCCCATGGACAGAGGAGACTGGCAGGCTACGTTCAGTTCGGTTCAGTCGCTCAGTCATATCCAACTCTTTGCTACTCCATAGACTGCAGCATGCCAAGCCTCCTTGTCCATCACCAACTCCCAGAGTTTACTCAAACTCATGTTCATCCAGTCGGTGATGCCATCCAACCATCACATCCTCTGTCATCCCCTTCTTTTCCTTCCTTCAATCTTTCCCAGCATCAGGGTCTTTTCCAATGAGTCAGCTCTTCACATCAGGTGTATTGGAGTTTGAGTTTCAACTTCAGTATCAGCCCTTCCGGGCTTTCCTGGTGGCTCAGAGGGTAAAGTGTCTGCCTGCAATGCAGGAGACCTGCATTCGATCCCTGGAGAAGGAAATGGCAACCCACTCCTGTATTCTTGCCTGGAGAATCCCATGGACAGAGGAGCCTGGTAGGCTACAGTTTATGGGGTCGCAAAGAGTCAGACACGACTGAGTGACTTCACTTTCACCATCAGTCCTTCCATTGAACATTCAGGACTGATTTCCTTTAGGATGGACTGGTTGTATCTCCTTGCTGCCCAGTTCAGGGGTCACAAAAAGTCGGACACAACTGAGTGACTAACACATATTACACATACACGTGGATTTTCTCTAAGAGATGATGGAAATGTTTTAAAATTGGCTGTGATAATGGTTGCACATGTCTGTGGATATACTGAAAACCACTGAATCACAGCCCTTGACATGAGGGAACCTGTGTGGTCTGCAGATGATAACAAAGCTGTTAAAAATATCCGTGATCATGGCTGTGCCTCTCTCTCCAGCTTCCCTGCTCTCCTGCTCACACGTCTAGGTTTCAATTTGGAAATAACTTGAAGGATGTAGAGAAACTATGTGTCTGCTCCCGGGCACCATTCCCTCCTACACACAGAGAGCCGCCTCTACTTAGCTGAAAATAGTCTGGTCTGGCAAACATTAGCTCCCAAACTTAAAATAGACGCCTTCTTTGTGTCCTTTAATTGCTACTTGTCGGCAACAATGTAAGTAAAGGCTGAGAAACAGTCATTATGAAAAATCGGAGTAGCACGCTAACAATCCGTGGGACTCCATCTCAGCATCTCCCCTGTACCACGGCTGGGAGATAATTAAGTTTGACGCTGGGCGGTGATTTGAAAGGAAAACCACCGCGATTTCCTGGGAGCAGGTCTGTTCGGGCTCCCCCGCCAGGAAGTGTACTTCACAAAGAGCCTGAAGGTCAGCAGCTTCTTTCATGGTCTCTCTGCCCTGGGCTAAATGTTCTGTAAATAATTAGACATTAAAGGCTTGGAAATAATCAAGCCGCCATATTCCGCGAGTAGAGGACTAATTGGACTTGCTGATCATTAAATCCCTGAGTCTGAAATGCCCGTGTGGGGGAAGGAGAGACTGGAATTCTTGTCTAATATTGATATTTATGGCTCTTTGTTTTCCAGGGAGCAGATGCCTTCCACTCTGTGAGCATAAATTCAGAGCCTTTTAATTTCACATTGCCATCCACAAATTATTTAAGAGCTTGGGTTCTTCTATAAACAGTGTTATCTTAAAAAAAAAAAAAACACTCAGAGGACTGAATAATGTCAAAGTTGAATATAAAGCCTGGAAGCTGCAGAGGCACAAAAGGGCTGAGCTCTGCTGATGGGTGAGGGTCTAGATCTCATGAATATTCATGACCCACCAGGACTTGGGAGAGATGCTGCTCTCAGCCCAGAGGATGAACCCCAACCCCGCCAACTGGAGAAGCCTGGTGGGGGGTGGGGGGGAGCCCCACCCCTATTAAGCCCCAGCTTTAATTGTCTTATGTCTTAATCAGAAAAGAAAGGCTGGTTTGATGCCCCCCACCCCCACCCCCACCTTCCCCAGGGTTTTTATGAACATTGGTAAGATCAATACCTGGATTGTGCTGTAGTCTCCTGAGACAAGGCCTGAGATTCATATCAGCCATCATCATTTTAAAGACGTCTCCCAGCCACTTTCCACAGCCGCCAGCGGGCAAATGGATCCATCTTCACCCTGATCAGACAGCTTCTTCTAAAAGCAAATGAAAATCCATTTTGGTTTAAAATATACCTGGTAATTTAGCATATGTTTTAAAGTAATGGGGTTTTCCTGGTAGCTCAGCTGGTTAAGAATCAGCCTGTAATGCAGGAGACCCCCAGTTCCACTCTGGGGTTGGAAAGATGCCCTGGAGAAGGGATAGGCTACTCACCCCAGTATTCTTGGGCTTCCTCGGTGACTCAAATGGTAAAGAGTCAGCCTGCAATGCCAGAGACCTGGTTTTAATCCCTGGGTGGGGAAGATCCCCTGGAGGAGGGCATGACAACCCACTCCAGTATTCTTGCCTGGAGAATCCCATGGACAGAGGAGCCTGGTGGACTGAAGTCCATGGGGTCTCAAAGATTTGGACACAACTGAGCACATGGCACATATATAAAACAGATAACCAACAAAGACCACTATATAGCACAGGGAGCTCTACTCAGTACTCTGCAATAACCTATAACGGAAAACAACCAAAAAAGAAAAAAATATATCTATGTAAAAACTCTGTGTATAACTGAGCCACTTTGCTGTATACCTGGAACCAACACAGTGTTGTAAGTTAACTATACTCCAACAGAGAGTACATTGAAAGAACGACAGTGGAGCCGCTGATAACCCCGTCACTGGAGAGTAGGAGACAGTAGCCTGAAAAGCCGCGCGCACCCCATGAGTCTGAGCCTGCAGGGAACTTGACTGGCTTTCGGTGTGCTTACCTGCTTCAGGACAAGCCAGGGGGAGGGCATTCGTGTTGGTCACCGCGTCTGCACTCACAGCCTCAAGGCATTGATATGAACGCGCTTTGCGGTTGCCACTCGAATTTAGTTTTACAACCATCTTGCCCAGTAAGGCTTCCAGAGCAGGGACGTGCGGGATGCGGCAGTGAGCACCAGGACTGTCTCCTTCTCTCAGCGCGTTGGGCACCCCAAGGACACGTGAAATAGCTGCACAGGGCTGTGGGGATCCCGACCGAGCTCACCCAGAGCCCTGAGACACTGCCCACGATCTGTACAATAAAACCCACAGGACCATTAATCTACCGTGAATGAATGTTCTTGCATGCTTTTGTGGGGACACAAAGGCAAATTGGGTTCACTCTGGAGATTATCTCTCTGCTCATTCCATATAAAAATGCCCAGAAGTCTCCCAAGAGACCATGTCAGAGATGAGATTTATCCACTGTTATGCATTTGCTGATTTGGCGAGAATCCTGATCTCATTTGCGGGGCTTAATGCAGAAATCCGCTGAACCTGAACAGACACACAGCAATGGGGAATGTATCCAATGCCATTTTCTGTGATACGTGTCAGAAAACACACACCGTATGCTGCCATCTCTTTACAGAAACACAAACACACGGAGACACATACGATCATGCATATGTCGTGTATATAATGTCAAAAATTGAGGCAGAAATGCACTGAGCTCCTAGCAGAATCATACCTTCCAGTGTGTGTGTGTGTGTGTGTGTGAGCCACTAAGGCATGTCTGACTCTTTGTGACCCCATGAACTGTAGCCTGCCAACATCCTCTGTCCATGGAATTCTCCAGGTAAGAATACTGGAGTGGGTAGCTGTTTCCTGCTCTGGGGGATCTTCCCAATCCAGGGATCGAACCCAGGTCTCCTGCATTGCAGGCAGATTCTTAACCATCTGAGCCACCAGGGAAGCCCCCAAACAGCATAAAGCCTTCCAAATTCCTCCTAATTTATTTCCTCTGATTTTTGAAAGGTGTTGTGTTTAAAAGTATAAACATTTTGTATTGAAAGAATATGTTATAATTCTATATCATAATCTTCAAATTTCAATCAAATAACATTAGATGAAAATTCCAAATTGAGGGATAAAAATGAAGGACCCAGCATCATCCTTGCGACATGCTATTAGACAAAAATTTAGACTAACTGAATCCTTTCAACAACTCTTGGAGAATGAAATGGCAACCCACTCCAGTATTCTTGGCTGGAGAATTCCATGGACAGAGGAGCCTGGTGGGTTACAGTCCATGGGGTCGCAAACAGTCAGACATGACTGAGTGACTAACACACTAGACTAATTTATGGGACTTGACTGTCTCCTAAGGACCCCACTCCCATATGTTCCCAGGCAGTTTGGGGGGTGCAGCCACCAGAACCGCACTTCTGCCAGTGTGATCATTTCTGTCAACCTCAGAGTCCCACCCCCACCTGCCTTGCTGGGGCCACCTTCCCTTCCTGCTGCTGCCTGCTTTATTTTGTTAAAAAAAAATTTCCTTGGTCTAAAAAGATATTATACAAATGAGCTTACTTACAAACCAGAAAGAGACTCCCAGACTTAAGAGAACAAACGTGGTTGCCAGGGGAAGGATGGGGTAGGGACAATGAGGGAGTTTGGGACGGACATGTGCACACTGCTGTATTTAAAATGGATAAGCGTCAAGGACCTACGCGGCTCTGCTCAATGCTACTCGGCAGCCTGGGTGGGAGGGGAGTTTGGGGGAGAATGGATACGTACGCATGTATGATTGAGTCCCTTTGCTGTTCACCTGAAGCTATCACGACATTATTGTTAATCGGTATGTCCCAGTACAAAATAAAAATTTTTTAAAAAATGACCTTTGTTGAACTAAGATGAAGGAACAGTCTGAATGAAAAAAGAATGGGTGGGATTAAGTAGTATCTTCAAAGCAGTGTTTGTAAGTGCGTGAATGTTCCTTTCTAAGGAGTGTTTGATGCGTGTCTATTCCTGGCAGGTAATAGCTCAGCCTTTGCTACACTACTCCGCTAGTCACATAGTCGTGCATGAGAAAGCATAAAGGTGTCTGCGTGTATCATCTCAATTTCTCAGATTTAGCTGTGAACAAAGAGAAATCTCCGGGTTTGCTGCCTCTGTTAGCTGTGATTGGACAGGTTCTAACGAGGGAGCGTGAGAGCGTGGGGCCATGGGAGTCATGCTCAGTATATCAAGTCCAAGGTCCTCTGACGATGCTAACGGTTTAGAGCCAGTTTTATGGTCTCCAGCAAAACATCGTATATGATAACACAGCCATTTGTACTTTCCCGACAACAGGAAGCACAGGGGACTTGACAAAATTTCATTGTGCCCCTTACTAGAATTTATTATGGATCGTCGGCAGTGAATTATGTTATTCTGTCCTATTTCAGAATGTGTTGTCTTCGTGAATGGAGAAAGCACAGGATAAATGGAACGTGTGCAGTTGACAAGACAAAATCAGTGACTCCTGCCTGGACCATCCACAGCTTCCTGAGGCTGCTAGAACAAATTACCCAGATGGAGTGACTCAGACAATGCAGATATGTGATTGTATTGCTCTGGAAGTTGAAGTGTAAGATGGTCCTCACTGGACAAAAATCAAGGGGCTGTGCTCCCTTTGGAGGTTCTAAGGGGGTGAGCTGGCTGGAGTGATGTACCTCCAAATGCATGTCTATCTGGAGTCTCAAAGGGTGACCTTTTTTTGGAAAGAGTCTTTACAGATGCCATCAGTGAAATTAAGATGAGGTCGTACTATACCCGTGGGAATGACCATCATCAAACATTCTACAAACAATAAATGCTGGAGACAGGGTTGTGAGACGGGAACCCTCCTACATTGTTGGTGGGAAAGTAAATAATTATAGCCACTATGGAGGACAGTATGGAGGTTCCTTAAAAAACTAAAAATAGAGCCTCCATGTGACCCCGCAATCCCACTTTCTGGGCCTATGTCCAGAAAAAAACATGATCCGAAGGGATACACGGACACCCGTGTTCACTGCAGCACTGTTTAAAATAGTCAGGGCATGGAAGCACTTAAATGTCAACAGAGGAATAGATGAAGAAGAAGGGGTACATATATACAATGGAATATTACTTATCCATAACACGGAATGAAATGATGCCATTTGCAGCAACCTAAGTGACCCTAGGGGCTTCCCTTGTGGCTCAGCTGGTAAAGAATCCACCTGCAATGTGGGGGACCTGGGTTCAGTCCCTGGGTTGGGAAGATCCCCTGGAGAAGGGAAAGGCTACCCATTCCAGTACTCTGGCCTAGAGAATTCCTTGGACTGTATAGTCCATGAGGTCACAAAGAGTTGGACACGACCGAGCAACTTTCACAAGTGGTCCTAGAGATTATCATACTCAGTGAAGTAAGTTGGACAGAGAAAGACTACTGTGATATGATATCACTTATATGTGGAGTCTAATTTTTCTAAAAAAGAAAAGAAACAAATGAACTTATTTAGGAAACAGAAATAGACCTATAGATATCGAAAGCCAACTTATGGTTGCCAATGGGGGAAGTGGGAGGGCGGAATAAATCAGAAGCCTGGGATGAACATATACACACGGCAACGTATAAGACAGATAAACAACAAAGATCTACTCTATAACACAGGAACCTCTACTCCGTATTCTGTGATAACCTATATGAGAAAGTGAAAAAGTGGAAGTGAAGTCTCTCAGTCGTGTCCGACACTTTGCGACCCGATGGACTGTAGCCTGCCAGCCTCGTTCGTCCATGGGCTTTTCAAGGCAAGAGCACTGGAGTGGGTTGCCATTTCCTTCTCCAGATATGAGAAAAGCATCTAAAACAGGATGAATTTATACATGTATAACTGAATCGGGGCTTCCCAGGTGGCTCAGTGGTAAAGAATCTGCTTACCAATGCAGGAGACATAAGAGATATGGGTATGATCCCTGGGTTGAGAAGATCCCCTGGAAAGTCCCATGGACAGAGGAACCTGGCTGGCTATAGTCCATGCGGTTGCAAAGAGTTGGCCGGGATTGAGCAAAGGCACCTGCCGGCATGCAGAACTGAACCATTGTGCTGCGTACCTGAAGCTAACACAACACTGTGAATCAGCTATGTGGTTGCTATTGTTCAGTGGTCCAGTCGTGCCCAGCTCTTTGTGACTCCACGGACTGCAGCACACCAGGCCTCCCTGTCTCTTAGCATCTCCTGGAGTTTGCCCAAGTTCATGTTCATTGCACTGGTGATGCCATCCAGCCATCTCATCCTCTGATGCCTTCTACTCCTCTTGCCCTTGATCTTTCCCAGCATCAGAAACTCTTTCCAATGAGTTGTCTGTTCGCATCAGATGACCAAAATACTGGAGCTTCAGCTTCAGCATCAGTCCTTCCAGTGAATATTCAGGATTGATCTCCCTTAAGATTGACTGGTTTGATCTCCTTGCTGTCCAAGGGTATTTTAGGAGTCTTCTCCAACACCACAGTTTGAAGGCATCAATTCTTTGGCTCTCTGTCTTCTTTACGGTCCAGCTCTCAACTGTACTCCAATAAAATAAAAAGGAAGATGAGGTCATCCTGGATTTCATGCTATTGCTTCAGCCGTGTCTGACTCTTTGTGACCCTAGGACTGTAGCCCACCAGGCTCCTCTGTCCGTGGGATTCTCCAGGCAAGAATACTGGAGTGGGCTGCCATGCCCTCCTCCAGGGGATCTTCCCGACCCAGGGACTGAACCCCACATCTCTTGCATCATCTCCTGCGTTGCAGGTAGATTCTTAACCCCTGAGTCACTGGGGAAGCCCCACACTGGATTAGGGTGGGCCGTAATGCAACGTTTAATGACCTCACATGAGAATTAGACTAACAAAGACACACAAGAGCACCATGTGAGGAAGGAGGCAGAGAGGCTGGAGGGATGCATCTGGATGCGTCTGGATGTTAGGGATTGTGGGCAACCACCAGAAGCTGGAGAAGGCAAGGAAGGGCCCTTCCCTAGAGCATGGGCAGAGCATGGCCCTGCGACCCCTTGCATGCGGGCTCCCAGCCTCCAGAACTGGAAGACAGAAATTTACTATGATTTTAAGCTATCCTTGTTTGTAGTGACTTGTGACGATGGCCTTGGGAGACTGACACAGGGGGAGTCTGTCCCTGTCTTTTCCAGCTTCTAGAGGCTGCCACAGTCCTTCCTTCCTGGTCCCCTCCTCCATCTTCAGAATTGTCAGTGATGGGGTGAATCCTCAGGTTGCACCTCTCCAACCTTCCTCTGTCACCATATCCATGTCCAACCTGAGCCAGGAAGTGTTCTCTGATTTTAAGAACTCACGATTCGATGGAGCTCTCTGGGATAACCCAGGATAACTGCCCCATCTCAAGGTCGGTGACCCCGGTGACAACTAGAAAGTCCCTCTTGCCATGTAGGTGGCAGGCTCACAGATCGCAGAGGTTGGGGCCTGGGTGTCTTTGCAGGGGGTTGGAGGTACTAGTCTACCTGCAGAAGATGGGCTGGCAGAAAAGAATGTTGCTGCTGTTATTTAGTCGCTCAGTCATGTCCAACTTTTGCTACCCAGTGGACTATATAGCCCATCAGGCACCTCTGTCCATGGAATTCTCTAGGCAAAGATACCAGAGTGGGTAACCATTTCCTTCTCCAGGGGATCTTCCTGACCCCAGGATTGAATCCGAGTCTCCTGCTTGGTGGCAGATTCTTTACCACTGAACCACCTGGTAGAAAGGAATACCTTAAATTAAAAAGAAAACTGTGAGCAATGTAACTTAAAGTCTTAAAAAAAAGTCAACACCGACTGAGCACTCATTACATTCAAGAAGAATTATTGGGTAGGAGGAGGAGGAAAAGAAAAGATGAATAAGGCAAGTCTTCCTTTAAGAAATCATATTCTAGTGGAGTGAACAACACAAATGCATCTTACCCTAGCAGCAAAGGCGTTTACTATTTAACTCCAAAAAAAAAAAAAAAAAAGCACGTGAGACCTTCTGAAATTTCACATGGCTCATTTGTTAGAGTCTGCAAGATGTTTTCCATGAAATCAGATGCCGGGCAACCAGGAGTTCAGTGACGAGCCAAACAGAGGTCTATGGGGAGGGGAGGGGGCAGGACAGTCCCCCCAAGAAGACAACCAAACTGGCTCTTGAATAATGTGTGTGGCTTAAGCAAGAGGGAAAATGAGGCTCCCAACAGCCAAAACAGCGTGAGCAAGGGAACTGAGCCATGAACGTTCAATGCACATTGAGAAGACCAAGTGGGATTTTTTTTTAGAGGGTATCCAGCCTGAGAATGAGGGTGAAGTTTAATTTGCTTTATTCACCAGCGACCGTGGAGCATGGAAGACAGCTGTTCCTGACGGTTTTCTCTTTGCCTTTCAGTTATTCACTGCTGAGTAAGTAGCCCAGATGATGGCAGACTGGACATGATTTTTCAAAACCAAAGCCAGCATTCTTTTCCTTTTCAGATTGTTTGTCTACATGTTTAAAACAAAATTAGAGTTTAGAGACTAACAATAAGTATTGTTGATGATGTTTTTAAAAGAATACATTTCCGGTAATCAGAGTCTCTACTTCGTGAGCAGGTTGACAACTGCAGGGAAGCTAAGTCTGCCTGCCCTCTTTGCCCTACAAATGTGTCTCTTTGGCATGAGGCTTATTTTAGGCTGGCTATGTTTAAGAAAGGGAAGATTTGGGAATTCTTTCTTTTTACTTTTCCCTCACTACCTAAAGAATCTAACAAAGGGCCTGTTCCTGAAACAGAGTCATCCCCAGAGATGTCGGCAAAGAATATGGTGCGTGTGGTGGGGAAGGGCTTCTCAGGTGGTGTTAGTGGTAAAGAACCCGCCTGCCAGAACAGGAGACGAGAGTTCCATCCCTGGGTCAGGAAGAGCCCCTGGAGGAGGACATGGCAACCCACACCAGTGTTCTTGCCTGGAGAATCCCGTGGACGGAGGAGCCTGGTGGGCTGCAGTCCATGGGGTCGCACGGAGCCTGGCACGGCTGAGGGACTGAGCAGGCGGTAGGGAAGCTCTGCAGCACGTAGGGGTCAGCGCCCATGGTGTCCCACTGTCTGCCCCTGGCCCAGTGGAACATGTTTCCCAAGCTCCCAGGAAGCATCATTTCTGGAAGAAATCTAACAGTAATCGTCCTGAATTACCTTTTGGGTAGAAGGTGTCCCAGGACTGAAACTCCCGAAGCTCCCAGTGAGGCCAGCTGTACTGGAAGCTTCCTGAGGCCAGTTAGGTGTCAGGGAGGGACTTCAGGCCGGTGATACCCAGCCTGTGGGGCGAGGGTACTTAGGTGGTGTTTGGGTTGCATATTTGCTGCACATTTCTCACATATCCCTTTTTTTTTTTTGCCAGCCACTTTTAAATTTGGAAGTATATCTGATCAATAGCATGTTCTAAAAATCTTTCACAATTATCTAAATTAATAAGAAAAAGAACTTTTAGTTTAAGCCTGTTCGAAAGGTAACTCTCTCATCTCACAGACTCATTCCTTTTGTTGAAAAGGAAGACACTTTCCTTTGCCATTCTGGGGTTAACTGGCTGGTCTAAGAATGAAACAGACGTGAGAGGGATTAACAGGAGAAAACCAAACACAAGTTTAATAACACGTATAGATGGGAGAGACCCAGGGGAACTGAGTAACTCATCAATATGCCAGACACCTCCACTTTAAATACCATCTTCAGCCAAAGACAAAAGAGGATGTCAGGGTAGAGGTTAGGGACCTCAGTTCAGTTCAGTTCAGTTGCTCAGTCATGTCCAACTCTTTGTGACCCCATGGACTGCAGGACACCAGGCCTCCTTGTCCATTGCCAACTCCAGGAGCTTACTCAAACTCATGTCTATCGAGTCAGTGATGCCATCCAACCATGTCATCCTCTGTCGTCCCCTTCTCCTCCTGCCTTCAATCTTTCCCAGTGTCAGAGTCTTCTCATTGACATGGGATGGAAAAGGAAATGCTTTAGATTTCTTCCAGATTGAATAAAATGGAAAACCCACATCCCTTCCAGGCAGTAACCAGATAAATTGCCTTAAGATTTAGGCTCTGCAAATACATTTCCGTGTGTGTGCTGTTTTCTGTAAAGAAAGTTTTCTGCTAAGACTGAAGTGTTATTTCAAAGTTTGTTGACTGTGAATGGGTTTTAAATGCCCCCTAATTAGGGAGTTGGTGATGGGCAGGGAGGCCTGGTGTGCTGTGATTCATGGGGTCGCAAAGAGTCGGACATGCCTAAGCGACTGAACTGAATTGAACTGAATTATTATGTAAAACTGAAGTCAACACAATCAATGTAACCAAATAAAATATCCCATAGACTATGTTCTATTTCCCTCTGGGAGATATTGTCTGGAGTTAATTCCGGAACCAGAAAATCACGCCCCTGAAATCCACCGCACATGCTCCAAGAGGGGCACTGAGCCCTTTCCTCAAAAGTCCCGTGTTCGGACCACCTTCTGTGGGTTTTATTTGGACATCTACACTCCAGAAGGCTGGGAGCCGAGCGTTATTAAAGAAGTGACCAGTGTATTCACAGGCATTGAGAATATAAACTATTATGGGTTAAAGAGGTCAGCAACCAGGATTTACTGTATAGCAGAAGGAACTATGGAAATGATGACCCACTCCAGTGCTTTTGCCTGGGAAATCCTGAGGACAGAGAAGCCTGGCGGGCTACAGTCCACGGGGTTGCAAAGAGTCAGACACGACCGAACGATTAACACATGGGGAAATATATTCATTATCTTGTAATAAGCTATAGTGGAAAAAAAACCCTGAAAATATACAAATAAATAAAATAACCTGAAAATATATGATAAATATACCCCCATCAATAGATATGGATACAAAGGAACATAAAAGGAAACCAAACATAAAGTGAATTAAAAGATTAATTGGAAAAAACACAAGACTGGGTTCTGGGCTGGGGATTCTCACCCACGGTGAAATGTCACAGGCTTCCCAGGCTGTCAGGGTGTGATGTGTGGGGTGTGGTCCAGTTGTAGGTTTCTAGAAAACACTGACCAGGTCCTTGGGTCTTCCCATCACCCAGATAGTGGAGAAGAGAGTCAGAGGGTCTCGGGTGTTGCAGGCGTGTCCCCTGCTCTCAGCTGGCAGCACACACCTCTCCCTGGGCAATGTCCCTGAGACCAGAGGAATCCGGATGAGCGGCTGCATAACCCCTGTCTTTGATGAGTGTGTCCTCTCAGCGCAGCTCCTGGCATGGTGGCCGAGTCTTTCCCATGTCCTAACACTCAGGCCCGTCTAGTCAAGGCTTTGGTTTTTCCAGTGGTCATGGATGGATGTGAGAGTCGAACTATAAAGAGAGCTGAGCACCGAAGAACTGATGCTTTTGAACTGTGGAGTTGGAGAAGACTTTTGAGCGTCCCTTGGACTGCAAGGAGATCCAACCAGTCCATTCTAAGGGAGATCAGTCCTGAAACTCCAATCCTTTGGACACCTAATGCAAAGAGCTGACTCATTGGAAAATACCCTGACTCATTGGAAAATACCCTGATGCTGAGAAAGATTGATGGCAGGAGGAGAAGGGGATGACAGAGGATGAGATGGTTGCATGGCATCACCGACTTGATGGATGTGAGTTTGAGTAAACTCCAGGAGTCGGTGATGGACAGGGAGGCCTGGCATGCTGCAGTCCATGGGGTCGCAAACAGTCAGACACAACTGAGTGACTGAACTGAACTGAACTGAACTGAACACTCAGGACATTCAGGGTGCCCCTTGCCCCGTTGGAGTCTGCCTCCAAGAAGCTGCCTGGGTCTTCTTACCTTGCTCAGCACCTGTCCTACCAGCCTGTCTTCATCATCCTGTGGGTCTGTCCTCAACTGATGGCCTGGCTGGTCCACCCGCAGTGACAGAGAGCAGATGCTGCAGCCTGTCCCGGGTGAGCACAGATTCCCGATGGGGTGCGGCCCCTTCGGTACCTGATGACCCTAGGGACCATCCCAGCCTGTCCGGGTTCCATGCGCTTTAGAATCACTGAAACATGGGGGCTGTGAGTGCTGGCCAGGCTTTCATTCCCTGAGCTCTTGGGAGGCGAGCTCTGATGACGCAGGGCCCTGACCTTGCACCTGTGCGTGTTATGACCTTGCACCTGTGTGTGTTGTCGTAAGTGGCTGCACAAAACAAGGGCACCCCCAGCCAGGGGAGCACAGAGGGGACTGGAACTGGCAGAGCAGGGACGACAGCAAACCCATCACCTCCTCTTGACAAACCACGAAAGGCTTCCCTCTCTGCTGGCTGTGCCCTTAGGACCGAGGTTTTAGGGTGCCTGCTCCACTTCCAGGGTCTGTGCCTGGTGACGCATCATACGTCTCCTTCGGTGTGGGCCCTGAAGCCATGCGGTCATCACAAGGCAAGCGTGTCCAGTGTTGTGGAGATGCAGGGGAAGCCAGTTCTGACCCCATGATGGAACTGTTGTTTTTGCCTTGCTCTCCATTGCTTTTGCTGTCATCATCATTCACAGTGGCCTGCCTCAGAGAATCCTGCCCCTCTGCCTGACTGTTAAACTAAACTGCCTCTGTTCAGAGCCCAGGAAGGAAGAAATTAACACATCTCCTGTGTGAGGCTTGACCATTCTAGGAGATATTTGCAAGATTAATGGCCTTTTTACTTTGTTTAATCACCCCCACGCCATCTCTGTTCTATAAAAGAACCTGCCATACAGACCCCTTTAGCATGGTTATTTTGAGACAGTCTGCAGAGGTTTGTCTAAGGAACAGGGTTGCGGGGGGAGGGGGGGCGTCTACTGATTTAAACAATAATCACATCTAAAAAATACCTTCATAGCAACCTCTGGACTAGTGTCTGAACACAGCAACAGGGCACCACAGCCTAGCCTAGCTGACACATAAAATTAAGCCCTCAGAGATTCAACCAACGTGAGATGTCTGCATTTGAACCCAAGAGTCCACTGCAACTGCCTCTGAGGTCAGGGCTGGGCTGGGGGAGAGGCCTGGGGGAAGAGGCAAGAGGGCGTCTGATGGGTAGGGCTCCACTCTACTCGTTTCAGCCGGAGCTGCCTTCTTTCACAGAGTGCCTCCACTGGGCATCAGTAAAAGACTCTGGGTAGGTGGGTAACATGCTTGGCATATGGAAGAAAAAAATATGATACATAAAAAAAAAATGTTTGCCGACTCACTGACACCTTGGATGACTGACTTTCAAGTATGATTGTGCAGCAAATCGTATTTCCCTGTGTGCCTGGATGTGCTTGCAGATTTCAAGTCATTCGCTCGATGATTTCCTGCCTGCTTCTCTCCCGCAAGTACACACGTGTGCGTGCACAGGCACACAGCCATAGGGAATCTGATGACCTAGCTTGTCGCTCCTAGGAACTCAGAGGCTGGCTCAGGTCTCCAGTTCCAGCCTTGTCCTTCTAACTTGCTGGTTCTGACCCAGTTGTGCTCTAACAAAGAGAAGTCACGGGCGTGACTGCGGGGCCTGGGACCTGCTGCAACGGTGAGTTTCTTACAAAGGTGGCCAGGCTGCTGCCTTTTGTACACTTGCTGTCGTCATCCCGTCGCTAAGTCGTGTCCGACTCTTTGCGACCCAGTGGACAGCAACACGCCAGGCTTCCCTGTCCTTCACCATCTCCTGAAGTTCACTTAAACTCATGGAGTCAATGATACCATCCAACCATCTCATCTTCCATTGCTCCCTTCTCCCCTGGCCTTCAATCTTTCCCAGCATCAGGGTCTTTTCCAGTGAGTCCGCCCTTCACACCAGGTGGCCAAAGGATTAGAGCTTCACCTTCAGCATCAGTCCTTCCAATGAATGTTCAGGGTTGATTTCCTTTAGGATGGACTGTTTTGATCTTCTTGCTGTCCAAAGGACACTCAAGAGTCTTTTCCAGCATCAATTTTTTGGTGCTCAGCCTTCTTTATGGTCCAACTCTCAAATTTGTACATGACTCCTGGAAAAACCATGTGCACACTTAAGATTATTTAATTGGCCTGCCGAGAAGATAGAGGAATTCCCTGGTGGCGCAGAGGTTAAAGTGTCTGCCTGCAATGTGGAAGACCTGAGAAGATAGAACCTTTCAGATTTCCTTCTGTCTATGTGGCTCCTTGTGGACTTTGTTGAAAATCAACAGCTCTCTTTGACCTTCATTATTCATTTTCCACTGAATGCCCACAAGACTTAGGATCAGCTGTTCTTGAGCTACAACCTGAAAAGCAGCAACAGGGTCTAAACATATATCATCTTGACACAAAAGACAGACTTGTTATCCCAGTTGGAGTGATTCATTTACAAACTTAGATGATTCTTTTGAGGTCATTTTTTGAAAGATAATGATCTCATCTAGTCTCATTCATTGTCAGATTTCTGTCTAGGCAAACATTTGCATACACATTTTAAAATACATTGAAACGAGAACCAAACCCGGTAACCTTGGACAAGTCATCCAAGCTACTGGCTCCTAATTTCCATCTGTGATAGGAAGAAGGAGGGGGATTAAATGATCATAAAGGGTCACCCTCTTCCCCACTACTGGGCACAGCAACCGTTAATACCCAAAAGTACCTGCCTGAGGAGCATGGAAAGGACGATCCCTGGAAATTGTTGCCTCTTATAGATATTACCTATTATTAAGTTTACCAAGAAACTTAGTTTTAATTTAATATACAGAAACATAATAGCTACTCAGTATTTCATTACTCAGGTGTATGGACAGTCAGTATATATGCTGCAAAAAGAGAGATGTCCTCCCAGTTTAGGGATGAGGCTGGTAAACATCACTCTGAATTATGCTAAAAATCATTATAAAATAATGAATTAGCTACCTGAGAACTTGAGAGTCCCTTGGAATGCAAGAAGATCAAACCAGTCAATCCCAAAGGAAATCAACCCTTAATATTCTCTGGAAGGACTGATGTTGAAGCTGAAGCTCTAACACTTTGGCCACCTGATGCGAAGACCTGACTGAATGGAAAAGATCCTGATACTAGGAAAGATTGAAGGCAAAAAGAGAAGGGGACAACCGAGGATGAGATGGTTAGATAGCAACACCGACTCAATGGACATGAATCTGAGCAAACTCCGGGAGACAGAGAAGGACAGGGAAGCCTGGCGTGCTGCAGTTCATGGGGTTGCAGAGTCAGACCTGACTCAGTGACTGAACAGCGAAATAACATCTGAGACATTAGTCCCCAGTGTGAAGGACTGACAGATGATAAGTTGATGTCTGATGAGATTCCTGTTACTTCTCAAGTTATACCAAAGACAGTGAGGCATCTTCACCAATTTGGAAAGTGTCCCCAGGGAGACCCACAAGGGAGGTTGCTAGCTGAAAGGAAGTTTTAATCCCATCTTGCTGTCACTTGTCCAGTTTCAGTGATTTTATATGAAATAGTTCCCATTTAAGTGGAGCTGAGACGCAAGATGGCAGTGAACAGGACCACAGCTTGTGTGTGGCCTCTGCCTGGGACAAGCCCAGCGTCTGTAGGACCCTGATAATGGGGGTGATGAAGATGCTTCTAATGCAGGGCCCTCTGAAGGCTCCAGGAGCAATTCAAAAAGGGTGAGGAGAACAGACAACATTCTGAAAGCTTCTGTGTGGCCAGACCTGCCCCAAACGCTTGGCTTCTATCATCTCATTGGATCCTCGTACAAACTCTAGAACAAAGCCCCCACTCAGTCACTTGACACACAGCAGAAGGGTCAGGGCAAGTACTTGCTGGGGCCACAAGCAGGTCAGTGGAGGAAGGACTCGAACCCAGGTAGACACTCTCCATCATAAACTACTCAAAGTGGGCAGCAGTCTGAGCTTCAAGTGGGAGGTTGTTTTACATCCAGACCCTCAGAGGTACCAGGGGTGATGAGCTCGTGCACTGGACTTCTCGAGGGCCACCAGGCTGCCCCTGGGGTAGCGTTCCTCTCCTGGGACTGCCTCCCCTCCCAGCTTCCGCCTGGGTGGAGCTAGATCACTGCTCTCTCCAGGCGCCTTGCCGAGCTCAGGCAGTGACTCTTTCACACATTTCAGCCTCTTTGTAACACGCTCGTTCCCACTGCGACGGAGACACAGGTCACAGGTGTTCCCTTCCGGGGTCTCTTTCACAAAGTTAATGCCAGGATTAACACTAATCTGAAGGACTTGAAATCACGAAGAGGAACATGCATTTAAAGCTTTGTGATTGAATGTTCTAAGTGGAATTTCTAACCACATAAAAGTGTGAAGGAAGAGTGAATAGGATGCCCTATTTTATATTCTCCAGATATACAGACAAGCTCGATGCTTTCGGGGGGGATAACCCACAGGAGTTCAGTGGTGTCAACTCCCACCGTAGAAAACAGGAGAACTGCTTCGTGTGTGTAGGCCTAGACCCAGACCCAGTGGCAAACACGAGCTCAACAGAACCATTAACGTCAACACGGAGAGCTGCGCGCACGGGTGCCCCAGGCCTCTGTGGCCCCTCACATACGGTGGACATCTAAGTGGTCCATCCCATCAGGCTTTTTTGATGTGAAAAGTGACAGGCTTATAAATAAAATATCCTTGGCCATCCCAGCGGGCTTTGTGGTCCTTGGGGGTGTTACTGTATTCATACACTGACTGCCTTGATGCAGAGAAACATCTCTCCTGCTACTATTTTGCTTCTAAGATGTAAGTGACAATATTATTTTGGAGGAAAGGAGCAGGACACCATCTCCATGAAGATACAGTGCAGATCTGGGAGTAAAAATTATCCATGAGTTAGTAGATTTGCAATACGTGTATAGTTAATATTGCTGCCATATTAGCCTGTATAAGATAACATGGAAGATCAGTCTTTAGAGATCCCTGGATACCCCAGAGTGTAAACAGCAATTATTTATGTTGTGGAGACTACCATTTATAAATGGCATGGATTCCTCCTCTTTAGGGCTCAGGAGCATCATACATCAAGACTATGGAAGTTACCTTAAACACTGAATCTTTCCTTTTCAATTGAGGAGGATATTGATTGAATTAAACTGAATTTGCTCAAAGCTATCATCACTCCTATTTGCTCCAACTACATGACATTTTCCAAATAAATTGAGTCTTCAGATTTAGATATCTGAACAGCACAAGAATGCACAGGGATTTCAAATTATTTGATTGACTTCATCAGAAAATATCCTGACGTCTCAAACATCAAGACAAAAATGTACTGGGGCCCAAATAATCTGTTTTATTATATGGGTTACAAAATCACTTGTTCTCATCTCCACTTTAAACTATGGAGATGGGTGGGATGCCTACATAGAGAAGTTCATTTTGGTGGTAGGAGAGGGCATTAGATTTAGCAGTATGCCTAATTTGTTTGGGCTTCCCAGGGGGTGCTAGTGGTGAAGAATCCACCTGCCAGTGCTGGAGATGCAACAGACTAAGGTTTGCTCCCTGGGTCGGGAAGCTCCCCTGGAGAAGGAAATGGCAACCTCCTCCAGGGTTCTTGCCTGGGAAATATTATGAACAGAGGAGCCTGGTGGGTCCATGGGGTCGCAAAGAGTCGGACAAGACTGAGCACAAGAATCTCATCATCATCTAATTTGTTTGCAAAAATAAGACAAGCTTCTGGTTGGTAGCCTGACTGATTTAAACCATTATAGATTTGGGAAGACAATAGAGTCTGTTCAGTATGCTAAGTAACTGAAACAGGGGCCCCTCTTAGTGAGGTCCTTGGAAGAAAAGTTGTGACCAACCTAGACAGCTTATTAAAAGGCAGAGACATTACTTTGCCAACAAAGGTCTGTCTAGTCAAAGTTTTGGCTTTTATCAGTAGTCATGTATGGATGTGAGAGTTGGACTATAAAGAAAGCTGAGCACTGAAGAATTGATGTTTTTGAACTGTGGTGCTGGAGAAGACTTTAGAGAGTCCCTTGGAGAGCAAGGAGATCCAACCAGTCCATCATAAAGGAGATCAGTCCTGGGTGTTCATTGAAAGGATTGATGTTGAAGCTGCAGCTCCAATACACGGGTCACCTGATATGAAGAACTGACTCACTGGAAAAGACCCTGATGCTGGGAAAGATTGAAGGCCAGAGGAGAAGGGAATGACAGAGCATGAGATGGGTGGATGGCATCACTGACTAGATGGACATGAGTTTGAGTCAGCTCTGGGAGTTGGTGATGGACAGGGAAGCCTGGCGTGCTGTGGTCCATGGGATCACAAGAGTTGGACAGGCCTGAATGACTTAATGACTGACTTAGTGAGGTCTGGGTCTCCAGCTTTCCTGCCCAGGACCTTTGATGCTGTGCCATCTGAGAGAGGCACACTTCCCTTTCCAACCAGCAGGCAGCAACTAAGGGAAATCGCCTCTGGTATTTTTTGGCATCCTCAATTCTATCCCTGTACAGGAAGAACCCTTGGAGAAGGAAATGGTAGCCCACTCCAGGATCCTCGGCTGAGAATCCCATGGACAGAAGAGCCTGGTAGGCTACAGTGCATGGGGTCTCAGAATTGGACGCTACTGAGCGACTGAGCATGCACGCAGCATGCCATGCTTGGGTTTTAATTAGCTCCACTGACTGTTGGAGCTCCACTATTCACTGAACTAGCCCTAAAACAGCAGGGACAATACAAAGTGAAACCTGCTTTCTGGGCTGTTCAGAACAAATAAAATGTCACCCACGTGAGTTTGGATGCTCACATACACTTGTCTCTTGTGAGCGATCGGCCTGCTGGCCTGACAGGATAAGTGAAAATATCCTGGGGTCGTGTCAGCATCCTCATGACCTGCATAGGTCCACCAGCTGAGATTAGCTTTGGATTTAATCTTATCACTTGATTACGCACTTCCTTCTAAAGAGACCCTGCTCGCCCCCACTTTAATATGGCTGGTGTGGGCAGTTTACCGGAGCCGTTTCTCCTCCCTGAGTCTTGTCGGTCGGTGTTTTCTCGTCTCCCTTACACTTGCTCCCAGGCCTGGCTGTGTGTGACAGTAGCCCTTGGATCTTCTGGGAAATGTCAAAAAAAGCTGCAATAAATGACTAAACTCTGAGGTGCTCTTTGTGATTCCCACTACAGTGACTCTGCTCAAGGACTCAGAAATCTCCGTGAGAGCTGACAGTGTCCAAGGAACATTGGGACAGGTGTCCCGTCCTGAGACTGAGCGACGGCTCCCAAGCTTTATTCCCCAAACAGATGACTTTGTGAAAGTCATCTGCTCAACATTAAGTCATCAAAAAGAATTTACAGAGGATGCAGTGGACTCAAAGAATGGATTTAATCATGATTAAATGTTTTTAATGAGCATATGAAAAGCTATCTTGTCTCTTCTTCATTAACATGTAACATGCAGTTTAACTGCCAATAGTCATACAGAGTGAAATGAGACAGTCTTTAAATAACATCTAATAACAACTAATCCCTCAGACTTGAGAAAAAAGAAAAAAAATCTTATGAAAGTTCTTATATATTAGATATATATATATATAATAAATGGTTAGCACACTTAAGTATAGCAATTCTAATAGAAAATATTTATATATGTTAATTGTCTCTGTCTACAAACCTTTTTGAAAAATGATGCCAATGGTTAACTATAAAGTAATTAATTTTCCTAAATTGTGTTTAGGCTTCCCTGATAGCTCAGTTGGTAAAGAATCCACCTGCAATGCAGGAGACCCCGGTTCAATTCCTGGGCAGGGAAGATCCGCTGGAGAAGGGATAAGCTACCCACTCCAGTATTCTTGGGCTTCCCTTGTGGCTCTGCTGGTAAAGAATCGGTGTGCAATACAGGAGACCTGGGTTCCATCACTGGGTTGGGAAGATCCCCTCGAGAAAGGAAAGGTTACCCACTCCAGTAATCTGGCCTGGAGAATTCCAGGGACTGTACAGTCCATGGGGTCTCAAAGAGTCGGATACAACTAAGTGACTTTCACAAATCGTGTTCAATTTTCTTGATCATATAATTATTTACATATGATCAATAACAGTTCTTTATCCTTTCCAAAGAATAGCAAGGAGAAATAAGAAAGCCTTCCTCAGCGATCAATGCAAAGAAATAGAGGGAAACAACAGAATGGGAAAGACTAGAGATCTCTTCAAGAAAATTAGAAATACCAAGGGAATATTTCATGCAAAGATGAGCTTGATAAAGGACAGAAATGGTATGGATCTAACAGAAGCAGAAGATATTAAGAAGAGGTGGCAAGAATACACAGAACTGTACAAAAAAGATTTTCACGACCCAGATAATCACGATGGTGTGGTCACTGACCTAGAGCCAGACATCCTGGAATGTGAAGTCAAGTAGGCCTTAGAAAGCATCACTACAAACAAAGCTAGTGGAGGTGATGGAATTCCAGTTGAGCTCTTTCAAATCCTGGAGGATGATGCTGTGAAAGTGCTGCACTCAATATGCCAGAAAATTTGGAAAACTCAGCAGTGGCCACAGGACTGGAAAAGGTCAGTTTTCATTCCAATCCCAAAGAAAAACAATGCCAAAGAATGCTCAGACTACAGCACAATTGCACTCATCTCACACGCTAGTAAAGTAATGCTCAAAATTCTCCAAGCCAGGCTTCAGCAATATGTGAACCACAAACTTCCAGACGTTCAAGCTGGTTTTAGAAAAGGCAGAGGAACCAGAGATTAAATTGCCAACATCTGCTGGATCATGGAAAAACCAAGAGAGTTCCAGAAAAACATCCATTTCTGCTTTATTGACTATGCCAAAGCCTTTGACTCTGTGGATCACAGTAAACTATAGAAAATTCTGAAGTAGATCAGAATTCCAGACCACCTGACCTGCCTCTTGAGAAACCTGTATGCAGATCAGGAAGCAACAGGTAGAACTGGACATGGGACAATAGATGGTTCCAGATAGGAAAAAGAGTACATCAAGGCTGTATATTGTCACCCTGCTTACTTAATTTATATGCAGAATACATCATGAGAAACACTGGGCTGGAAGAAGCACAAGCTGGAATCAAGATTGCCGGGAGAAATATCAATAACCTCAGGTATGCAGATGATACCACCCTCATGGCAGAAAGAAAAGAAGAACTAAAGAGCCTCTTGATAAAGGTGAAAGAGGAGAGTGAAAAAGTTGGCTTAAAGCTCAACATTCAGAAAACGAAGATCATGGCATCTGGTCCCATCACTTCATGGCAAATAGATGGGGAAACAGTGGAAACAGTGCCAGACTTTATTTTTTTGGGCTCCAAAATCAGTGCAGATGGTGACTGCAGCCATGAAATTAAAAGACGCTTACTCCTTGGAAGGAAAGTTATGACCAACCTAGAGAGCATATTCAAAAGCAGAGACCTTACTTTGCCAACAAAGGTCTGTCTAGTCAAGGCTATGGTTTTTCCTGTGGTCATGCATGGATGTGAGAGTTGGACTGTGAAGAAGGCTGAGGGCCAAAGAATTGATGCTTTTGAACTGTGGTGTTGGAGAAGACTCTTGAGAGTCCCTTGGACTGCAAGGAGATCCAACCAGTCCATTCTGAAGGAGATCAGTTCTAGGTGTTCATTGGAAGGACTAATGCTAAAGCTGAAACTCCAATACTTTGGCCACCTGATGTGAAGAGTTGACTCATTGGAAAAGACTCTGATGCTGGGAGGGATTGGGGGCAGGAGGAGAAGGGGACGACAGAGGATGAGATGGCTGGATGGCATCACTGACTCTATGGACATGAGTTTGGGTGAACTCCCGGAATTGGTGATGGACACGGAAGCCTGGCGTGCCGCGATTCATGGGGTCGCAAAGAGTTGGAGACGAATGAGCGACTGAACTGAACTAAACTGAAAGGAACATGATTTTAACTATGGACATGCCAGAAACCCCATCTAATTAGTTACAACAAGCCTACAAATACAGAGCTGGGACTCTTCCTCAGGTGTGAAAAGATGCTGGGGAAGACTTCCCAGGAGTGCTGGCTGGAATCCTGTGGCCCATGGAACCCTGGCCCTATGATAGTATCAATTCCTGGCAAGGTGGGAAGATTGACACATTTCACAATCTCAGAGAAAGAAGGCGCCCTTATTATTGAAGGTATTAAAGAAAAAACGTAGCAGCGGTGGATCAGATGCCTCTTCATGTCTCACGCGAGAGGCGCACTGGTAAGTGCAAGAAAATAAACCTGACCAGTAACTGTAGTCTAGGATTTACAAAGCCTCAGTCTTAATGGTATATAGCTTTAGCATTTTAAGCCATATAGTAAGGCTGCATTTATATACCAAGAGACATCCTTTGTAATAAGTAAATAAAGGTGGTAAATAAAGCAAACCATGAAGCTTACCATGCACAATCAGAAAATCACAAAAGAGTGAGGTCAAAGCTATGTCGTAAAGGCTCCAGTAGGCTGTCGTGTGCGCCCGGCTCCTCAGCCCTCTCTGCAGCCACACACTCCTGCCCTCTTCACAGATGGTGAGCATTTCCCTGCCCCTTCATTTTGGACTTGGCCACGGGACTTGCTTCACCTGACGGTATATCCGCAGAAGGGACAGTGTTCCATTTCTTATCACAGGAGGTCTCACACATGTCCACTCAGCATCTCAGGTCTCTGCTGTTGCCATGAGAACATGCTCCCATGGTGACTGCTGGGCTTTCAGCCTTGACTCCAGAGTAAGATGTGTGGGTGGACCTGGACCACAGGTCTGATGTGGGAAGCAGTGCCATCCCCACCCAGCCCAGTGGAGATCCACAGAACCCTTGAAGACCCACAGACATGGGTGCAAAGATAGATACCTTGTTCTAAAGCCTTGGTTTGGGGGATGGTTGTTATGCAGCAATGAGTAACTGATACAGGGGTGAGTAACTGACAACAGGGAGGGGCTCTGGTGCCTGAGTGGCTCCTTATCTTGCTCTGTTATCTACAAGCTCTCAGAACACAGCTCACATTTGGAGACAATAACATCTTGTACTTGAGATAATAGAAAAATAGCAGGTACACTCTGTATAACACTGGAGAGCTAAGAAATGATACCTTAAAACTTTCCTGTGAGTTACTGTTTCCTTAGGGTAAATGATTTTGTCACTGAGTATTGTAACAGCAATGTCTGAAGATATATTGTAACTATGAGGCTGTGAAAATCACAAGAGAAAATTGCCATTTATCCACTATGATCAAATTATGAATTGATAGTCTATAGTTTTGATTTCTTTATATTTTGAAACTTTTAAAGAGAAGTAGGTCTGAAGACTGGACTGTCTTATATCTCTTTTTAAGCAAGAGGACTTTTTAAGTACTCTGTCTCTGATTGTCTCTTCATGAAGAGGATCTCCTACAGCCTCCATCAGCCCCTTTTCCTTTTAGACCCTAATCTCCCTTCTGTGAACTCCCATCGGGCTTCACACCACTCTTGCATAGCTGGATCATTATTGCACTGCATCCATCTGAGTTTTGAAACCTGGACTTTAATGCTGGTGTGAAAATGTCCCCAGCTCACAACAGGTGCTCAGCAATGTTGAATTGCTTGCGTGACCAAACCTGAGGCACACCCTCTCTTAGGGTCCTCTAACAAGATTGTTGGCAGAACAATACTTAAGAAGATGTTTGTCTTATGTGCAGAGGTGAGACAATGAAATGTTTGGGCAGAAGATCAGACTCTGAACTTCTCAGATCATCTAGAGCTAGGTCTAATCAGGACAATGTCCTTCCTAGGAGATCAGTGGGCAAATGAACTTCCATAAGGCATATTTTCTTCTTAAGTGAAATATGGTTACTAACAATGACCTTATGCATCTGTTCTAATGGTTAAGTGGAATCATTGTGTAAAGGGCCTGGCACACACTAGGTCATTTCATCAAAGCTTGCTAACACTGGGCAGTACAGATCCTTGATATGTGAATAAGTGTTGTTCCCTCTGGCCAAGGATCCTGCATCAGATTAGTAATTTTCACCCAGCACCTTCATGCTCTCCCTCAGCAATATTTAGGGGACCATTACATCACCCCAACTAAGGGATCGTGTAATTCATCTTTTTAAAAATGATTTTAAAGCCTTGAATTTGTTACAATATTCTTCTTTTTTATGCTTTGTTTTTTGGTCTTGAGGCATGTGGGATCTTAACTCGCTGACCAGGGATCCAACCTGCACTCCTTGCATTGGAAGGTGAAGTCTTATCCAGTGGACTGCCAGGGAAGTCCCCTGCAATTCTTCTTAACAAGAACAAAAAACCAACACACTACTTTTTAAAAAATGATGAGAACATTTCACTCTTGAAACAGGAGGGTCTAAAGCTTGGTAGTTAAAGTTGTGATTTTAATCCATGACGCGCCCTGACATGCTCAGAAGCAGTACCGAGTATGACATAATTTAAGGCGCCAGCTGCGCTCACAGGGAATTTGTCTGGAGAATTATTTCTCAGGCTCAAGGATCTGATTCCATTTGCACTGACTGTCCTGTGGATTCAGGTGGGAGCTTCAGGAGCCCAGGCCAGGCCCCTCACATCCTTGGGGCACCACCTGTGTGCTTGGATGTCAGGAGCCCCCTTCCCCGTGGCATGTGTCACAGATGGACGGCCACTCCTTCCGTCTTCACTGCATGGGGTTTTATGAAGTATTCCCAGAGGATGCGGAGGCAAGCGTTTTCATGACATCCTTTTTCATTGGTAGAGCAGAAGCCCTCAAGCTTATTCAAGTATTTGGTCAAAGAATGTTACAAATCATGTATTTAAAACAATTGTGTATGAATGGCAGAAGATTTTGATAGCATATTAAAATGATATTAATGAGGCTCCCCAGGTGGCACTAGTGGAAAAGAATTTGCCTGCTAATGTAGGAGACGTGGGTTCAATCCCTGGGTCGGGAGATGCCCTGGAGGAATCAGTGGCAACCTACTTTAGTATTCTTGCCTGAGCTTGGCAGGCTATAGTCCATGGGGATGGTGAACTAGTCTGATACAACTGAGCATGCACACACAGGTACATTAATATCAACCAAATGATTTCTAGGTAATTGTTGTCAGTGAGACTCACTACCAAAATGAACAAAAATCTGAGTGTTGTTGTGAAATTGTCAGAGGAAGCAAAAGCCAAAACACCATCTTGACAGTTTCTAATACAGCTTCTATTACAGCCCATGACAGTTATAAACAAAAACTAGCCAGAATGTGTACAGCAGTGGATGGAGCGTTTGGCGCGTTGGTCTCAGACTTGACTATCAGCTGCAGAACTGTGGGCCAGTCACCAGCAGGAAGATTGAAGCAGGTGAGAACCGAGGTAGGTGTGCACTGACAGTGCACGTAGCTCCGGACAGACACAGCTACGATGACGCAGAAGTCCCTAGGCTACAAAACCATTAGACATTAAAGCCCCGTGGTTTCAAAATCTCTGGCAACAGACTCAGAGTGACCATGGGCAGAACCAAACCCGGGCACACCCTTCCTTAGGGACGCCGTGTGCATGTGGTTTAGTGAAGGGCGTACAAAGAGCGAAGCACACGTTTTGGCAGAAGGTTGCAACCAGCCCATCCTAAAGGAGATCAGTCCTGAACGTTCACTGGAAGGACTGATGCCGAAGCTGGAACTCCAACTTTGGCCGCCTGATATGAAGAACTGACTCACTGGAAAAGACCTTGATGCTGGGAGAGATTGAAGGCAGGAGGGGGAGGGGACGACAGAGGATGAGGTCGTTGGATGGCATCACCAACTCAATGGATGTGAGTTTGAGCAAACTCTGGGAGTTGGCGAAGGACAGGGAAGCCTGGCATGCTGCAGTCCGTGGGGTCACAAAAAGTTGGATCCGACTGAGTGATTGAACTGAACTGCAGATAGTCACAAGAAACAGATGGCTCCTTTAGTGATCTTAGTGGTTTGGTTTTTTTTTTTTTGGTATGAGAAGATGCAAGAACTTGGGTTCATAAAGTCTCCTGAAAGTATCTGGCTATCTGAAGGCCTGTTCTTCCAGTTTCCCAGAGCACAGAGGGCCTCATTCCTGAGTTCCACTCTGAAGTCCTTTCATGGTGTGTTAATGGTCAGGGCCTGCAGTGACCAGTGACTTCATTTTTATAGAACCAGACGGTGAACGACAGTTTTTAGTTGGTACCCCCATTGCAATAGCCTCAGATTAAGTCTTCCTAGCCATTTTTAACACGTGCCAGAATAATTTTTCCTCTCACACTTGTCAACAAACTTAGGCTCTTTTTCATCTTTCCCAAATCTTAAATTAGCATAAAACTTATGAAGAGCTTGGCTAATTCAAACTGATGGCTTGAGAAGCCCTCACAGATTGCCAAATTGTGTGGTTTGGACTGTCAGCTAACACAGTGAAATGAGATTTGTTGGAATCTATATTTGTCAGCGATGGGAACAGCTGAGTGCTGACGCCCAGCTGACATCAAGCCCTCCGCTGCCAGTGTGCTGTTACGAGGCTCCTCATGCCTGTGTGCTAAGTTGCTTCAGGCATGTCTGACTCTTTGTGACCACATGGACCGTAGCCCGCCAGGGTCCTCTGTCCACAGGGCTCTCTTGGCAAGAATACTGGAGTGGGTTGCCGTGCCCTCCTCCAGGGGATTCTCCCGACTCAGGGATCGAACTCGCATCTCTTGAGTCTCCTGCACTGGCAGGCTGGTTCTTTACTACTGGCGCCACCAGGGAAGCCCACAAGGCTTCTGAGTTTCCTGCAAATGTGTCAGATCATGTTTCTCTTCTGAGGGTTCAAAGCCAGACCATGGGATGGAAGAAAGAACAAAGGCCTCTCTCAGAGCTTATTCTTACTCCCCTGGGCCATGTGTCTCTGTGGCTCTGTCACGTGGTCCATCCTGCAGAAACCCCACAGGGAACCACAGGTTCAGCAGGATATGAGCAGAGCGTCTCCCAAGAGGACTTGAGAAAACTGCTGAGTCATCGCCTACAATCTGCTGAAGAACAGAGACCACCTCCCTGGGGCTCATAATTCCCACGATGACAGGCAGACTGCAGACAGCCTGACTGAATCCCGCAGGACATGGGAGTTGAAGGGCTGGCTTTATCTCAGTGCATCACAGCTTGTTTGGACCAGAACTTGTCTGGCAGGTCACAGAGAGGTACAGACAGGCCCCTCCCACAGCCGCTGTAGGACTGACTTCATCTGGAACACGTCATTGATGGTCCCTCCCCTACGAGTTTCGGTTCAGTTCAGTTGCTCAGTCATGTCCGACTCTTTGTGACCCCATGGACTGAAGCAAGCCAGGCCTCCCTATCCATCATCAATTCCCAGAGTTTACTCAAACTCATGTCCATTGAGTTGGTAATGCCATCCAACCATCTCATCCTCTGTCATCCCCTTCTCCTGCCCTCAATCTTTCCCAGCATCAGGGTCTTTTCAAATGAGTCAGTTCTTTGCATCAGATGGCCAAGTATTGGAGTTTCAGCTTCAGTCCTTCCAGTGAGTATTCAGGACTGACTTCATTTAGAATTGACTGGTTGGATCTCCTTGCAGTTCAAGGGACCCTCAAGAGTCTTCTCCAACACCACAGTTTAAAAGCATCAGTTCTTCGGTGCTCAGCTTTCTTTATGGTCCAACTCTCACATCCATATATGACTACTGGAAAACCCAAAGCCTTGACTAGACAGACCTTTGTTGGCAAAGTAACGTCTCTGCTTTTTAATATGCTGTCTAGGTTGGTCATAACTTTTCTTCCAAGCAGCAAGTGTCTTTTAATTTCATGACTGCAGTCACCATCTGCAGTGATTTTGAAGCCCAAAAAATTACTGCAAGTTTCTCTTCTCCCAAATTTGCACAGGCTCATCTGGGGTCTCGTATTCAGATAAACATCTGGTGCATCAGCTCCAGAGCAGCAGCCTTTGAGACCTGAGGCCCTCCTCCATGAGGGGAGGAGCGACATTTCCTCCCTAGTCTTGGTTTCTGCTTCCTGCGCGCAGGAGACCCTGGCTAACTGCATCTTTTATCACCACTTCTCCCACATCAGCATCCCATAGTATCATTTGTATTAGCTTAATTTAAGTGTTAATCATTCTGAAGTAGAAAAAGAAATGCTTTCTTAGGAAGATCATCTTTCAATTAAAATCTGAACCTAGCCTTATAACAATCAGATGAAATGAAATATATCCCAATGTGTTTCATGAAGACACCAACATTTTCTGTCTTTTAGACACCACTGTTAATATGCCAGGGCTTCCCTGCTGGTTCAGTGGCAAAGAATCCACTTACCAATGCAGGATCATAGAAAAAGCAAGAGAATTAAAAAAAAAATCTACTTCTGCTTCATTGACTATGCTAAAGCCTTTGACTGTCTGGATCACAACAAACTGTGGAAAATTCTTCAAGAGATGGGAATACCAGACCACCTTACCTGGCTCCTGAGAAATCTGTATGCAGGTCAAGAAGCAATAGTAGGAACTGGACATGAAACAACGGACTGGTTCCAAATTGGGAAAGGAGTGCGTCAAGGCTGTATATTGGCATCTTACTTATTTCACTTCTTTGCAGAGTACATCATGCCAAGTGCTGGACTGGATGAAGTACAAGCTGGAATCTACATTGCAGGGAGAAATACCAATAACCTCAGATATGCAGATGACACCACCCTTATGGCAGAAAGCAAAGAGGAACTAAAGAGCCTCTTGATGAAAGTGAAAGAGGAGAGTGAAAAAGCTGGCTTAAATCTCAACATTCAGAAAGCTAAGATCATGGCATCTGGTCCCATCATTTCATGGCAAATAGAAGGGGAAACAGGGGAAACAGTGACAGACTATTTTTTTGGGCTCCAAAATCACTGAAGATGATGACTGCAGTCATGAAATTAAAAGACGCTTGCTCTTTGAAAAAAAAAAAAAAAAAAGCTATGATAAACCTAGACAGCATATTAAAAAGCAGAGACATTACTTTGCCAACAAAGATCTGTCTAGTCAAAGCTATGTTTTTTCCAGTAGTCACGTATGGATGTGAGAGTTGGACCATAAAAAAAGCTGAATGCCAAAGAATTGATGCTTTTGAATTGTGGTGTTGGAGAAGACTCCTGAGAGTCTCTTGGGCTGCAAGGAGATCCAACCAGTCAGTTCTAAAGGAAATCAGTCCTGAATATTCATTGGAAGGACTGAAGCAGAACCTGAAACTCCAATCTTTTGGCACCTGATGTGAAAACCTGACTCATTTGAAAAGACCCTGATGCTGGGAAAGATTGAAGGCAGGAGGAGAAGCAGCCGACAGAGGATGTGATGGTTGAATGGCATCACTGACTCGAGAATTGAGTTTGAGGAAGCTCTGGGAAATGGTGATGAACAGGGAAGTCTGGCATGCTGCAGTCCATGGGATCACAAAAAGTCAGACAAGACTGAGGGACTGAGCTGAACCGAACTAATGCAGGAGATGCAGGTTCGATCCCTGGGTAGGGAAGATCCCCTGGAGTAGGAAACGGCAACCCGCTCCAGTATTCTTGCCTGGAGAATCCCCTGGACAAAGGTGCCTGGTGGGCTATGGTCCATGGGGTTGCAAAAGAGTCAGACGTGACTTAGCAACTAAACAACAACAAATTAACAGATGTAATTAAATGTATATTTTTACAGAGAAAACAATGCAAGATGCTCACTGGAGACATTTAACTGTACCACATCTGTTATTTAAAAAGTTCGGAGCATAGTATTTTAAATGCCTTTTTAAAATTTTATAAGAATAATATTGGGTCATGTTTAGGGCTTAGCTTCTTTTATAATATTGATTGTGTGAGAATTTAATGTAAGCTAAGTACTTGTGGTGGTGGTTGTTGATGACTTGAAATAACACAAAGGATTGGGTTTGAAATTCAACTCCTAGGAGTCAGCAGTGTTACCCAATTTCCCGGCTGCCAGGTGCCAGGGAGTGCAAGACACAGGCTGAACAGACAAAGGGGACCCCGTTTGGTTTGCATTGTTCCAAGATTAATGCCTATAAAGCCCTTAAGTAGGATATGGAGCTACGTTTCCAGGCCGGAAAGAGTGCATTTGGTTATGAGACATCCACTTTACACTGAGATAGTTATTTAACTTCTGTGTCATTTTCCAAAGAGCCTTGCCCCAGAAATGCCCAGCTTGTAGGTTTGTTTTCTGCCAGCAATCCTAGTCAACGAGCTACATCCCGCTGAGAGCAATCCATAGATACAGACTCTCTAAGGACTCAAGCATCATTGATTTGCTTGACAGCAATTTATCAATTCGTTATTTCCAAGAAGCCTTGACCTGTTCACCCTCTATCAATCCAACGCCTATCTATCCTCCAATCAATCTCTTGATCTATTTATCCCTCCTGTATATATTTATATCTCCATCTGTTTTTCTATCAATAGATTTAGAAAGTCCAAGAGATAGAGAAGAAAACTTGAGAAACCCATGCACCTTCCCAGGACTAATGAAAAGACCTTTCAGTGGCATAAATGCAAACCTTTCTCCCCAACTTTTATTAAATTAATGCTTCTTGAGAGGAGTTACGTGGCCAGGAAGCCAATGTTTCACCAATGACCTGTCACAGACTAAGATCTCACTGTAGATTTGGGGGCTTTAAATCCCCCTGGGGGCCGTGTTCCAAATTCACATCTTTGCACAAGCCACTTCCCTCTCAGCTTAGAAAATGCGTTTGTCCTTCCATGAAAAAAAAGATCTCCCCGGGATCCTGGCTTTTTCTCTGCCTTTTGGGCTTTCCCATACCTTCCGATCTGGGCTAAAGCACCTGGAGGAATTATTGAGAACAGAGTTTCTTTATCCCTTTTCCAACAGATTGCAGTCTGGCTTCTGACCACAGTTCCTATCACATCCCTGAAGGGACTATTGGGAGGACTTCCTATCATGATGGGAACCTCCGGTGGAAACCAGGGGTGTTTTCTGTCTTTTCTCATCAGAGGGGAGTAACCCTAGTGGCAGGCATCGTCCTCCCTGTGTTCTGGAATGTCCCTCCCCAGGATGCACTATTGCCCTGCCTGACTCTGCAAGCTGAGGTTTCCCAGGCCCCATAGATGATGCCACAGGGCTGGCCTCACCCCCAGCTGATGACGGACCCACTATGACTCCCAAACCTGTCCTTGTGGTCCCAATCTGTGTCGTGAGCTCCAGCCTGGGCTCCCGGTGGTTCTGGGAGAGTCATCTGAAGTCCCACCTACATCTCAGGTACAGCTCACTGTGACTCTGCCGCACACCTGCCCCCCATCCACGCACCCCGTCTCTGGCCAGCTTCACAGAGTCACCCCTGTGATCACATTCATCTCCGCCAGAATTTGAAGTCATCACCCACCACTCCTCCACGTTCCTCTCCCTGACACAGCCTCCCCTTGGTTCTGTTCCCCAAATAAGGACTGACACACGTTTGCCTCTCTATCCACCTTTTAATGCGTGGTTTCAAGCCCTCAGCGTATTTTTTAATACTGGGAAACACTTGGAATGTTTTCTTCACTGGCCTCTTTCATTCAGATCTGATTTCTCTCCAATTCCTTTTTTTCATCCCCTGGCCCACATGAGCTTTCTGGAATGCAGACCTCATGCAAACAGATATGGCCAACTGGGTGCTGATAAATCATGGGGGAGCCAGTAATTAAAGAGCGCAGCATTGAACTGGAAGGCACCAGATTTATTGGCAAATATGCAAATGCTCACTGCTGACCTAGCAGAACACCCAGGCACACAGTGCTTCCTGAGTAAATACCTTTCTGAAAACTGTGGAAGGCTATCTCACTGAAAGCGTCTTTCCTTCTGAAATATGCTTTCAGAAAGACATGGCAGCAAGACTATTTAGTAACTGAGGGCTCTGTGTTCATGGAAAGAGTATACCTAATGGGCACGGGCTGCCTTGCAAATCCTTGAGGTTAGGCATTTGATACAGCTTTTCCTAAACCTTACATAAGATATTTCTGTCAACTTGGATTTGAGGGGAGCCCTGAGCTTCCTTAAAAGAATTTATCATGTGAGAGTAAGGTGCTTTTTGCTTTCTTATAATGTTTCTGAGCTTTGCAAGATCTGACATATTTATCTTATAATTAGGAGAAACAATAACAGAATTAATCAACACAAACTTTTAATGACAAATTATGTCCGTCTTGGTTCTTGGTTCTCATGAGCAGTCCCAGCTGGGAGAAGCCACCTGCCTGCCTCTAGAGAGGTTTGTTCTTAAGCAGGATAGAAGAAGCGCTTTCTTGGCACCTGGAGTCTCTCCTCCTCCTCCTCCTCCTCCCCCCACTCCTCCTCTGCTCTGTTAAATCCGTGGGGTCTCCCGCAGGAAGAGAGGGCGGCAGGACCAGGGCTGTTTAAGCGGTGTTTGCATGCCAGTGAGAAGATGGAACAGTGTAGCAGGAGGGTGCGTCTCTTCTGTCTCAGCTGTGATACTCTTGACCTTTATCTGCAGCTAGGCTTCCTGACGAGAGCTGCCTTGGGTGTGGGGGGTGCGTGTGTGTGAGAGAGAGAAGGGGTGTGTGTGTGTGAGAGAGAGAGAAGGGGTGTGTGTGTGAGAGAGAGAAGGGGTGTGTGTGTGTGAGAGAGAGAGAGGGGTGTGTGTGTGTGAGAGAGAGAAGGGGTGTGTGTGTGAGAGAGAGAGAAGGGGTGTGTGTGTGTGTGAGAGAGAGAAGGGGTGTGCGTGTGTGAGAGAGAGAGAAGGGGTGTGTGTGTGAGAGAGAGAGAGAAGGGGTGTGTGTGTGTGAGAGAGAGAAGGGGTGTGTGTGTGTGAGAGAGAGAGAAGGGGTGTGTATGTGTGAGAGAGAGAAGGGGTGTGTGTGTGAGAGAGAGAGAGAAGGGGTGTGTGTGTGTGTGAGAGAGAGAAGGGGTGTGTGTGTGTGTGAGAGAGAGAAGGGGTGTGTATGTGTGAGAGAGAGAAGGGGTGTGTGTGTGTGTGAGAGAGAGAAGGGGTGTGTGTGTGTGTGAGAGAGAGAAGGGGTGTGCGTGTGTGAGAGAGAGAGAAGGGGTGTGTGTGTGAGAGAGAGAGAGAAGGGGTGTGTGTGTGTGTGAGAGAGAGAAGGGGTGTGTGTGTGAGAGAGAGAGAAGGGGTGTGTGTGTGAGAGAGAGAGAGAAGGGGTGTGTGTGTGTGTGAGAGAGAGAAGGGGTGTGTGTGTGTGAGAGAGAGAGAAGGGGTGTGTGTGTGAGAGAGAGAGAGAAGGGGTGTGTGTGTGAGAGAGAGAGAAGGGGTGTGTGTGTGAGAGAGAGAGAGAAGGGGTGTGTGTGTGTGTGAGAGAGAGAAGGGGTGTGTGTGTGAGAGAGAGAGAAGGGGTGTGTGTGTGAGAGAGAGAGAGAAGGGGTGTGTGTGTGTGTGAGAGAGAGAAGGGGTGTGTGTGTGTGAGAGAGAGAGAAGGGGTGTGTATGTGTGAGAGAGAGAAGGGGTGTGTGTGTGAGAGAGAGAGAGAAGGGGTGTGTGTGTGTGTGAGAGAGAGAAGGGGTGTGTGTGTGTGTGAGAGAGAGAAGGGGTGTGTATGTGTGAGAGAGAGAAGGGGTGTGTGTGTGTGTGAGAGAGAGAAGGGGTGTGCGTGTGTGTGAGAGAGAGAAGGGGTGTGCGTGTGTGAGAGAGAGAGAAGGGGTGTGTGTGTGAGAGAGAGAGAAGGGGTGTGTGTGTGTGAGAGAGAGAGAAGGGGTGTGTGTGTGAGAGAGAGAGAGAAGGGGTGTGTGTGTGTGTGAGAGAGAGAAGGGGTGTGTGTGTGAGAGAGAGAGAAGGGGTGTGTGTGTGAGAGAGAGAGAGAAGGGGTGTGTGTGTGTGTGAGAGAGAGAAGGGGTGTGTGTGTGTGAGAGAGAGAGAAGGGGTGTGTGTGTGAGAGAGAGAGAGAAGGGGTGTGTGTGTGAGAGAGAGAGAAGGGGTGTGTGTGTGAGAGAGAGAGAGAAGGGGTGTGTGTGTGTGAGAGAGAGAGAAGGGGTGTGTGTGTGAGAGAGAGAGAGAAGGGGTGTGTGTGTGAGAGAGAGAGAGAAGGGGTGTGTGTGTGTGTGAGAGAGAGAAGGGGTGTGTGTGTGAGAGAGAGAGAAGGGGTGTGTGTGTGAGAGAGAGAGAAGGGGTGTGTGTGTGAGAGAGAGAGAGAAGGGGTGTGTGTGTGTGTGAGAGAGAGAAGGGGTGTGTGTGTGAGAGAGAGAGAAGGGGTGTGTGTGTGAGAGAGAGAGAGAAGGGGTGTGTGTGTGTGTGAGAGAGAGAAGGGGTGTGTGTGTGTGAGAGAGAGAGAAGGGGTGTGTATGTGTGAGAGAGAGAAGGGGTGTGTGTGTGAGAGAGAGAGAGAAGGGGTGTGTGTGTGTGTGAGAGAGAGAAGGGGTGTGTGTGTGTGAGAGAGAGAGAAGGGGTGTGTATGTGTGAGAGAGAGAAGGGGTGTGTGTGTGTGTGAGAGAGAGAAGGGGTGTGTGTGTGTGTGAGAGAGAGAAGGGGTGTGCGTGTGTGAGAGAGAGAGAAGGGGTGTGTGTGTGAGAGAGAGAGAAGGGGTGTGTGTGTGTGAGAGAGAGAGAAGGGGTGTGTGTGTGAGAGAGAGAGAGAAGGGGTGTGTGTGTGTGTGAGAGAGAGAAGGGGTGTGTGTGTGAGAGAGAGAGAAGGGGTGTGTGTGTGAGAGAGAGAGAGAAGGGGTGTGTGTGTGTGTGAGAGAGAGAAGGGGTGTGTGTGTGTGAGAGAGAGAGAAGGGGTGTGTGTGTGAGAGAGAGAGAGAAGGGGTGTGTGTGTGAGAGAGAGAGAAGGGGTGTGTGTGTGAGAGAGAGAGAGAAGGGGTGTGTGTGTGTGTGAGAGAGAGAAGGGGTGTGTGTGTGAGAGAGAGAGAAGGGGTGTGTGTGTGAGAGAGAGAGAGAAGGGGTGTGTGTGTGTGTGAGAGAGAGAAGGGGTGTGTGTGTGTGTGTGTGTGTGTGAGAAGGGAGGTGTATACAACTCCCTGTGACACAAAGAGGAACTAAGACAGGGAACTGTGATCTTCTGTTTGATCTTAAAGGCCGTCTTTGTCAATGGAACATGATTTGGGTTCAGGCTGCACCCCTGGGATCCACCCCTCTCTTTTACAGGCAGGTGACCTTCCCCGGTGGAGCGCACCCCTGAGCTCTTCTGAGGACAGAGTGGAAGTTGGAGACCCACAACACCAGGAGAGCAGTGGGGAATCTGTTTACTAACCTGGAAAGCCACGGGACTCCTCAGCTGGGCTGGAGGCCACAGCTGAGACCCGGGCAGGGGGCCTCCTGCCGGGCGTCACCCAGGGGTAGAGTGGGCTTCTGAACCGCGCTCTGGTGTGCAGTGGCTTAGAAGCCAGTGGGAGGACCGGTCTCTCTCCCAAGGGGAGCTCTAGAGCCCTGTGGTCACTGTCACGGGGCCTCTGGGCCACGCACCTTTCTTTCAGTCTTGTTTTGTTCTGCCCCGAGCGTGTATGTCCCTAGCTGCCTGTCTCCCCCGCTGCCCGTTGAGTTGCAGACCTCACTCTTGCAGGGGGGTTGGTGTTCAGGCCCCCTCGGGGTGCCAAGCATCCTGGCAGGGGGGTAAGGACACCCCTGAGTCTCCTGGGAAGAGTGGGCTTGGGGGTGGGGCGGGTCTGTTGGGTCACCTGTGAGTTTACAGTTTCGACTTCACCCAGCACAGGCATCGTGGGCTCAGCCAATGCGCTCAAATGTGCTTTCTGTCTCTGCACCCCCTAATCCCATGGAGAACTCTGAGCCCAGGAGAGTTGTGCTCTCTCCCGTGACGTCTGCAGGACAGGGTCTGCAGCTGCAGGGCAGTGTGGAGCCTGGGCTCCCACCCGCGTGGGCACGACCACAACGGCCTTGCCCCCTCCAGCCAGGCCCCAACAGCTCTGTGGGCAGCACCCCTTCCCAGGCCACGTGAGGACCGTGAGACCACGGAGCAGAGATGAGTTCTCTTTTCCTCCTTTTCCCACATCAAGATACCTTTATTATCTCAGCCTGCTTTAGAATGTTGTACGTTATCTGAGGGTTTCCTCTTTTTTCTATTTCTTAGATAATACAGGTTTGTATTTAATCCTTTACTATGGATTTTTGTTGGATTCTGATATGTAAGTCAGGGTTATTTTGTGCAGTTGTAAGCGGTTCAGCAGGTAATCACGGCTTCAGATTTGTGATGCGTGTCAGTGGAGGGTGCTAATGTTGGCTGGAAGGTGTGTGTGTGTGTGTGTGCATCTGAGTGCGGTGTTGTGGAACACAAAGTGCATAACCATCGGTGACAGTCACTGTGCGTCTGTCAGTCTCACTGATGAGACCAGAGCTTGTCAGAGGAGACACACCATCTTCACCTTCGCCTTGCTCCCAACCTCAGTGGTCCCCATCCCCAGGCAAATTAAACCATCCGTGACGTCCTGAGAATGTCCCCTTTGCCCGCCACCTTCTTGCCCCTCAATCTGCATCACTGCTTCTGCAAGAGAAAGGATGCCTTCCCGGTCCACTGGCCAAACCCTGTCCAAGTCCATCCTACATCGTGGTCCACACTTCTCACTCTCCATCCATGCAAGCTGCCGGGGGCCACCTCATGCCCTCAAGGCCCTCCTCTCTTGCAAGATGCCCACTTGGTGCCAAAACAAATTCAATTTAAATCCACCACAGGGTTTCTGAAGGAGCTCTGTCTCTCTCTTGGACATTTCTAACTTATGCTTAAGAGATCTTCATAGAGATTGGAGCTGGAAACTTTTTTCTTTTTGTTTTTGTTGGTTTTTTTTGGTCTGAGTTTCAATGCTGTGAGGCATTTGCAATCACCTGGTCTAATTCTCTCATCTTTAGATGAAGGAGACACGTTATACTGTCTGCCCACGTCAGGCAGAGGACAATGACTTCGCTTGTCCTCTTGTCTAGTAACTCCTGCCCACAGCTGCTTTGTCTCCTGCTCCAGAGGTATAATAGGTCTCATCAATGTGCCTGGAGATGAAAGAAAATGACAACATGACCAGACTCAGTCACAGGGTCTCCAAGACCACTAGGCACTTTTCTCAGTGATAGCCGGGAGAGTGACCCTGAGTGGACCATGAGGGAAGCCTCACTTCAGAAAATTTTTCACATCCCCAAAGAGAAACCCCATCCCCATCAGTCAGTCACCGCTGTGTCCCCTACCCCAGGCCCCAAGCAGCTCTGCTTTCTCTGTCGGTAGATTTGCCTAATCTGGTTGCTTCATGTAAGTGGAATCACACAATATGTGGGGTTTTGCGTCTGGTTTCTCTCACTTAGCATAGCGGTTCCACTCTAAGATCTTGGGGGTGGGGCTTCCCTAGTGGCTCAGTGGTAAAGAATCTGCCTGCCAACGCTGGACACGCAGGTTCTATTCCGGATCTGAGGAGATCCCACAGGGCAGCTAAGCCTGAGTGCCACGCCTCCTGAAGCCCGAGTGCCTAGAGCCTGTGCTCTGCAACAGGAGCAGATGCCGCAGTGAGAAGCTCACACACCGCAACTAGAGAAGAGCCTGCACAGCAGGGAAGACTCAGCACAGCCAAAAATGAATAAACACACATTGAAACACACACAGAGTTATAGGGATGATGACTGCATGGCCTGGTGAATGAACTGGATCCAGGCCGCTGAACTGTACCATTGACAATGATAACATTTATGTTATATGTATTTTCCCTCAGAAACCCACTTAAGGAAACAGAGCTTTGTTTCTTTTAAGTGTACCGAATAAGTTGACTGAGATTTGACAGAAATTTTTCAGGTATAGATTTGGCTGCCTCCTCATCAGTGAATAGATGCAATGGTTGTGAACTGAAAACCGATTGCCTTTGCTCAGTAAGGGAGATGCTTAACCCTAGAAATCTTATGCTTGTTGTTCCGTTTAAACCTGCTCCAATTCTTGGAACCACATATAGCAGAAAGTAGGTTTCAGCTCAGCTCTGGTCAAATTGCAGTGAGTACTTAATCAGTATGATAAACAAGTGAAGGTTTACTGAATAGATAATTCACACTCAGCTTTACATCATATTTTCTTGTCTTTGATGTTTGGGAAGATCGGGCAAGGATAGATATGATCCTGGTTGAATAATCAAGAAATAGATCAATTTTAAAGGCGCTGCTCTGCCTTTATAATTCCTTTTGCAAAGAAGAGGAAAATTACGTTTTGTCTTGCTCTTTGTTGAATGTATATAAGCCTGAAAACAGATGTCATTCTGCTGGTATCTTCAAGCTATTAGTGGCGATATAAAAACCGGTGCTCTCCACGGGAGAGAAGAGGTTTGGACCATGTTACAGCTGTGCTCACAGCATATAAACATTTCAGTGATGAAAATGAATTCAGAGCCAACAGCCCTACATTTTAGTAAAATTCACTTTCAAAATATGCTTTTCATGTGTGAGTCATATAGATGCAAACACATGACTGTATTAATAGCACACATTTCTGGCAAGAGCAAACAGAACTGGACCTGGTTAACCTCTTTTTGATCAATAAATATGTCAGAGCATCAGAATTATTTCAGTGATACTTGATTTTATAATGCCTGGAACCCCAAGTGATTATTTTCAAAAAGTGCAATTAAAAGTTCTGGAAACTTGCTGAAAAACCTCCCTTTTATTGCACTTATCCAGACTTTAAAAGATCCGTTGCTCACAACAGACTTTTATGTGGTGCGGTTTCCAGTTTTTGTATCAGAACCGAGGAACCTATAGTGCAGACAGCATATTCCACTGCCTGCAGCGCACCTCCAGACCCTTGCTATCTTCTAATGGGCATTGCAATTGTTTTTATAGAATTCATTCCTTGGAGGGAAATGCAGCCAGAAGGAGAGTTGAAAGGGGTTTGTTTAATACAAGAGGAGGTAGGTTTCAGAGACCCAGTTCCTGGTGTGTGGTTCTGGAAGGCTCTCCTTCCCCTGTGTGTGCCCCCGTGAACTGTTCTCTGCCCTTCAGGATGCCACTCGGAAATCCTTCCCTTCCCTAAGTTAGATACCCCCTCTTCTGCTTCTGCACAGCACGTGTTTGATGGCACCTGGTGTGTGAGGCTCCATCCCCCCGGGGAAGGTGTGTCTGGCACACTCACCTCCGCATCCCCACTTACAAAGCTTGGCAGACAACCCACTGATCAAATGTGTGAAGAGAGTAAGTGAACGAAAGTGCAAATATTCCTTAATTACATGACAGGTTAAGATCTGATATGGCTGCGGAGGTGTGTTTTTATGTTTTGTGACTGCCCTACATTGTCACATTTGCGCTCCCTTTTGGGGGTACAGACCTTCCTCTAGGATAAATAACGGTCCTGGCAGAGAGTCACAGGAATGTCCACTGGCTCCCTGCCCAGTGTCTTTATATCAATAGATGTGTTTTCAGTTGCTCAGTCATGTCTGACTCTTTGTGACCGCATGGACTGTAGCCAGCCAGACTCCTCTGTTCATGGGATTTCTCAGGCAGGAATGCTGGAGTGGGTTGCCATTTCCTTCTACAGGGGATCTTCTCAACCTGGGGATCGAATTCATGTCTCTTGCATCTCCTACACTGGCATACACACATATTTATGCATACATGTGCTATGATACACATATCAAAATATATATAAATTGGTACTGTGGTCAAATCGTGTGTGTGTGTGTGTGTATTGGACAGTACCAGAATTCATTTACATAAGTGAGTGTTTCTCACTTGAACTGGCTGTAGCATCAGAGAAATGTACAGACAAGTATGATCTTAATGATTAAATGTTAGCAGCAAGAGATAGTTCAGGGTCCTCACTGTCTGTGACATCAGGACTAAGCCAGTTAAGCTTTCCTGCCTTAATTTCCTCAGGTGAAAAGTGGAGATGATAAAACCACCTTCCATATGATGCTGCATAAAGATTAAATAGCTCATACAGGCAACCCCTTAGAATGGTGTTTCCGCAGAACAAGGGACCAGTGTCTGCGTTTTGATTGCATGCTTGTCGATTATCCCAAGCGAATGACAAACCTCTGAGTTTTAGCAGCTAACGAATTTATTAACACTTTCATGGGCATAAGGCACAATCTGATGGAAAAAAATAAAAAAGAAACTAACAAATCTATAATCATCGTAGGAGTTTCTTTAAATCATATTTTCCAGAAATTAATAGATGAAGTATAGACTTATTCCTTTCATAAACCCAAAGAAAATCAACATTAAAAAAGGAAATGATATGTTATGTTTGACTATAATTCAGGAATTATAAAATAGTAGCAAATGATAGACCAAAAATACACTCTTTAAGATCTTAATACCCTTCTAGTAACCCTATGTGAAAGCCAGAATTTAATTTTAAATGAAGCCACTTTACCTTTCTGTAGTTATTTTTAATCAAACAAATGATGCTTTATAAGAGAAGGTATTTAAATGCACACATAAATAAATTTTATGTACGAGGGGCAAGATAAGATAACATTTAGGAAATATGTCCAAAATACCAGATATTTATGTAAAAACCTTATAGCTTTTTAAAATCTGAAGTTTAAACTTCCTTAGAGCTTTGGTTCAGCAAGACCTGGCGTTCAGAGGTAAAGAAGCCTACTGTGGAATCTTTAATTTGCTAGAAGTATCTTAGCTTGTGAACGTGCTACTGACCAGACATTAACAAGCAATGCTTTGCAGAGGCAGCAGCTCCCAGTGGAATTGTAGTGCCCGAAGATACAGAATAAAGTCAACACCGAGATGCACCTCCAGAAGTCAGCCAGTTTATTTCTCCTGCTGCTGCTGCTGCTAAGTCGCTTCAGTCGTGTCCGACTCTGTGTGACCCCATAGACAGCAGCCCACCAGGCTCCCCCATCCCTGGGATTCTCCAGGCAAGAACACTGGAGTGGGTTGCCGTTTCCTTCTCCAATGCATGAAAGTGAAAAGTGAAAGTGAAGTTGCTCAGTCAGGTCTGACTCTTAGCGACCCCATGAACTGCAGCCTACCAGGCTCCTCCGTCCATGGGATTTTCCAGGCAAGAGTACTGGAGTGGGGTGCCATTGCCTTGTCCTTTATTTCTCCTACTTTGGTAAAAACAAGCACAGGTAACGGAGGGCTCATAAAACGATTCAGGTTGGTTTATACAACTACAGATGATGTCACAAGGTACAATTATTTGTAATTCCAAATGTTTAAAGCATGTGAACTATAAAAGTAAGTGTTTAGTATATAACTATTGAACACATTTAAAAGCTATTTTCCTGGAGGAGGAAATGACTGCTGCTGCTGCTGTTAAGTCACTTCAGTTGTGTCTGACTCTGCTATCCCATAGACAGCAGCCCACCAGGCTCCCCTGTCCCGCAACAGTATTCTCGCCTGGAAAATTCCGTGCCCTGCAAGCTACAGTCTCTGGGTTTCAAAGGAAAAGACACGACTAAGCGACTAACACATACGAAGCTATCTTAGGGCTTCCCTGGTGGCTCAGATGGTAAAGAATCAGCCTGCAATGCAGGAGGCCTGGGTTCAATCCCTGGGTTGGGAAGATCTGAAGAAAGGAAGGCCTACCCACTCCAGTATTCTGGCCTGGAGAATTCCACGGACAGAGGAGCCTGGCAGCTGCAGTGCATGGGATCGCAAACAGTCAGACACGACCGAGCGGCTTTCACTTTCAAAGCTATTTTAAACCGTCTCACTATTTTGCTCTTTAAAAAGCGTCGCAGGAATAATAATGCTGTCATTCGTTTCTGCCCCTCTGTCCTCCTCCACCATACAGACGGACCAACAGATGTTGCTCCATTTCAGGCCTGACTGAGAAGACAAAGGAAGCACGCAGAAAAATAACGGTGGTGTTTCCCTAGTCCCCACTCTGAGGGAGAATGTGATGAATGATGTCCCCAATAAATAGATACAGAGGTAATAAAAAGGTGTCCTCGTCTGTCTGGTCCTTGGAGAGTGTATGTGTCAGGAACCCAGCAGGACACAGACGGCCCATTCACGGTGACTGACCTCTTCCTGCCTGCCTCGCATCCCTTACGAGGGACGTGGGTAGGTTGAAGCCATGGGATGCAGAGATTCAGGGCCACTGCGATGGCTGGGCTGCCTGTTACCCCTTGCAGGCAAGAAGGGGTACCGAGAGATAAGGCTTACGGAAGCCAGAGCAGAGAGTCCTGCAGACGGGCCACCCTGAGGGTGCTGTGTCCCTCGGTGGGGACATGCAGCCAGCACAAGCCTCCTCGCGGGAGGGATGCCGAGAGGAGCACTGCCTTCACTGCCCTCCACCCACAGACCTGCCGCCCCGGCTCCTCCCTGGCGGCCCAACAGGACATCTGAGAACAGGGCACCCTCGGCGTGGTCCACCTCCTGGACCAGGGAGCCGGGTGGAGCAGAAAAAGCAGACTGGAGGGGGCGGGGGGAAGCCCAGTGTCACGTGATTCATCCTCTGAAGGTGGTTCTGCCGGGATCTGAAGGAAATGGAATTCCCGGGCGTCACATGTTCTAGTGACGCACTTCATGGAGTGAGGAAGCTAAAATTGTCCTGGGAAAGTAAATCGTTAACATTTCCTCTAAATCATTCTTCATGGCACTAGTTGTCTGAGTGTGGTTTTGATAGCATTTCCCTCCCTGACACTTCACAACTGAAGTTTAGAGCGAGAAATTAAATAACAGGTCTTCCACATCAAAGGGGCTTCCCAGGTGGCTCAGTGGTAAAGAGTCCACCTGCCAGTGCAGGAGACGTGGGGTTGATCCCTGGGTTGGAAAGATCCCCTGGGGAAGGAAATGGCAACCCACGGCAGTGTTCTTGCTGGGAAATCCCATGGACAGAGGACTGTGATGGGCTACAGTCCACGGGGTTGCAGAGAGTCAGACATGACTGAGCGACTGAGCATGCATACACACACACACACACACACACACACACACATTTGACAACAACAAATGTCAGAGTTGCAGATGATGGTTTATTTGATGGGAGGCTATTTCACTAGGTGTCTATTTTTAGCAAATAAAAATAAAGGATCCTCAGTTAAATTCAAATAAACAATGGATTTTAAAGTATAGGTATGCTCCAAATACCACTTGGTACATACTTATATTAAAAAATTCTGTTTATCTGAAATTCAAATTTAACGGGACATTGTTTTTTAATCTGGCAACACCACGCTTCACTGCTGCAGTCAGTTTACCAGGTCACCATTTGTAAGTTTTTTTTTTCCCCAAAAGGGAGCTTCAAATCTGTTCAAACATTTAAATGTGGAGCAGATTCATTGCTCCAAGTTCTACAACATGGCCTGGGATAATTTCAAGGTTGGGTTTCATAAATTCTTACCTCTACTCTAGAAGAATTTTAATATGGGAACTATTCTGTTGTTTATTCATACATTTGTTTGGTAAATATTAATTAACATCTCTTTAGTGCTAGGGGCACTTTCCCTGGTAGCTCAGCTGGTAAAGAATCTGTCTGCAATGCTGGGTCCAATCCCTGGGTTGGTAAGATCCCCTGGAGAAGGGAAAGGCTACCTACCCCAATTCTTGCCTGGAGAATTCCATGGACAGAGGAGCTTGGTGGGCTACAGTCTGGGGGTTGCAAAGTGTCAGACAATATAGTACTAGGAATTATTCTAGATGTAGAGGACACAGCAATAAACACCAGAGACAAGACATCTGTCTCATCTATCCTCACGGCACTGAGGGTCTGGTGGGAAAGACAGGTAAGAAGGAAACAACACAGTTTAAAGTAGTGACCAGGACCTTCCATGGCAGTCCAGTGGTGAAGACTCTGTGTGCCCAATGCAGTCTATGGGGTCGTAAAGAGTCGGACATGACTGAGTGACTAAGCACAGCACAGCAGAGGTCAGAGTGAACTTACCTGAGGTCTATTTGAAAGGTGGGGCCAACAGGACTGAAAGGTGGTGAGAGGGGGACCCTGGGAGAGAGGAGCAGGTTAGCTCCAGAATTCTTTTTTTTTTACATTTCTTTTTTTTTAATTTTACAATATTGTATTAGTTTTGCCAAATATCGAAATGAATCTGCCACAGGTATACCTGTGTTCCCCATCCTGAACCCTCCTCCCTTCTCCCTCCCCATACCCTCCCTCTGGGTCGTCCCAGTGCACCAGCCCCAAGCATCCAGTATCGTGCATCGAACCTGGACTGGCGACTCGTTTCATACATGATATTATACATGTTTCAATGCTAGTCTCCCAAATCTCCCCAATTCTTGATGGAGAATCCCCATGGACAGAGGAGCCTGGTAGGCTATAGTCCATGGGGCCACAAAGAGTTGGACACGACTGAGTGACTAAGCACATCCATAGTGTATAGGTGTCAAATGCCTAAACTTCTTAAAGAGGCATCTGCTCCCAATGTCAATAAGACCCCCATTCTACACCCAAAGGAGCTTCTGCTTGTCCCACTATACCCAGACTGTGGTGTTCAAGATCATTTGCAAGTTCTCTGCTAGACCCACAGATGGCCTTGTCCTCAACTTATGGGACATCTCAGTATTGTTGGAGATAGCTGAAGACCAGTCGTTGATTCAATGCTCTCTTGACCGCAATTAGGTCACTCCCTGGGGTCCCTTTGCTTCTAAGCCATCCCATCCGTGTCTCCTTGCCTCATCCTCATCTTCTACTTCACCTTTTTTGTATTTTCCAGCCTTTGCCCTGCCAGGTACTTGCTTTGCATTGTATTGTTTATTCCCATGGATTTAAATATTATTTGCAGGTGGATGCTTTCAATTTTTAACTCTCCATTCTAGCCCTTTCCTCTCATGTTTTTGACACCTCCTTGTGAATTTCTCCCAGGTATCTCATTCCCCCCACGTTTTCTCTCCAAATTTCCACATTTCTGGAAATCATGCAACTGCAAACCATTGTTTATTTCGGATTCCCCTCCCCCCTCAGTTTCCCATCTACAGTGGTCACCAAATGCCATCAGTTTCCTCTCATACTGGATCTCAAATCTTCCCACTTCTCTGAATCTTCTGCTTTCACGCTTGACTATTGACAAAATCTCCTGTGTCTTCTGTGGCTTTTTTTATTTTTGCTCCCTTCAATATATTTTTCACATACCAGACAAGCTTTCTGAAATATACATCAGATCATTTCTCTCGCCTGCTTAAGGCTTTTCAAAGGCTTCATAGTGTGCCTTAGGATAAAATAACCTCCCTGAAGAAATTTGGGTGAATTGATCCCTACCTGTCCTTCCTATGGGCTTCCATGATAGCTCAGTTGGTGAAGAATCTGCCTGCAATGCACGGGACCCTGGTTCGATCCCTGGGTCAGGAAGATCCACTGGAGAAGGGATAAGCTACTCACTCCAGCATTCTTGGGCTTCCCTTGTGGCTCAGCTGGGAAAGAATCCACCTGCAATGCGGAAGACCTGGGTTGGGAAGATCTCCTGGAGGAGGAAAAGGCTACCCATTCCAGTATTCTGGCCTGGAGAATTCCATGGACTGTATAGTCCATGGGGTCTCGAAGACTCGGACACGACTGAGCAACTTTCACTGCCTTTCCTACTTCATTTTCTCTCCTCCTCCCTCATTGTCTCACATCCTGATCATCTTTTCTCAGTTCCCAGTTCTTATGTTCCTTCTTGACCCACAGCCTACTGTCGCATCTCCAGGAACTCCACACACCCCCTACCTTATCTTTTGAATTGCTATTTCCTTACTATTCCTCAAGTCCCCACTTAGAAGTAATATCCTCAAAAAAGTCTTCCCAGCCCCTTTCCCTTAGAGAATATCTCTATTTGATTTGAATTTTCATGTCCTTCTCACACTTAGCACAACTGGTTCTAAGCCTGCCTCTTCCTCTAGTTCACGAGGGGGATCTCATCTGTTATGTTCTCCCTTGGGCTCACCGATCTTGTAGGACAAATGAAATCCAAGAGAATAAGGGGCTTGTTGGAACAATGGACTGGTTCCAAATTGGGAATGTCTTCCCTGAAGCTGAAACAGTAAAGAAACTGCCTGCAATGCAGGAGACCTGGGTTCGATCCCTGGGTCAGAAAGATCCTCTGGAGAAGAGAATGGCAGTCCACTCCAGTATTCTTACCTGGAGAATCCCATGGACAGAGAAGCCTGGCAGGCTCTAGTCGGTGGGATTGTAAAAAGTCGGACACAACTGAGCAACCGAATGATGATGATAGGGTAGGCCATCAGAGAAGGAGAAGGATTGCCGTCATTGTACCTGAATTTACAGCAAGACATCCAGAAAGCAGAGCACAGCATTCAGCCAAAGACGAGTAGGCAAGTCCAAAGACAATATTTTAGATCAGCGGTGTTCTCTGTCCCTTGTGTGTGATCAAGTGTGGTCATCAAAAAGTCAACGTATGTGTGAAACAGGATCATTGTTGAGTGGTGATTCTTTCAGGTAGTTATCATCACAAAATTATGCATACATGCATATGTAAAAACATTCATGAGGATGCGTGCGTGTGTGCATGCTAGGCTGTTTCACTGTGTCTGACTCTTTTTGATACCATGGACTGTGGCCCACCAGGCTCCTCTGTCCATGGGATTCTCCAGGCAAGAACACTGGAGTGGGTTGCCGTGCCCTCCTCCAGGGATCTTTGCTACTCAGGAGTGGAAACCGAGTCTCTTACATCTCCTGCACTGGCAAGCATGCTGTTTACCACTAGCGCCACATGGGGAGCCCTTGTATGAGTATACATATATATATATACACACACACACGTGCACGCAATAACCACACAATATTGTCACATTGCAGAGTTCCTTACAGAATGATCACTTTTCTAAATGACCTACAGGCTGTTAAGAGAATATCTATTCTATTTATAATTCTGTTTATTCCCAGAACCCATATTTCCCAGCTACCTACTATGTGCCAGGTGCTCCTGTACTGGGAACACATCACTCAACAGCAACAACAAATGACACTCAGCTGTTGTATCAGGTGTTGAGAGATGCCAGGGAAGAGTAAAAAGAGGTCAGTTGCCCTCTAACAGGTGCATATGCATATGTGGGGAGGGGTGCACAGCTGGTGCAAAGAAGCAGGTGCAACAGCCCTGGGGCAGGGGGTGTGTCCTGCAGAGAACACAAGGACCACGTGCCTGCGGGAGGTGGGCGGGTACAGAGGGGCAGCTGGGTAGGTCACGTGCGCACCTTCGGGGCCAACCTCAGGGCTTTGGTTTTCCCCTGAGTGGGAGGGGAGCCTCTGGGGGTGTCTAGAGGACTGCTGTGATCTGACCCCCAGTTCTCGGGGGTGACTCTGACTCCATGTTGAGAACCTGTGGTCATGCACGTGTGGACGCAGAGGAATAGGCAGGGTCACAGAAATGACCTGCTACGGGATGATGGAGATGTGGACGAGGGCAGCAGGAGGCGTGGTGACCACCTCCCGAGTCCAGATGTACTTGGTGCCTGGGGACATTACCATTCACTGATGCGCTGGGTGTGGGGCTGAGAGAAACAGAGGTGTCTGGTCTGTCACATTTGGCCTGAACAACTGAAGAGCGGAGTTTCCATCTGCAGATGTGATGAGAGTCAGTCAACCGGGCGGCCTTGGAGATACTGATGCTGCTGTGGCTGTTTCTATTGGAAAGCATTTCAGCACTGACAGGATGCCTCAGTTGGTTAAAAAATCAACCTGCAATGTGGAGACCCTAGTTTGATTCCTGGGTCCACTGGAGAAGGGGTAGGCTTCCCACTCCAGTATTCTTGGGCTTCCCTTGTAGCCAGCCGGTAAAGAATCTGCCTGCAATGCGGAAGACCTGGGTTCAACCCCAGGGTTGGGAAGATCCCCTGCAGAAGGGAAAGGCTACCCACTCCAGTGTTCTGACCCAAGAACTATACAGTCCCTGGGGTTGCAAAAAGTCAGACACAAGAGTGACTCTTACTTCATGTGAAAACCTGACAGAGGCATCTTGTTCTTCCTATAATCCCCCAGGGCCATTTTGTACTTTTGAACATAGAGCAGTTATGAGCAGGACATCTTGGGTATTGTTCTCAGGTCCCTCCGCAGCCTGAGTGCCATTCCAGCAGTTGGAAATTCTCGACGTGCCATGTTGCAGTTATGAGTCAACGTGCTCCAAGAAGATCTTCTCTGGTGCCTCAGGTGGTAAAGAATCCACCTGCAATGCAGGAGATCCTGGTTTGATCCCTGGGTCGGGAAGGGATCATGAAGAAGGGAATGGTTACCTCCTCCAGTATTCTTACCTGGAGAATCCCATGGACAGAGAAGCTGGACGGGTACCGTTCATGGGTCGCAAAAAGTCAGGCACGACTGGGCTACTAACACGTTCATGCTCCAGGGATGAGGGCGGTGTCCTGAACACATCATGTTTTGTTTGGTGGAGGGAATAAAGTTTATACCTTAAGTGGTCCCTTTCATGTGTTTTGAAAATAGTCATGCCCTGGATCCTCCTCTGTCTACTTTCTTGACTTTTGACTAAAAAAATGTCTCTTTATAAATATTAATATGCTTTTTGATTTCTCCAGTCTTGCAAATGGCCAGGAGTGAGCCGTCTAAGCCTGAGGGGCTGAGGGAAACACTCCTTCACTTTATACTTTTTGGAAACCCTGTGGATGCCAGGATTTGTCTGTACCTGGATGCCTTATTCACTGTTCTCCCAGACTGACCTGGAGGGTGGCAGGTGGGTTGAGCTCTTCTGTTCTCCAGATAATTGGTAATTCTCCAGATTAACATCACACTTAAGAAAAATATATTTCTACTATCTGTGTGCATGCTTGCTCGGTCACTCAGTCGTGTCTGACTCCTTGTGACCCCATGGACTGTAGCCTACCAGGCTCCTCTGCCCATGGAAATTTCCAGGCAAGAATACTGGGGTGGGTTGCCATTTCCTACTCCAGAGCATCTTCCTGACCCAGGAAGTGAACTCAAGTCCCTGCCTCCCCTCCATCGGCAGGTGGATTCTTTCCACTGCACCATCTGGGAAGTCCATTATCCGCAACGCTGGTAATTTCCCAGATTGATATCACACTTAAGAAACCATGTTTCTACTATCTGCGTTTCCAGCCAAATCCTTTGCAAATATTTTGTGATTTTTCTTCCCCCCACCAAAAAACATTCTTAACATGAAATCCATCTTTGTAGGAATCATGCTCCCCTCGAACCCCAAGAGAACCATGACCATGTGCTCTATTGATTTTTTTTTAAATCTGTATTAACCATACTGTGAATCATGGCATCATTCTGGGATCAAGGTCATCAGTGGCAGCCCAGGTGAAGATGAGGAATGGGATTACAAAAGGTTATTGTGTCTCAGCCATGTCTGTTCTAAGTTTCCAGTGGGCGCACGGGGTATTGATCCAAAGCTGCCACCTGCTACTTAGCCACGTAGAGAGGCAGAAGCCTAATCTATCAGATGTCATTTTCCACTGAGTCTCAGGTGGTAGCCCAGGGTCAACACCCTTAAATCCAGAGTCTCTGCATTAAGTCAGAGCAGGGCCATTTGGTGCCGTTCTGGTGCTTCCTTCTCATCAGCGCCTGGAAGCAGGTGGTGCCGTTCTGGCGCTTCCTTCTCATCAGCGCCCGGAAGCAGGTCCCGGCACCGCTCCAGCTCTCCCCACCGTGCGGCCCAAATAGTTCCTCGTGTTACCCTCCTCAGTTACATTCTCTCTGAACTACAGAGTCTGGAACTGGCTTCCATTAAGGCGTATTTTCCAAAGCACTTTGACTATTTGGAGAGATTAAATATTAAGCAGTGACATAGTGGCACTTGCATTGAGAATTGGATAAAAGTTAATCAATACAAAATGAAGGTAGTGCAAACCCCACAGCAATGGAAAAGCGAGTGTTGGTCGCTTCAGTCATGGCCAGTTCCTTGGGACCCCATGGACTGTAGCCCAACAGGCCTCTCTGTTCATGGAACTCTCCAGGTAAGAATACTGGAGAGGGTCGCCATTTTCTTCTCCAGTATCAAACCCAGGTCTCCTGCACTGGCAGGTGGATTCTTTTTTTTTTAACAATAAAAGTTGTGCTCAGTTGTTTTAGTCATGTCCAACTCTTTGCAACCCTATGGACTGTAGCCTGCCAGGCTCCTTTGTCCATGGCAAGAACACTGCAGTGGGTTGCCATGTCCTTCTGCAGGGGATCTTCCTGACCCAGGGATTGACCCTTCATCTCTTGTGTCTCCTGCATTGCAGGCATATTCTTTACCCACTGAGCCTTCTGGGAAATCCAAAAGTAAAAGTTATTGTTTATTAAAAAATACAGCTAATTTTTAAAATCACACACAAAACAATATGTGGTACATAATACGCAAAATAGTAACATCATGCAAAATGTGTTTGAACCTAGCTTTCTTAAAATGATTCTCAAATTGTTAGATTGTGTATATATTTCGAATTGCTTTTTTTTTTAATCTATTTTTTTTTTAATTGAAGGATAGTTGCTTTACAGAGTTCTGTTGTTTTCCATCAAACATCAACATGTATCAGCCATCGGAATCCATGCGTCCTGGCCGGTGGTTTCTTTACCGTCTGGACCACCAGAGAAGCCCGACAGCAATGGAGAGAGTACCAGCACCAGGAAATCAACAGGCACGGGAACATTCAACGCTTATTGAAGGCAGTGGGGCAGGATCAGCACTGAATATCTCAGGAAGAAACCCGTTTACCTAAAAAAATATTTTTAAAGTTTTGATAGCTTGTGGTGAATGATGTCAGATTCGAGATCTCTGAAGAAGAAGATGTAGCTTCGGGACCAAGGACCAGGCTTGATTGCCGAAGAGCTTTTGTGTAGCAGAGTTTTATTAAAGTATGAAAGGGACAGGGAAAACTTCTGACACAGACATCAGAAGGGGGATGGAGAGTGCAAGGGAGTTAAATGCTAAAAAAAAAAAAAAGAAAAAGAAGAAGAAGAATTAAATTAGTTATTACAATAAATCAAAAGAATGTCTTGAGGTTGTAAAGATCTTATTAGACCCACTCCCACAATATATATTCCAAAATATCAGGATTAGTCAGAAAAGTTTTCAGGAAGGAGAAACTGTCCTCAAGCAGGATACATTGTTGTTATATAATCCCTACTACAGAGTTTAAGCTGATTTGTTTGTTGTGTAAACATCAGTTCCGGGCTTAAAGGAAAAAAAAAAAAACAAAAAACATTTTATAGACTAAGACTAAGGGCATGGAACAACAGACTGGTTCCAAATAGGAAAAGGAGTATGTCAAGGCTGTATACTGTCACTCTGCTTATTTAACTTCTATGCAGAGTACATCATGAGAAATGCTGGGCTAGAAAAAGCACAAGCTGGAATCAAGATTGCCGGGAGAAATATCAATAACCTCAGGTATGCAGATGACACCACCCTTATAGCAGAAAGTGAAGAGGAACAAAAAAGCCTCTTGATGAAGGTGAAAGAAGAGAGTGAAAAAGTTGGCTTAAAACTCAACATTCAGAAAACGAAGATCATGGCATCTGATCCCATCACTTCATGGGAAATAGATGGGGAAACAGTGGAAACAGTGTCAGACTTTATTTTTGGGGGCTCCAAAATCACTGCAGATGGTGACTGCAGCCTTGAAATTAAAAGACGCTTACTCCTTGGAAGAAAAGTTATGACTAACCTAGATAACATATTCAAAAGCAGAGACATTACTTTGCCAACAAAGGTCCATCTAGTCAAGGCTATGGTTTTTCCAGTAGTCATGTATGGATGTGAGAGTTGGACCATAAAGAAAGCTGAGCGCCAAAGAATTGATGCTTTTGAATTGTGGTGCTGGAGAAGACTCTTGAGAATCCCTTGGACTGCAAGGAGATCCAACCAGTCCATCCTAAAAGAGACCAGTCCTGGGTGTTCATTGGAAGGACTGATGCTAAAGCTGAAACTCCAATACTTTGGCCACCTCATGTGAAGAGTTGACTCATTGGAAAAGACCCTGATGCTGGGAGGGATTGGGGGCAGGAGGAGAAGGGCTTGACAGAGGTTGAGATGGCTGGATGGCATCACCCACTCGATGGATGTGAGTTTGAGTAAACTCTGGGAGTTGGTGATGGACAGGGAGGCCTGGCGTGCTGCGATTCATGGGGTCGAAAAGTCGGACACGACTGAGCGAATGAACTGAACTGAACTGAACTGAAGGAATGTAGAGAGAAAATGAATAAATGTTTGTCCTTTCCTCCTCCTTGAGAACCTCAGACCCCTCTCTCCTCAGGAACCCCCCAGCTTCTTATCAACCTGCCCAGGAACTCTGTTTCTTGACTTCACGCTCTGAGAGGGTTGGGGCACTCAGTGGATTGCTGAGCATTGTTGCGGTTCTCATATCTAACAGTTTCATGTGAAATTCAGAGGGTGCTGTTAGAGGTTGCTTTTGCATGGCCTTTGGCTGAAAGTCAGGTTCAGTCTGAAGGGGCTTCGATCATGTCCGTATTGCTGGGAAACAGATAGTTGGCTGCTTCTGTAGTTTTGTGGAGCTTCAACTTTACTGAAAATTTCTTGGGAAATTTTAAGTTCTAAATAAAATAACAGAAAGCATTGTTTTATACTAAATTAGACCAACTGTTTTATGAAATAGAGTACAAGATTTACATCAGTTTACATCAGTGTCGGAGTACGTCCTACAAGCTGTAAGGATGGAGCTTTACTAAACCCACTCTTACCCTTTCCTACTGGGAATGTGACTCATTAGAAGGGTCTTCCTACTTTTCAAAATATCTCAGTGTTTTGATAAAGATTCAAAGGGAATTTAAGAGCCTTGGATCTGTATTGTACGTGGCCCACAAGCACACAGTTCCTGTCTGTGATCTGAGTTACTAAAAATCAGAGCTAATGTGGGTGTAGAACATGCCACACACCAGGATCTGCCGTACTCACCACACTCACTTCCTCCTCTGGGTGTTCTCACAAGCTAAAGACACAGATTGGCTTCCGTTTTTAACAGTGAGGAAGTGGAGGCATGAAAAAGTTCCAGAATGTCTTAGGGTCACCCCGCTGGTGAGTGACAGGGTTGGATTGTAGCCCATGGTCTGCGATCACAATTGCAATCACAAATGCCTCTCTCTACCTTGGGGCATCCCACGGGCTCAGCAGGAAAGAGCCCACATGCAATGAAGGAGATGCAGGAAATGTGGGTTCCGTCCCTGGGTCGGGAAGATCCCCCGGAGGTGGGCGTGGCAACCCGCTCCAGTATTCTTTCCTGGAGAATCCCATGGACAGCAGAGCCTGGTGGGCTGCAGTCTGTAGGTTCGCATGACTGAAGTGACTGAGCACTCTCCACCACAGCACAGAATGTATAAAATTTAATTTGTACTTTGCCTTTTTATTTTTGACAAAATAACGATAAATACCATTAAGTCCAGCGTGTTTTTACTCTTTCCTGTAAGATAGTGCATCTTTTAACAATGAGAAACAATGAGAAAGTCGTCACGGAAATTGCGGAGGTAGCCAGCTAGGATGTTTAGGCTCTATTTCAAAGAGTCCAGCTGGAGTTTTGTTTGTTTCCCTAACAAAGGTTTCACTCAGGGCCTCTTCTGCTGCTGGATGGAGGGTAGGGTAGGTGAGGAATTTGGCAGAATTGGGGTCTCCGGATGTCCGGGATCAAGTGACTCAGCAGATGTCTATTATGGTTGTGGCCCTGATGTGCTTTCACAGCAATGATGATAACAGCAGGGCATGACCAACACTCGCTATAACTTCAGCAGCACCTGCTACGGACCCAGTGTTTCTCTAGATCATTTCATTTAAACTCATGCAACCCACTAAGGAGAGCCAAACGCTGCCTGCATGTATACCAGCTTCACTGCCAGGGCTCCTAATCCTCCGGTTATGCTGCTGCCTAGAAAAAGCAGGAAGAGAAGCTCTTCTTGGATGGAGCGTGGGTACCTGCAAGTTGAGTGTGGTGGGATGTGTGCTTCCATTCAGCAGGCTTCGGGGGATATTGACTGAGGTGCTTCTGTGAGCAGCGTGTGCTACAATCTGTGCTGTATGGAGGCCAAGAAGATGCTGGGCTCACAAAGTTCACAATTCGCCTGGGGAACCTGAAAGGAAATCACTGGGGAGGGTAGTCAGTCCCCACTGAGAGGTGCAGGGAAATACCCGCAGAGGGCAAAGCCCAGAAGTTGGAATTAAAGATGGAGGGGGACTGAACGGGCGGAGAAGGGCAGCATCTTTCTCCCAGCAGGCAAGTAGCTAGGTTGTTGTGGTTCTGTCACTCAGTCGTGTCTGAGTCTTTGCGATTCCATGGATGCAGCACACCAGGCTCCTCTGTCCTTCGCCATCTCCTGAGCTTGCTCAAACTCATGTCCATCAAGCCAGCCAACCATCTCTTCCTCTGTCATCCCCTTCTCCTCCTGCCTTCAATCTTTCCCAGCATCAGGGTCTCTTTCAATGAGTCAGTTCTTTGCATCAGATGGCCAAAGTATTGGAGCTTCAGCTTCAGCATCAGTCCTTCCAATGAACACCCAGGACTGATCTCCTTTAGGATGGACTGGTTGGTCCTCCTTGCAGTCCAAGGGATTCTCAAGAGTCTTCTCCAGCACCACAGTTCAAAAGCATCAATTCTTTGATGCTCAGCCTTCTTTACGGTCCAACTCTCACATCCACACATGACCACTGGTAAAACCAGTAGCTAGGTAAAAGCAGAGAGATGGGGACAGGGGCCAGGTGGCAGGAAATCACACAGCTTGTAAACAGCGGGGTCCAAGTGTAGACAAAGGAAAGCTGGAGCCTCTGGACTGACAGGACACCACCCAGTTTGGTGAGAAGGGTCTGAGGAGCAGACAAAGAAAGGTGGGGAAAGGGGGGCTGCACTGCAGGGAAATGTGACCTTGTGCTCCTTGTGCTATCATTAAGATAAGATTATACAGCGGAGAAGGCAATGGCACTCCACTCCAGTGCTCTTGCCTGGAAAATCCCATGGACAAGGAGCCTGGTGGGCTGCAATCCATGGGGTCGCTGAGAGTCCGACACAACTGAGCAACTTCACTTTCACTTTTCACGTTCATGTATTGGAGAAGGAAATGGCAACCCACTCCAGTGTTCTTGCCTGGAGAATCCCAGGGACGGGGGAGCCTGGTGGGCTGCCGTCTATGGGGTCGCACAGAGTCGGACACGACTGAAGCGACTTAGCAGCAGCAGCAGCAGCATACAGAGAAGAAGTATTCATCCTGCACTGATGCCTGTGGCACTTCTGATCTAAGCTAAAGAAGGTCAAAGCTCCCCCCTCCCCTTGGGAAGACGAAACTCGGAAGAAAATCAGGGAAGAGGACCCCCAGACTCCTCCGTTCCCAGGAATATCCCGCCCGTTCATTTGCATGCGCCTGGCAGCAGGCTTGTCAAAGAAACAGGATGGACCGGTAGGTAGGTCCTCACCCGCTTGCCCACTCTCCACCTGAGCGCGTGTCCTTGCTTAAATAAATTCTCGCTTCCCTTTCTTAACCTCTCGGCTTCACCTCCAAATTCTTGACTGATGAAGAAAGAACCTCAGATTCACCGACAACACCTTCGAGAGTGTTGCCATGAAAAAGAAAAAAAGGGTTGAGTTTTTTTCCTTTCCCTTTCCTGAGAGCAAAGAAGATGAAGGGAACAGTCAGCAGGCCTGAACATTCCTGTATTTTTACTTTAACTTCTTCTAACTCTGCATGTCTGTAATTAAGCTTGCTTTTCTGCCCCCTAACTCTGCAGGAGCTACAATTCACACTTTCTCCCTCTGACCCTATGCTAAATACATCCCCCGTCTGGAGCTTACCCTTGAAACACCCTTCCCTCATAGTTATATATCAGAAAGAAGACGGAAGAGCCACTGAGCTGCCAGACGCAGTCGCTGGGTTACTGATGCCAGCGTGTGACCGTCTTTGAAACAATGCAAGAGGAAGAAATCAAGATCCTGTCGCCTTTGCCTCTCGTCACCAGCTCCTGACCGCGAGCCCTGGCCCTCTAGAAGCCCCTAGACCCTTCACACAGAGGGGCAGGGTTCTTGAAGCGCGCGCCCACTGTGTTTCGCTCTCTGCCAGCTGAGAATGAAAGCCACCATTCTATTTCCTCCAAACTCTGTTTCCCTACTTTTTAATTCAGCTTCTGTAGGCAGAGAAGGCCAAGATTTTGGCCACACACAAGAGGAAAGGAAAATTAAAGGTACAGAAATAGGGGGAAAAACAATTTTGCTTCAATAAAGAAATGTCGACTAGAATGGAACCCCTCTTTAAGTCAACTAAAATACAATTATTTTAACTCGAGATTAAAAATTAAGAGAGATTGCACAGAGGGTTAGAAAGAACCAAATATAGATTTGGTTATTGCAAAGGTTAAGCACATGGGATTAGTGGCTGTGGCATGGAAAACAGTCCCCTTATGAAAAGGGCAGAATGAAAAAAAGCTTCCGAGCAATGTTCTTAACCCTATTGTGTGGAGTTCTGCATAAATGTTGCTGGGTGGCCACCACCTTTTGCTGTAAAATTTGCTGTTTATCCACTCTGCTGCAGAAGTGCCTCCACAGAATGTGTTTCTCACCAGGGTTTTAAAATATTTACATCTGCTGATTAATAATGTATAGTTGGCATTCAGGACCTTAGAGTCATGAATAATTGACGTGTTCATTTAAGATTTGCAACTGTTCTGTATAATGATGAAGTGTGCCAATCGAAGTCTCCCCAGTGCTTCCCATAAGGAAAATTTGCAGTAAAATCAAGCTTTCCTTCTGTTTTAGGGAGGTTGAAAATACATACTCTAAGCAAATAAGGCAGGAAAACAATTGTATGTGCCAGATGTTCTCTGTTAAGAACTGGGAAGCCGCATGCTCACAGCCACCAGGGAAAGTGGATTTTTTTTTTTTTTTGGCTGCAGTTTTAGTTAAAGGAAGTGGACTTGGGGTTCTGGTTAAATACCACCCTGCCTCTTCACCCTACCGAAGTTATTTAGGAGTAGTTTGAAATGCAAGCGTGCATGTGTGTGGTTATATGTATATGTGTGTGTGCATTTCCAACCACTATCAGTTTAATTATTATGACAGTGGTTTCAGAAAAGAAAATTGGTTAAAAAAAAAAAAAAGCAATGAGAAGCTAGTATAAGGTTTTGTCTGGTAGCCATCTTCACTGTCAAATCGGTCACACCAAAATGTTCATTTCCAACCATACTTCTTTCAAGAACTGAGTGCTCGTTATTGGCATTTTAACATCGAAATTTTTTTTAAGATTTTTTGATGTGGATCATTTTATTTAAAATCTTTATTGAATTTTTTAAGATGTTGCTTCTGTTTTATGTTATAGTTTTTTGGCCTCGAGGCACGTGTGATCTCAGCTCCTCGACCATTGGAAGGCAGTCTTAACCACTGGACTGCCGGAGAAGTCCCCAAAATAATTTTTTAATTTCAGAAAAGAAATGTCAAATCTGACAGTTTTAGAAGATTTATACAAAAAAAAAATAGAAGAATACCAAATGTAGCTTTTCACTGCATTTTCCCTTTCCCCTGGCAATTCAGCCTGGGGGTTCACGTAATAATCCCCTGCATGGGTCATTACCCACAAGCCACATCGTGGAAAAGGCATAATTTTGTATTTATTTTTCTAATTTTACACACAGATTCCCCTAATTCTCTCCTCGAGACTATGCCCCATTAGTTCCATAATCTTCCCATATCATTCCTCGCTCCTCTGTAAGAAAATCTCACTTTTAGCCTTTTCTTTTCTTTTATAAAATGGTTTTCTAACTCTTGTCAGGGAAATAACAGAAAAGATGTCATGGCATCCACATTTCTGGGGATATACTCAGCAGTCTTGTGATTCTAAAGGGGTGACATTTCTAACACAAGGACAAGGCAACAGGCGAAACCCCTTCAGACCCTCACCTAATCCCACCTGAGCCCATGTCCTCGTCTCTTATTCCGAAGATACTTTGTGATTTTGCTCACGATGCGCTGGGAGTGGATGCCTCATTGTAACGCGTCTGGTTGGAGTCTCAAGGTCCTAGTAGCTGGCAAGCATCCCTGCCCCAGTGTACAAATAAACATTTTCTCATTTGCCTATTTTGACAGATGTCTCTTGCTCTTGTCTTTCCTGGCTGTGTGAAAAATCTCTGGTTCCAACTTCAGGTCATGCAATTATAATTACATGTCTTCCTGGCTTGTGAAATCTGTTTGGAAGTGTCAGTAGCTCAGTCATGTCCGATTCTTTGTGACTCTGTGGACTGCAGCCAGGATCTTCTGTCCATGGGATTCCCCAGGCAGGAATACTGGAGTGGGTTGCCATTTCCTTCTCCAGGGGATCTTCCCAACCCAGGGATCCAACCTGGGTCTCCTGCATTGCAGGCAGAGTCTTTACCATCTGAGCCTGCAGGGAAACCCCAAATCTGTTTGAGGCAGCTGTATTTTATTGACTTCAGCTGCTCCAGCGGAACCATCAACTGCACCTCCAATTTCATCTATCCATGTCTGAGGATGAGACGCAGGCATCAATCCAGGCTTGACCATGTAAAAAGAAAACACTCTACAGTTCAAAATACAGGGGACTTAATCGAGGGTATCGTTTACACAGCAAAGCCAGCACTAAGAAGCTAAACGGAAGCAGTAATGTAACAGAGATGAACCCATAGGCAATTTCTCAAGGCTTGGGGTGAGCAGTGCTACCAGGGCAGGGGCTGAGGTCATGGTGCAGAAAAGAACCCGAGGGGGGAACTTTCCAAGAAAAGCCTGAGCCTGAGAGAGAAGTGTGAGATTACAGAGATGGCACCCAGGCTAGACGGTGAAGGCGGATCACCAGTCCTCCTCTCCCTTCCGCCCACCTTGCCTCCAAACCATTGTCCAAACCAGCAGGAATCAGCTGACTGGGAGCCTGGGACTTGCGGCCCACTGAGCTACTATTCTGAGCTACAGATTAGCATAGGGAAGGTTTGAGGGTTAGCTCTGCAGCCAGACAGGTCAAAGACAGCCCTGGGTGCCCTGCCACCACCTTCATGCGCAGAGAAAGGAGACTGAGATACGTTAATACACGTCTCCAAGATGTTTGGCTCCACCGTCTTGGCAAATAAATCAGTGTAACAAGTTAGAATTTATACTTTTCCCAGTAAAATATACCATGATGTGAAAGATACTTGAATATCTTTTGGTTTCTTCTTGTTTAAGAATATCTTTAAGATATTTAAGATGTTTCTTTAAGAATATCTTTTTGTTCTTAAAACCTACAGAAATACATTTTATCTGAGGAGAGGACTAATTGTCAAGCAAAGTCGAATTTTATAACATGAAAAGTTCTCAGAGTATATTTTTAAAAGGGAACTTCAAATTAAATTGACAGAAGTATGCCTTAGGTTTGGTGAAAAATGTACACACGTATGTATAGAACATTAGAACAGTTGCAAGACCAAGATACATGGGTGAGATGAATTTGAAAGTGTCATGGCCTCCAGCTGAATCCCTGCAGAGTTAGTTGCACAGCGAGCTCAAGGCAGAGACGATCTGTTTCACCTCCATAGAAAAACAATATGGCAACAAACGTGCGGAGAGACATGAACATGAGTGCCTCACTCTTAAAAAGGGATTAGCTGTTTCCATGGACACCTTGGACAGACAGCCACGCAGGGCAGAACCAGGGTTAGTTAAGACAAAGGTATCAGGGACCTAGGATGTGAGGCAGTCACTGCTGGCAGCTCACCCAGCAACTGTCCCCCTCCCACTTTTCCTTTTGCCAAAAAGTCAGCTTTTTATTTCCAGGTGTTGGGTAGCAATACCCTCATGGACTCTGAGGCTCTTGTCCAGGCTCTGATGCTGCCATTTGCTGTGTGTACCAGTCAGGGCTCAAGGGAGGAAATGGAATCCACATGGAATATTGCAGAAAGAATATCAGTTAACAACGGGCTGCCCTGGTGGCTCAGACTGTAAAGAATGCTAATGCAGGAGACCCAGGTTTGATCCCTGGGCCGAGAAGTTCCCCTGAAGAGGAGAATGGCAACCCACTCCAGCGTTCTTGCCTGGAGAATCCCATGGCCAGAGGAGCCTGGCGGGCTGCAGTCCATGGAGTCACAAAGAGTTGGACACGGCTAAAGGGACTTAGCACACACATGTGCTGTCTGGAACTATGATTTCTTCTCGAAATCCTAGAAGGTCAATATTCAGGGCAAAAGTCTATGAACTGGGAATAATAGTGCAAAGGAAATTACCAGGTAATGAGTCAGTGATCTGACCAACCTAGAAAAAACTTACCTCTCTAAAGTTCCAGGTGGATGAGACGTTAAATCCTCCTCATCATTGGGTGAATATTCTTAACATGTAGCCAAAAAAGACTTCCTCACATAAGGTATGTATTTCACTGCAACAGCTTGTAGAAACAATGCCATGGAACTTGTAATGAGCAGGTAATAACAAATTATAAAACTGCAGCTGATGTCATAAAAAATGGTTGAAGTCTTTTTCCAGAAATAATTCTATGTAATCCAGGCATTCAAAATACACAAGAAATTCCTCACGAATAGCCAGCGGGTTGTCCACTTTCCTGACATTTCTACTTTTGACTTTACAATTGTAAATTGTTGGGAATCTCTTATCTCAGAGCCATTCTTCTGAAACTAATAAAAGCATATGGTAAGAGTTCTGTTCTATTTCAAACATTTAGTGTCAGGTAGTTTATATTACTCTTCCTGATTTAAGAAAATTTATGCCATATGTTCATACAATTTGCATGCCAAATTTCCTAGCAGAGAGATTGGTCCTATTTAAGACATCTGCATTACCAGCTGTCATGATGGCCACTGGGCAAAGCGTGAAATTCGGCAAAGCCTTCCACCATTTCTTTGGGGTGAGGTACTTTCAGACTGGAAAATCTATCTTTCTTTCTGAAGAGGAGCATGGCAACTCACTCCAGTATTCTTGCCTGGACAATCCCATGGACACAGGAGCTTGGCAGCCTACAGTCCATGGGGTTGCAAAGAGTTGGACACGACTGAAGTGACTTGGAACGCATGCATGCATCTAGCTTTCTTTATGTGTGCCTGCCCATCTAAAAGACTTTAAAAAATCTATTTCAATGTTTAGTGTGTGCAGTGTATATTTTAAAATAGGTAGGGGAATAATACAAATTTGGAAACATTGTGTGCGTGTGTGTGCTGAGTCATGTCCGATTCTTTGAGACGCCATGAACTGTAGCCCACCAGGCTCCTCTGTCCATGGGATTTCCCAGGGAAGAATTACTGGGGTGGGTTGCCATTCCCTTTTGCAGGGGATCTTCCTGTCCCAGGAATCAAACACACGTCTCAAGCCTACTGCACTGGTAGGTGGATTCTTTACCATTGAGTCACCTGGAAGCCTCAGACCCATTGATTATTTGCAAGGTGCCAATTTTTTGCCTGATATTTGTTATTCACTGTGCTATACATTGAGCCTCGGATGAGAACAGGACATGCTGTCAGGAAGACACAGTCTACCTGGGGAGACCAGCATGTAAACAGGAGACCCAGCTTCCCAGTATCTCTTCCCAAAGTATCACACAGCAGTTGGGACGTGCAGTGACTGACTGTTCACTGATACTAGCTGATGTGGTCCTGCTCTCATGGACAGAACATCGAGTCGTAAGGTACTCAGTGCACATTCTACAAAAACATCAGCAACCATACTTCTCATCTTCTATGCATGATATACCCTCATAGTTAAGTGAACTTCAATGGTTCAGGTTCATCCCAGTTCTATGCTAAGTATGCAATTAAATGGAGCATCAATAGTCCATTGATTCGGTTAATGAATAATCTGTAAATGGTTTCACTGGAAACATTGCTTATCTTCACCCTTCCCTTGTAGAAAAATAGATTTTTATGAAAGATTCACATAGGAGTGGACCCATCTAAAAGCAGCTGAAACAAGCCAGCAATGATGCCAGTCAGTAGAGTTATTGTCTTATAGAAGGAACCCCAAGCCACAGGGCCTTATCACTGCAAAGGTGGATATTTTGCTGAGACCTCTCGTCCATGGGGCTCTGTTCATGTGTTCCCTTGAGTCCGTGGGCAGCTTCCACCTTCCACAACAAGGAGAAGAGAGCAGGGCTGGCCACACAGCGCCTCTGTCTGCAAGTGTCCAGGTCAGGCTTCGCATTTCCACTGCCACAGCATGGGGCTGACTGTGCTCGCCAGAACAGAAACATACTATCCTACTGTGTGTCCAGAGGGGTGAGAGTTAGAAATGCAGACACTGCCCTGGGCCCTGGGCCCTGAGCCACAGACAGCTCTGGTCATGCCCTTCGCTTGCCTTTGGAAGGCAAAAGGAGAAGCGAGTGGCAGAGGATAGGATGGCTGGATGGCATCCCCGACTGAATGGACATGAGTTTGAGCTAGCTCTGGGAGACACCGAAGGACAGGGAAGCCTGGCGTGCTGCAGTCCATGCAGTCGCAAAGAGTCAGATGTGACAGACCCACTGAACATCAGGTAAGTTTTTTCTTTTCCCTTCAGCCACTGAGGGCCCTGGTCATTTTTTTTTCACTGCTTTTAGGTGGTTTTGTTTTGGTTTTTTTCTGGGAAGAACTGGGAAGAGGTAGAGTTTGCCTCTGAGCTTGTCTCCTTGGCCGGAGGTCCAGAACCTTCTGTCCTCTGCCTTCCCTGGCACGAGCATCAAGCTCTGACCTCCTCAGTGGTACCACATCCTTCTCTTCTCATCCTCAGCTGGATACTGATGACCAGAGATGTGTAATCCCATTCATTCTAGGAATTATTAGCTATCCTAGGAAGTATTCTCACCATGCAAGCAGAAACTATCAGTCCAAAATAATTCCTTCTCGGACTTTGTTGGTGGCCCAGTGGTTAAGACTTTGCCTTCCAATGCAAGGAGTGCATGTCTGATCCCTGGTTGAGGAACTAAGATCCCACATACCAGAGCCATAAATAAATGAATGTTGCTGTTATTGTTCAGTCACTAAGTCAAATCCGACTCTTTGTGACCCCATGGACTGCATGCCAGGCTTCCCTGTCCTTCACTGTCTCCCAGAGTTTGCTCACATTTTTATCTATTGAGTCACTAATGCTATCTGACCATCTCATCCTCTGTCACTCCCTTCTCCTTTTGCCTTCAACCTTTGCCAGCATCAGGGTCATTTCCAGGGAATAATAAATATTTAAAAAACAAGCAAAGCAAGCAAACAAACAAAAACAAAGTAATTCCTTCTGTATAATCAAAGCATTATTTTTAAGAGCAGTTCCTATGAAATACTTATTTACTTCTGTGCATCCCATTCCCCGGAGGAGGTTCAGATCTTCCCATGAGCTGGTCTATTTGCCAGACAAATCCCTCAGCCTGTCTGAAACTTCCACTGTGTGCCAGGCACATGGGAGCCACTTGCCATCAAGCGTCTGGCTGCAGCTCTCTGAGCCTGAGTCTCTGCCTCTGTGAAATGGCTCCAATCTCTGTCTACATCTTCATGTGCTTCTCGTCTGTGTGTTTCACATCTCTCCCTGCCTCTTCCTTGTACGGCCAACTGTGATGGCAGTCAGGGCCCATCTGGATATTCCAGGATTATCTCTTTACTTCAAGACCCGTAATCACTTTTGCAAAGGCCCTTTTTCCAAATAAGATACCATCCATGGGGTCTAGGAATTAGGACCTGGATTTGTCTTTGGGAGCTGTTATCAGCCTACCTTCTTGTTCTGCACTTTCTTTCAACAGTTAATGTTGAGTCAATAGCTTGACTCTTATTTTTCTTATCTTTCCCCACCCTACCTCAATTCTTTATCTTTTGATATCTTCTGGGGGATTTTTTTCCTCAAATTTTTTGTCTCACAATGTTCTATTGCTTCGTCT